>NC_068982.1:176428163-176446215 GCF_001194135.2 Octopus bimaculoides | reverse complement strand
TTTCCCTCCAACATCTGTCCCCGTAATTTAGGAGTTCAGCAAAAGTACTGATAGAATAAGTTCTAGGCTTACAAAGCCCTGGGGTTGATCTGTTCGACTAAAGGCGGTGCTCCAGCATGAGTGCAGTCAAATGACTGACACAAATAAAAGAGTAAGAGTAATATATATATATATATATATATATGTATTCATTCATTTACTTTTATATATAAGTAAATGAAAAATAAAAGAAAGGAAGGAGCAACAAAATCCAATTAGATATACACACTGAGTATATTAGCTTAGAATGACGCTCAGTGAATGTTTTAGGTGGGGAAATATGAGTGAAAATGACGTTTCGAGTATGGCTCTTCGTCGTAAAGAGAAAAAAGTCCGGAGCGGGAGAATATAAAAACGGAGCAGATTGTCCGGAGTAAAGCACGTTTTGCATTACATGGTCGAAAAATAATTGACCAGAAGAATAAAGAAAGATAGAGAATATGGCTTTTGAAGGCAGGGCAGTATCAGGTCATCTCATAAGTTCTGTCCGATTTTACCTTTTTTAAAACTGAATGAAATTTAATAGTATTTTAGAATGTCTAATGGAATTACAAATAATTTTTATGCATTTGTGTACATTTAAACTAATTAAATATCATTTTACAGAATAATACAATTAAGATTTCTTTGATTAAAACCCTTTCTAACATAGAAGTATCCAAAGAACATTTAAGGTACATAATGCTTTATGAGTACAAAAAAGGAATCTCTGCAGCCGAGGCGGCTCGAAACATTCATCCAGTTTATTGGAAAGAATGCTTGAATAAAAGAACTTGCAGAAGATGGTTTGCAAAATTCAGAAGTGGAGATTTCAGCCTTGAAGATTAAGATCGAACAGGATGTCTAATTGAGTTTGATGATAAGCTCCTTGAGGCATTACTTGAAGAAAATCTTGCATTATCATTTGAAGAATTCGCAATAAATCTTACTTTAAACCATACAACTGTTCATAGTCATCTTCAATTATTTGGAAAGGTTCCTAAACTTGGAAAATGGGTGCCTCATGAATTGTCCGAAAGCAACCGCAAATCCCGAGTTGTCATCTCCTATTCTCTCCATTCTCGCGAACTCATTTCACTCTTTTTAGACAGACTTGCGACTGGTGACGAAAAATGGATCTTCTATCGAAATGTTAAACGTCGTAAACAGTGACCTGGTAAAAGGGAAAAAGCTAAACCACAACCATGAAGGGAACTTCATGGGAGACAGTAAATCTAACAAGTTAGTAACAGCAGAGTAATACAGTAGTAGGACTTTAACAGTAGACGGACGTGGGGTCGAGAATCTAGGTGTGGTATGTACAAATATGTGGGTATCGCTATGTGTAGTTATGAGTATGAGCATGTGTGAGTGTATGCGTGCGTGTGCATGTATGAATGTATGCGTGTGCAAGTGTGTGTGTATGTGTGTGCGCGTGTGTGTATCGGTGAACGCGCGGAGTTTGTACGTGCTATGATATATAAAAGTGTGTGCGTGTGCGTGCGTGCTGTAGATATGTAGGTTATGCGTTGGGTTGTAAGTTATGAATGTGAGTGTGTGGGAGTGTGCGAAAGGTAGGTAGTAAGAGAAAACAGAAACACCAGCAAGGGAAAGAATAATAAGAGGGGTTACAAAAAGGAGGTGAGTGTTAAGTGCAAAAGGTGTATCAGTACGTAGCGTGAAAACTAACCGTTGCTCTTGGCGAAGTGTGCGTGCGTGCGTGCGTGCGTGCGTGCGTGCGTGCGTGCGTGCGTGCGTGTGTGCGTGTGTGTGTGTGTGTATTGCATTGCTATTGTCAGTCTGAATATGCTTGACGCACGTATCAACTGCGGAACAAGCTACTTGCTGCATTTTGTCGCGGAGGATATATCTCGCTTGTTGGCAAATAGTGTGTGTACTCCTTGATCAGCTCGCAGCGCCATCTATCTAGGCTGTGTGATGCGAGCATTCCGGAGTAGTAATCTCTTCATCGTTTACAGACACTAGGCAGACAACACTACTAGCTAAATTAAATGATTATCTCTTGTATGCTTTTCCTTTCATGCTACAAGTACATCTCACCACTTTTCTTTGGCATTTGAAATTCTATCATTAATTAACCGCGGTGCGAAATATTCCCCAGCAAATATCTTGCCCTATATATTTTATATATATATAATTACGAAATCTACGATAGTGCCCCTATGTCACATCTTCGAATGAAGTTATCTACGTATTCCACTTTTTATCTAAAGATACAATCTACTCACACTATTAGACAGATTGAACGCATTCAACGTGTTATAAATAATCCGCAAAATCATGTCTTAATGATAAGTATATTCCTTCATTCTTTAGTGAAGAACAGCACCATAAGCATAAATTTTCTAGGTGTTTATTCTACTTCAAATTTCGCCTGTAATCAGTGTCAGTAATAATTCAGTACATGCCATTAGTTGCATAATCGGATATAGGCATAAAAATATCAATATATACACATATATTCCTACAAACACTATTCTGGGTTTCTTTGGAAGCACATAAATAGATTTGCATAGAGACATATGCACGAATTTTGCGCTGGATATAAATAATCAAGTTTACCTAATACAGACATGAATTATGGTAAGTTGCAGCCAATTAAATGACCCGCTACTGGCAAGCTTAAAGCTATCTCGTATAAACAAATTGCAGAACTTTGACAACTTACCAAATTCAAATCTCATATCTCTTCCAATTATCTAACGGTAGAACGACAACGAAGTGTAACTTCATGTTTGCATGTCTAGAGATGGTGAGACGTATTCAAATGAAACCAATGAAATTATGTAAATTTGTTTAAAATGCCATCTGCAATATAATTATTCGGTTACATAGGCAAAATATATTTAATCATTATCACATTAAAAATTCTTAAATATATTAACATAAATTTTAAAATGCGAAAATTAATACTAGTTGATTATCAATATTATTTCTATTGGCTAATACGGAAGAGAACTCCCATGTTTTAAAATTCTTTCTGGGTTTATTAGTGAAGTGTAAGGTTTTCGTCATTTGCCGGAAATGTTATCGAACGAAATGACAAGTACATTTGTTTTCGCGGTGTAAAAGAATTGCTGAAAACAGCAACATACAAAAATGGGGTGCTGTGAGTTTGATAATCTAACATTTATGCAAAAGAAAGTTATATTAAACTATTAAAACATTCTGATATGTAGATATGTAGTAAGCGTGGTGATAACTACACCAGTGGTAAACATACTATTAATGGATTAATGAATTTATTTTTCTCTCATTACATACCTAAATAGGAAAATTCATGTTTTAATCATAAAATATGACTTCACATTTCTAACTAACAAATAAAACGATTCATCATTTTTCATTTACCAATGTCGCGTTGCTAAAAATGAGCATTTGGAACTCGTAAAATATGTCGAACCTCTTCGTCTGCATGAGATTTTAAAATACTGACTCACGTGTCTTGCACTAAAATTTCGACTTGTACATAAATTAGCTTTCAGACAGAATTCAATATTTAAAAAGGTACAAATAATATACCAATAGTGCACATTGATTTTATTTTTATTATAGACGCCGCACAATATACAATATCGTGAGATTGTTAATTAAAGATATTATGTCTACCTGGGGCTGTACTGTTTGTCAAGTCACAACAGGGACCTCAGACAGACAGTACTTTATGCAATATGCGTACAGTTCCAAGTAATGCCGACTTATGCAATACATCTAGTTTGTAGAGTATTTCTAAAGTTTCCAGATCTTTTTTTTTTTTCAGATTGGTGGTATTGAACCCAATGCTCTGATGAGAATAAGGATAACCTTTATGTTCGACTCTCGTAGCTGCCACATTTTAGTGATCTCAATTCTCAGGTCTCCATATTTATCAACTTTTACGATGATATTCCGATCTCCTGGCACTGCTACGTCGATTATTAAGCACTCTTGTTTGTCCCTCCTAAAGGATACTACATACGGCCTTCGGTGTTCTAACTATTTGTCTGTCTGGAAATCAAAGACCCAGAGGATTTTTGCCTTCCCCTTTTCGTCCATTACCTTTTCCGGTGTATGTTGGTACCAAGCACTCATAACCTCATAACCTCATAGTAGCCAGTGGAGGTTTTGGGCTACTTTGTCGTGTCTACGCTTGTACTCTTTCTGCGCAAAACTTTCATTAACAATGTTGTTCTTCCCTCTAACATCCACTCTGGAACTGTATCGCTCTGTAGGCAATTGTCTAATTGCAACGCAATTCTGTTGTGTATTGATCGAAACCACTTGAGACACTTGAGACAGTAGGACCATCTGGTCCTGCTGCTTTCCAGTTTGGCAGTATTGATATCTGTACAATGACATTTTCCATTGTTATGCACACATGGTCCTGTCGTGGAGCCTCCAGGTGATGGAGTTCAGATCTCACGGAATGAATCCACTCAGCTCTGTGGTTGTGCGAAACTTCTTGCCCCCAGTTTTTATTCCAAAATTGGCGAATTTCTTCTGCTTCGGGACGTGTATTATCTTCTGTGATTCCGCCTAAGCTCTTAAAAAATTGCCTCTGGTTTTTGAGAATAACTGGTTTTGCTGGAGCTGCGATATACAGTCAGTGTAGCGCTGCTGCTTTAATCCTTTAGTCCGCACATGTTGTTTCAGGGTTTTGATGACAGATTTGAACCATTTCTTTTCTATTTGGTACATCGCGTCAAGATATGCCCTTGCACTTTCTTTTCCATTTTTCCATTGCCCTTTGACCACTCTTCTATACGGCTCAGATTTTACGTAAAGTTAGAATATCGCCTTCAATTCACCGCTTCTACCATGGCTCCTTCTGTCCATCTACTTTCCTCTTTTTCTTTCCAACCAGTTCACCTACTAAAATTGAAGCGGATCTGATCACGTCCCTTGTTTTCTGTTAGATCTTTTTTCAGAACGTGTTTCAGAATCTCATCAACAAATTGGGTCGCGCAATAACCATTGTTATGGTCGATGCTTCTTAGATTCACCGGTTTGGTCTCTCTCCTTGTAATTCTTATATCCTCGAGGCTTTTCCTAAGGTTTCTTTGTTCCTCAGTCATATCCTCTCTTATTTCAGCGTTTTATACATTATATTGATTGGCCGACCTCTATTCCACTACAACTTCATCTTACGCATTCGCTGATCTTCATCTACGTTATTCTCTTCAAGATTCGCACCACAACAAAGGTTTTTCCTGATTGTCTGATTCTGAGCCTCATTAACACACCCTCTATTTTGAATTATTCTAATCTGCGTCAGTCTATTTTCAGTAATCTGGAACATATCCAGCTGGTTACAAAGTTCTAATGTTCTTTTCCCGACAGCTTTACACTTGCCATTGTTCTTGCATAGAAAGTCTTGTTCATGGTACTGGGCCACCTTTTGGTTCATATCAACAGACCACTTGCGTTTTCGAGCACGTTGCATAATTTGACCAGTACAAGGACTGTGTCTTGTAGCATGGATAGCAGTTGTTGGATTACGACTAGGCTCACCCAGCTGCATAGTGGGGTGTTGGGGGTGAGCAACAGTGAATGTTGTACCTTTAGACTAGTCGCTGTTTACTCCCCCATGGTTCGGGGTAGCCAAGTTTCACCAGACGTCTTGAGGTTTTCCTTTGGATGTCACGATCTTTAATGTTAGTGGATGACTGGAACGCCATCTTGGAGATACGCCTGGATAGTCTGAGGCTAGCCGCTAGAAGAGGGAGGAGTAAAAAGCCACACAAACCTGCTTAGTCACTTCCAGTTGGCTGACAGGTACCGAGTGGATTTCCCGAATGCACATGTTGACATGGGCGAATTGCATCGGGTTTTCCAGATCGTATCTAGATAGAGTATTTTGTAGGACTATAGATAGAAGTAGTATAAGTTATTCTCGTTCCAAAATTGTCAGCTACACGGACCATGTACGGTCGATATAAATAGGATCCATAGGCGGGACACCGGATACTGGAAGCTGAACGCGTCCTTCCCGGCGCGCCAAGCTTTCAGAGACCGGGTTAACAAGTTAGTCCATCGAGAGTTGGCAGATGCAATCGACAACAACGGATGGTGGATAGCGCTAAAAAGGACTTTTAGGTTAGGGGCTATAGGTTTTAGTAAGCAAATAGTGTTAGAGAAATCTGAGATAGAGGGAGACTGGTTAGGAAACTAGAAGAAGCGTTTAGGAAAAGCATAGCAACCGACGTGCTAGCGGCGAGATTGGCTCTTGATCAATTCTTCAATGCCAAGCACGAAGGTTGCGTTGTCAGAGCTAAGGCGCGTGCACTGAGGCGGGAAGGAACTAAAGTAGTTCGATGGGCTCCGAAGGCAGAGGTGTTACGTGGAAACAAAGCAACAATTCGGTCTTTCGTGAGCTGTGATGGGCGTATGATAACCGAGTCCAAGTAGATGTGTACGGAATTTCAGCAGTACTTCGCCGAACAGTATGGGATACGTGGTGGTTCTGGGACGGTGGTGGATTTAATCTCTTTCCTCAATGGCATACTGCGCCTCTTAGCTAAGGATGCTCAGTACTGTGAAATGCCGATAACAGCCGAAGATATACGGGATGCGATGAAGTCCTGCACAAGAGAGAAGTCTCCGAGGCGGGATGGTCTGCCCTTCAAGCTTTATTTTCATATGTCAGTGCTCTCCTTGCTTTATTTTCATATGTCGGTGCTCTCTTGGCAGATTTCTACCACTACTGGCACCAGAACGGAAGCATTCCCAGTGCTGTAAGCTGTGGAGTGGCGGTACTGTTGAGGAAGGAACCGAACAAGGGGGACAAACTTGATAATTTTAGACCTATAACTCTACTGAATGCAGATTACAAGATTTTGGCCAAGGTGTTGTCCAAGACATTGGTGTTTGTCGTGGATAAATTTGTTACTAATGCGCAGACATGCGCTATCGCAAACAGAACTATCCACGACAACCACCACCTCACGCTCTACATCATAGAGAGGGTGATTAAAGGGCCCTGATAATTTTTTACCAGTCGAAAGCTTTTGATAGGATCGACCACCAATACTTGGAAGCTGTTCTAGCGGCAGTAGGTTTCGGTCCCGTTTACAGAGGCTGGATCACTGAAATGTACCGCAACATCTGTTTGGTGGTCAAAGTAAATGGCCACCTATCGGAATCGTTTAGCATCGCTCGTTCGGTCCGTAAAGGGTGCTCACTCTCACCTCTTCTGTACGTACTGGCTCTCGAGCTATTGCTGCAGAAGCAGGATGTTTCGAAGGGCATCCCGCATGATCTAGGATGTGGGCGGTTCGTGTCAGCTTACACGGATGATGTCATCGTAATAGTGTCGGACATCTCGGAAATCGAGGTCGTCGGCACTGCTCTAATTCGAACCAGTCACAGTAGCACAGATCAAACAGGAGAAGTCGATGGGCCTGCAGCTCGGCACCTGGTCCATGCCAACAGACAGCGTTGTAGGGCGCTGGATGGAAGGACCGGTAAAATTTCTCGGGGTCTGGTTTGGTCCAGACCTCCAGGTGGACAAGAACTAGGGGGAAGTGATGATCACGGTAGACAATCTCACCCAGAAATTGTCAGAGAAGAAGCTGTCCCTGAAGAGTCGGGCAGAGGTAGCGAATGCGTATATGGCTTCCGTCATCTACTACCGCCTAACTGTCGTCCCTAGCTCCACTTTGTGCCCGATAAATTTGGAGCTCTTCCGCTTTCTATGGAAGGGACTTGTCCTGCACGTCAACTGGCACTGAGTGGAGGACTGGAAATGTCGTGGCTAATGACACGCAGACATACGCCGAGGCTGCGACATACCTAGCAGGTTTGGTCGTTGCTTGTGAATGTATAAATATTGATGTGGTGAATGTATAAATAGCTCGTATCATCGGTGGAGCTACAGTCCTAGGTCAAGCGTATACCAAGAAAGGGTGCTTGGCACCTGGAGTGTCGGCAAACGCTAACGTCTGCTAGATCGGTGGAAGTTCCACGCGGTCGGTGGAAGTTCCATGATGGAGTTCTGTAGAGGATTAGTGGTAGGAATGAGCGACGAGGTACTCGGGAAAACACTGGGTGTCGAAAGGGATCAACTAACTGGTCTTTTCAGGACTTTTGGGGCAAGACCTATGGATAACTTCCAGAAATCCCTGGTTTGGCAGTGCTGCCGGGGAGCTCTCCCGGTCCAGGAAAATCTCTACAAACATGGAAGTGTTGTTAGACGGACTGTTCCGAAGCGTGTAGGGCGATGAAAGCGTCCTTCATGCACTCGTCCAGTCTCCGTGCAATATTCACCTGTGGAGCCTTGTCGAACAACTTTTGTCACGTGCGAGACGGATCCGATTATCAGCCGAGTCCATTGTGAGCATCGCCCCACCGCCTTCTTTTGGCCGGGAGGGAAAGTTACTTTTCCTCTACCTGGTGGCAATAGTGAAAGAGGTAGTGTAGTGGACGAGGCTGAAAGGAATAAAGACAGACACTTTCCTCTTCGGCCGAACCTGCATCTACGTTTTCAAGTTCCACTCGAAAGGGAAAGTGAGGGTAGAGAGAGAAGTACTGCCCCCTAGTAATTCTGTTGAAAGGTAACTGAATGTTGCGAAAATGACTTGTGTGAATGGGTCTACTGTGAATATTCGTCTGTAAACCGGACCAGTTGAGGGGATGAGGGGTGCCTAATTGGCGTGTCCTTGCCAGTCGGGGTGTCCAGGAGGTGCGGGGTGCACTGGTTGGCCCTGGGTGGAATTCCCCACCCAATTGAGAAATATTGTTGTTTAATTTTTCAAGAGTGTTATTTTGTTTTTATTCTTTACACATTTTCTGTTTTTAAACCCCACTTTTCCTTGTTTCGCATTGTCCCTATTTGTTTTTTTTTTTCTGTTCCGAGCTTGTGGTCAATAAAGAAGGGATTATTATTATTATTATTATTTTCCTGAGTTTAAGTTCGGTTGAAGTTGAATTTGCTTTTCGTCCTTTCGGGGCTGATGAAATAAGTACCAGTTGTGCACCGGAGCTGCTGTAATCAGCTTAGCCCCTTCTCTGAAATAGCTAGCCATTTGCCAAAATTTGAAACCATTATCGTTGTTGTTTATGATTGTTATTGTTGCTGTAGTTGTTTAGCAAATCTCCGTCGCGGTAAATCAAATAAAATCAATACTTCATAACATTTCCACGAATGTTTTAACGATTTCTTGCATTTGTGTCTTATATATTTTGCTCTTTACTTCTGTTTGATAGCTATTATTATTTTTTTTATGGAATGTAGGCGAGTTTCTTAATTAATTTCCTTAGAAAAACTATTGCAGAAATGTTTAGTATCTGCTAATGAATGACTTCTGGTTTGTAGGATGGTCAAAGAGAATGAAAATACAAAATAGTACGTATGTCCGCCACTATAAGCTTCCTGTTACTTCAGATTCACTTTTCCCTGCAAGCTTGACAACATTAACAAGAAAACATCAACCAGATCGATATCCGTCTAAATATAATTACAAAACAAGAGACTTTCAGCAACAATTCAAAATACAGTTAATATATCAACAATCGGCTGCAACTTTCCCAGTTATTAAGTCCTCCGAAATACTCAGTAATATATCGGAGACAGGTTTAAATAGATATTGTTATCCATTAGGCAATATGTAGATATCTTTGCTTGGAAATTGAAAATAAAATCTTACACACTCGTGTCAGGCCTAGGCTGGAACCCGGGTGACAAAACATTCACAATAATTCTTAGGATTTTATAGTAAAAAGTAAGTTAATATCAGTTTAAAATGTTGGTACAGGGCCCACAATTTCAAGGGTGGGAATAGGTCGATCGCATCGGTCCAAGTGTTCAACTGCTACTTATTTTATCAACGTTTATACATTCACCACATCAAACCAATTACAATGACACCATTGTAAATTTGCAGCTTATATTGTGTTCGTTGGCTCCAGAGTAGTTCAACTAAACACACCCATCAACAAACGTATTTCTGACATTACCTTCCGTGTTCCTCTCTAGCTATGGTTTATTTAGAACTATATCTTTCAAAGTTTCCATCTGCTTTAAGACCGAAGAAACAGGTCTGACAGAGATTCGGTTGCTACATTTAGCAAATCAATTGACAATGTAGTGTTCACTCTTTTATGCGTTGTATTGTAGATTTTGTTTTCTATTTGTGTAATTATAGATTATTCGTATTCAATAATACTCGCTTTATATTTGAGCACAAATCCAGTAGTTTTTGAGAGGATGCGAAGTCGACTACATTAACTGTAACATTTGAATAGTACGTATTTAATCGACCACGAAAGGATGAAAGACAAAGTCGATCTCAGCAGGATTTGAACTTAGAACGTAAAAACGTACGAAAAGCCACCAGGCATTTTGTCCGGAGTTATGATGATGATGATGATGATGATAATCCTTCACAAAGCCCGAAATTTGGAGGGAAGGGGCTATTGATTAGATCGACCCCAATGTTTCCCTAGAACTTATTTTATCGACTCCGAAAGGATGAAAGGCAATGTCGACCTCGGCGGAATTTGAACTCAGAAGGCAGCGACGGGCGTATTGCCGCTAAACATTTCGTCCAGCGTGCTAACGATTCTGCGAGCAGGCTGCCTTAATAATAATCCTTTCTATTAAAACGCACGAGACCTGAAGAGGATGGAACTAGCCGATAGCATTGACCCAGTCTTTCACTGCCATTAATTTATCGACCCTGAAAGGATAAACAGCAAAGTTGACCTTGGCGAAATTTGAAATCGGAATGTAGCGACCGGCGAAATGCCGCTAAGCGTTTAGGCCAGTTCGTCGCATAAAAAATTATAATCCTTTCTACTCAAGGCTCGAAATTTTGTGGGACTAGTCGATTACATTGATCCCAGCGTTTCATTCGTACATATCTTATCGACCCCGAAATGATGAAAGGCAAAACCGACCTCGGTGGAATTTGAACTCAGAATGTAGCGACAAGAGGGTGCTAACAATTCTGCCAGTTTGTTGTTGTTGTTGCCTCCTCCTCCTCCTCTTCCTCCTCCTCCTTCTTCTTCTTCATGATGATGATGATGATGCTGATTTCATTTATTTGCAACTAGTCGAAGAATGAGGAGAGACAAAAACAGAGACAGACATCAAGAGTTGGGGTTTACATATAATGAAATGACAAAATAACAATTAAAAAAAGTAAACATACACGGTACACAATGAAAAGAAAGGGGCATATACATAGTATACAAAGGTTGACAAAAAGGTGGAGAATAGGATGATAGAGATATAGCCCTCCTGATACAGGATGTCTTCTAGAGATAATCAAGGAACACCACTGTCAGAGATTTTCCTGAACACCGAGAGCAAGTGCCCTCCTCTGATTCCTTCTATCCGACTCACAAGTCTACACTTAGAGAAGTACCATTCACTCTTGACATTTTCACAACTTTCACCCACCTTTCATTAACCTCACTCGAGGACAACACTTCCCTCTCCACTTTCACTTTCCTTTTCAAGTGAAACTCGAAGAAGTCAATGACAGCCCTACCAAAGAGGAATGTATCTGTCCTCATGCCTTTCAGCCTTGTCCACCAAACAACCACTTTCGGCACAGCCACCAAATAGAGGAAAACTGCCTTGCCTGCCCGATTGAAGGAGGGCGCCGGGGCGTCCATCACTACAAACTCGGCCGATAGACGGATCCATTCCACACGTTGACAACAGCTGTTCGACGTAACCTCCTCACATGTCTGCAATGCCCGGATATTGAACGAGTGCGTGCAGAACGGTTTCGTCACTCTGCACGCACCTTAGACAAACCAGTCTGATATCACATCCGTGCCTATAGAGTTTATCTCGAACCAGTAGCACTCCCACGGTAGTACTGCCAGGTCAAGGACAGCTGGAAATTATCCATGATAGTTCCCGACCGGAAAGTCCTCTGGAACAGAATATTCAGTTCGTTTGCGTCGGCGCCAAGAGTCTCCCCGATGACGTCGTCGCACTTCCCCCTATTAATCCTCTATAAATCCCTAAAGTGAAACATCGACCGATCCCATTGTCATATTGGTAGAGGGCTGTGAGTGCCTTACAATAATTGATCCTTGATATGGCTAAGTTACTTTTCCTCCTCTTGCACTCTCTAAGTACAATTTTGTCTACCAGGAGTTGAACATTGGTACCTCTGCACTTACGATTGCAACCCTTCTGCTCATGTGGCAGAACTCCATTTTTTCCAGATTTCCGTACATTGACTCTGCGACTATTCCAGTCAATAATTTCCACATAGCTGGTAAGCAGTATATCGGCCTGTAATTGTCTACCGTATTGCCTTTTTCGATGTTTTTCATGCACAGCACTGTCCTACCCATTGTCAACCACTCTGGTGCTATATGGACGGCATTTAACAAGGTTTTGAGTTGTGCAGCTATTCATTTATGACATCTCCCAAATCTTTTGATTCAGTAGCCTTGAACTCCTTCTGGTTCCGGGGCCTTTAGTTGCCCATTTTCTGTAAATTTCCTTTACTTCCTTAACTGAAATGAATAGTTCTGCCTGTTTTGAACAGACTTCTGTTTGTTTCAGTTCTTGCAACCATTCAGCATCCTTCTTGTGTTCCTTGACTTTGCTCCAGATAACACTCCAAAACCTTTGACTTTCAATGTTATCTGGCATCGAGTTTTCATCTGTACACTCTCCATATATTTCTTTTTAGAATCTCTTCTCATCTACTCTAAATAACCTATTCTGGTGGTAACCCGTCATTCTTTGGTTGTATCTTACCATCTTTACTTTCTTTGCAACAAGGTGCTGTTTCAGTTCCTCCATTACCAGTTTCAGGCTCTGTCTTTCAATATTATACTTCCTGTTCAGTGCCCTGTATTCTTGTTCGCTTTTAAGTTCCACCTTTCCTTTCTTTTCGGTCTAACACAGAAATGTCCTTCGAAAGCATATCTAACCCCTCCTGTATTCTTATTTTCCGCCATGGCATCTTTTCTTTTGTCACTCCCATTATATTTATTTTTCTTGACATCAATATTCACATTTTCTGCAACAACAATACTTACTGTCTTGATCAAAATATTTGTTTCTGTGGTGTTCTGATGTATTTAAAACTTTCATTGACATTTTTCGTTTCTTGGTTCACTTTCCACCGATCAACCTTTCTAAGATTGCAAATAATGTCGCTATCGCTCTCCTGTAGCCTTACCTTTATGCTGTCGTAGATTGCCTTTTGCACGTCTGTTATGTCACCATTGGTTTAATTGTCTTCTTCAAAACCATCTATATGTCTCTCATCGAGCAAGCTATCACTGCTCCTTTCCTATGGTTTATTAGAGAATACACCTCTATTTTCTGCTATGAGATTACTTTTATCAGTAGGAACTGTATTTTCATCGTTTCCTCTGCTGCTGTTTTCCAATACCCGTCTTTTGATAGCTTCCAGCTCTACTTCTGTGAACTAACGATTTTTTCTTATTGCTCTAGCCTGATCACATAATCTGTTACGTGAGTTGGAATAATCCTCTTTCTCTCCATTGATCATACATACGTTGACGGTATTCCCTAAGATGAACATCATTTTCGTTTACTGGGCTTCTCGGTAAGTAACACTCTATGACCACAGCATTGATTTGTTTGTTCTGTCTATGCTGTATGTACTGGTTTCCTGCTGGATAACGACAGGCTGGAGTCGGACCAGTATTTCTGGACCTGCCGGATGTAACACTGTCACCATCAAGGACTTCGGTTTCATTACAACCGTTATTCACCATATTTTGTTTTTCCATTGTCACTGACATTAAGTAGCGATTATAAGGTTGCGCAATTACCAGTGTTTTTTTTTTTTTTTTGTGACACCATCACTAGATGTATTATCAATCACAGGATAGGGAGATTCGAAACGCTTCCTTTCATTATCATTATTATCATCACTAATATTATTATTTTCATTTTTTTACTACTATTTGTCATTGTTAATATTTCCTCTGATCCGACATGTGTTTTGGCTAAATTAGCCCGTGTGGCCAATAAAACGAATTAATTATTATTATCATTATTACCATTTATTAATAAAGGTATTATTGAATGTTGTTTAGTTTCAACTTTTGTCTTTCGGTTGAGATGATCATAAATATGTAAGTGTTTAAGGGAATAGTAGGAGCAAGATAGACAGCGTGGCGAATAGATTAAATTCCACGTGACTGTAAATAGATTCGGCAGAGGGTGAAGAGATCACCAATGGGCATTCCTGTGCGATAAGGAAGCAAAAGCGGCATCACACCCTTGGGGTCAGCAGAGGTCAAATGTGTTTACTATTACTAGTAATCAACGAGAGCTCTGACCTTGGCCTTGAAAAGAAGCAAGTCACCTTGTGTTTTTAATTACTGAATTTTTGAATTTCTGAATTTTTCTTCTTTGAAATTTTACTTTTCTTTTTATTAGTTTTGCTGTGATTTACAGTTTTTGTAATTTTGCAGTTTGTATGTATTGGCAAGTACTTACTTCCTTACTTTTTTATGTTTTTTATCGTGCATTTAATTGTGTTATTACAATAAAAGACATGTCTACACATTCGGGTAGTCAGGAAAAAAGGGAAAGATAAAATTTTCACACAAAATTGTAGATATTAAACTTCTTAAATTTTTTGGAGATATTCGTTTGTACGTCCGATGAGCGAAGACTGTAATGTTTTTGCAATGAAAAGGATGTTTACATTTTTGAATTCTCAGAGAGGAGGGAAAGGAAAGAAAAGGAGGGTAAAATTTTCACTGAAAATTGTAAATATTAAAGTTTTAAAATCTACTAAAGATGATCTTTTGTATGTCCGAACAGAGAAAACTTTAGTGTTCTTAGAATAAAGGAGATGTTTACATTTTCGAATACTCAGGGAGCAAGGAATAGATAAGTATTCACAGAAGTTGTAGATGTTAAAGTTTCTGAAGCTGGTCGTTTGTGGGTTCGAAAACTGTAGATATGGAAGTTTCTTAACTTATTTTGAGGGAAATTTAAAATACTCGTTATTATTATTATTATTGAGTGAGAGAGCAGTGTGTGTCATCAAATTGACACTGGGGTAAAATATATGAAACCCAGTATACACATCATGACTACGCGTCTGATAAGGGTACACCAGGTACATGCATCACAACCATATATGCGCGACATGCTGATCTCATATCAAGATAAACAGCGCATGATCTTGCAGGTGGGGGCCCAGTTAGAATTTTCTTCATGTCGAGTAGCCCATCCCGCACACATGGTCCTATTATTATTATTATCATCATCATCATTATTATTATTATCATTAACATCATTATTATTTTCATATGCACTAAACAGATTAGACTGTTGGAAAAGAAACGAATCCTAACATTGGGCTATAACAACTAGCCTTAAATGCCAAGAACTCTCCTATTCGGTTACCTTAGATGCCAAGAACCCTCCCAAGCATCCTAGCTGTCCCTAATACTTTTCTGGAGCCGTACTAAACTGGGTTCATACCTATTTCCTCTGTCCATCTTATCAGATCTTCGGGGATAGTTTCCAATGCACCTCTGACTACTGGGATACATTTTACTCACACTTTCTATAGTCTCTCTAATTCAATAGCAATACCTCATTATTTGTGACTGTAAAGTTAATTATCTGGCACTTTTTATTCTCTTTATCTACGACTACTACTACCACTACCAAATCAGGCCTTCTAGCTTCTATTACTCTGTCAGTCTGAATGTGAAAGTCCCACAGCATCTTGTATTTCTTACTTTCTAGTACTTATTATTATTGATATTATTATTATAATTATAATTTTCATTATTATTATTATTATTATTATTATTATTATTATTATTATCATTATTCAAAACGGCGAGCTCGAAAGAATGGCTAACACGGCGGGCAAAATGATTAGCGGCATGTCGTCCATCTGTTTGTTCGGAATTCCAATTCCACCGAGGTCGACTTTGTTTTTCATCCTTTCGGAATCGATGAAATAAGCACCAGTTCTGCTCGGGAGGGGTGAGGCATGTAATCGACGAGTCTCCTTCCACCAAATTTCAGGCCTTGGGCTTATAGTAAAAAGGCTTATTATCATTAATAATATTGATACCAGTAATGTATACAAGTCCAAATATTTATAGCTCTTATTTAATCGTAGTTATCCGAACCACACGTGGCTTAATTTCTCCCCGCACTCACGCGTCTTCTCCGCGACATTTTATATTATACATCCCGTAGTTTTAATCATTCGAGCTCTTTGTATGCATTACGAACATAACTGTCTACTTTCATTCCGCTTGTCTCATTTTCCTTCCCTTTTTCTTCTCTCTTCCCTTTCTCTTCTCTCGTCCCTTCTGTTTATATTCCTAATCCTCCTCTGACCTCCCATCTCTCTTTTTCTCTCTCTCCTTTTTTCTCTCTTTCACTCCTATCTCCCCTCTTTCTTCCTTGTCTGTACATATTCTCCTTCCTACTAAATTTATAGCCGATTTTACCACAGTCCAACCATAGAAAAACAAACACACACACACACACACACACACACACACACACACATATATATTTATATACATGATTATGTTGGTGCAGGACTCACCATCGGTGCAAATAACATGAAATACGTAAACATACGAGTAAAATACGTAATCAACGAGAAAAAATGGAAAACAGGATAAGTAAACAAAGAGAAAGCACCCTTCATCAGTTGTCGGCTGTCTAGCTGCTCCTCATTTCGAGCATTATGCATGTATGTATGTATGTATGTATGTATAGAACTATTTCCATCAGTTGTTCATATTTTGATATTTGAATATGTATTTCCTATTATTTTTACGCAAGACATGAAACGAACGTATCAAATGCTCTCAAAATATCATTACTTGGTTTGACTTCATTAACGTAAAGGAAATGGCTTGATACAAGCATATACTAAGGTTGTCCTGACTCCATTTACGCGGATTCTCTAACGAGGAATGTGAGTAGTTGGTTGTATTTAGCTCTAAATGAAAATTCTGGTACTGTGCATTGCTTGCAAGCAAAACACGATATATATATATATATATATAAACAAATAATAAATGAGTATATGCATATATACGTACAGGTATGTGCATACCTACATCTACCTGTATATAGAGGTGCATATCTGGGTACAGGACATTGCAAACAAAACGTAGACAAGAAAATAATAATAACCAGAGTACAGAAAACACACAAGCCACATAGAGAACATTTTCCTTCATCAGCTATCCCCGTTTTAACACCGACGTTTCGAAGAGTTGGGCAGGACGCATCGTTAAAACGGCTCTTCCGGCTTGTGTGTTTTCTGTACTCTGGTTATTATTATTTTCTTGTCTACGTTTTGTTTGCAATGTCCTGTACCCAGATATGCACCTATATATACAGGTAGACGTAGGTATGCACATACCTGTACGTATATATGCATATACGCATTTATTATTTGTTTTTACATGACCGAACGCCAGCGTCACCAATGTGGTAAGTAGTTATTTCAAATTTATATTTCCTGACGCTACTCTATCACCTTTACCCCCTCTCTTTCTTCCTCTGTTACTACTACGTACCTCTCTTTACCCCTCTCGTTCTTCCTTCTGTTACTACTATATCTCTCTCTTTCCCCCCTCGTATTCCTTCTGTACTACTATATTCCTCTCTTCCTCTCTTTCTCTCGTTGCTTACCTATTCTTCTACTTCCTCCCTTTGTTTCTCCCTCTACCACTCTCTCTGTCTCTTTCCCTCCCTTACCACTGCATGGTCACATGCTTCCGGTCACTAATCCTTTTCTTCCTTGGCTATCGCCGAGCACACACGCGAACTTACTTCGTCCCCACTTTCAAGTTCGTGCCTCACAGCGTTCATATACACATAATTTTTCACGTCTGGCCGTATAGCCTTTTCCATTTGTTTTCCTGTCTCGTTTTTTGTCCGCCACTACATCCCTCCATGGCACAGGTTTAATTTGTGTATACAAATCTAATTTGTGGTCCATGGGAAGAGCCGTTTTAACGATGCGTCCTGCCCAACTCTTCGAAACGCCGGTGTTAAAACGGGGGTAGCTGATGAAAGAAA
>NC_068982.1:176427807-176428044 GCF_001194135.2 Octopus bimaculoides | reverse complement strand
ATATATAATGGACTCTCCCTTCGTTAGACGACGTATGAGGGTTCGGCAATTTCTTACCAAAGAATCACACTGCTAATTTGTTTATAGTGATCAAATGTTTGTGTAGACTTAAGCTCACTCTCTCCATCCAAATGTCATATGTAGAAATGATCGCAGAGCAACGTGAAATAAAGTACTTTGCTCAAGAACACAATGCAACGCCCGATGCAACGCCCATGATCTCACAATCAGATCGGA
>NC_068982.1:176418353-176426672 GCF_001194135.2 Octopus bimaculoides | reverse complement strand
GTTAATACTTCATTTAGAGAATTAACATTGCTTATATATATATATATATATATATATATATATATATATGTGCATACATACATACATAGGCAGGCGGACGGATAGAGACAGGCAGACAGAAAAGAGACCGTGACAGAGGGAGAGAGGGTGTGGGTGGTGTACGAGTGTGCGCGCGCGTGTGTTCGTATGTGAGTGTGTGTGTGTGTGTGTGATTTCCTACACGGACACCACGATGCAATCACAATTAACAGTACACGCGTTAATAGCCTTGTAACGAGAAGAATCAATTATTTCTTTCGCAGGCAATGCTCAGCATGAATTTAAAATGTCCAATTTCAAATAAGATACGATGTATTTAGTTTTGGAACATTTTGAATTGCATTTAAAATGTGCGTAAAACATGACAGTTTTGCATGCAAAGGAATTATGTTAACAAAAATTAATTAAACACTCTGCGAAAGAGGAATGACTGTGTTTCCAGGAACAACTCTTTCTGAAGTACACTCACATAAACAAAATCACAGGCAAACGCGGACGTGAGCGCACACACATACACGCACACACACACACGTGTCTATATATGCAGCTATTATTGACCTAGATACAAACCCAGTATCTGGATCAGACTCGCAAAAACGTGCGAAAACAGCTTCGCGAAACCATTAAAGATACTATTTCAATAGGCACTAGAATACTGGTATATTCCCAGAGCTACTGAAAGACGCAATAGTAACACCTATGCACAAGGGAAGCAGCAGAACTGAAGCTAAAAACTGCAGACCCGTTTTTCTCACATCTCACACATCTAAAATTATTGAATGCATCGTCCGAAACAGTCTCTTAAATGAGACACAACATGGTTTTGGGACTGAACGAAGTTGTCTGTCACAACTTTTCCAGCACTATAAACACTATTCTCAATAATCTCGTGAGAGGAAATGACACTGACTGCGTATACCTCCATTTTGCTAAGGCGTTTCACAATATTCTTTACTACTCTAGGCACAAGGCCCGAAATTTTTTGGGAAGCAAGGACAGTCAATTAGATCGACACCAGTACGCAATTGGTACTTAATTTATCGACCCCGAAGGGATGAAAGACAAAGTCGACCTCGGCGGAATTTCAACTCAGAACGTAAAG
The DNA here is from genome assembly GCF_001194135.2 of Octopus bimaculoides. Lineage (NCBI taxonomy): Eukaryota > Metazoa > Mollusca > Cephalopoda > Octopoda > Octopodidae > Octopus > Octopus bimaculoides. The sequence goes on along the minus strand of NC_068982.1, from coordinate 176,425,531 downwards.
ACAGAAAAAATACCACTAAGCATTTAGTCCGGCGTGCTAACGTCTCTTATTTCTTTATTGCCCACAAGGGGCTAAACATAGAGGGAACAAACAGGGACGGACAAAGGGATTAAGTCGATTACATCGACCCCAGTGCGTAACTGGTACCTAATTTATCGACACTGAAAGGATGAAAGGCAAAGTCGACTTCGGCGGAATTTGAACTCATAACGTGACGGCAGACGAAATACCGATAGGCATTTCGCCCGGCATGCTAATGTTACTGCCAGCTCGCCGCCTTAGCTTTTGGCAATATTGATAATGGAATCATCTGTCATAAGCATGGGGATCCTGGTAACATAGCTAAACTCGAAGAAAGGCTCTTTGACTTTCCATGGGGTATGAGTCAATCTAATGCTGCAAATGGTTTCGTCTCTGTAATAAGTGGTGTACCTCAGGCAAAGGTTCTGAGATCATTATTATTTATATATCAACACCCTATAAGACAGGTCACAAATGCACTCGGCCGCGTTAATGATTTACGCCGGTGACACAAAATTGTCGATGGTTATTCAATCTCCAGAAGATACAGTCACACTCCAAAATGAGCTAAACGTCATTTATAATGGGCAGATAAAACTAATATGAAATTTAATACATCAAATTTTCTGGTTCTTCATTTCGGAAGGAATACATACAAATCACAATATTTGACATCAGATAACACAATGTTTCAGAGTGCTAATGATATGCGGGACTTAGCGGTAATCCTGTCGTATGATACATCTTTCATCAGCGACATCACTACACTGGCCTCTAAATGTAGACATCGGATAGCATGGCTCTTATGAACCTTTGTAACAAATGAGACGGTAGTTATGCTAACTCTATGGAAAACCCTAGTTCTAAGCAGATTAGATTACTGCTCTCAAATTTGGACTCACAACTCATCCGGATTCATAGGAGAAATTAAAAGCCTTAGTTACTAAGAATGCCTGAAAGCTCTCGATCTCTGCTCTCTTGAACGCATGGAAAATCCCGCATAGGGATGTTCTAAACTTCGGCATTAAAAAGAATTTTAATGCACGGACTGGTAGATGCTGTCAGCTTCCAAGTATACCACCTTCGAAATCGCGAGAAAAAAACATTCTATTGTACCAGTTTGATAGTTAGAGGTCTCCAACACAGAACCTGTAATGTTACTGACATAAAGAGGCTGTAAAGAATTCATTCGAATGGTTTGTACCTATAATTGATAGGTAAAACTTTATCACTCACTGTGTCATGCTGGTTCTCTTTGAAAATTATCAGCGTCCGTGTCTACGGATTACTCAACCACTTACACTTCAATTCAGGAACTGTTAATAAGCTGATTGAACACCATAATGTTCATCATCAAAACCGACGGAGAACCAAACAATTCCATGCTTGTATCTTTATGTATGTAGGTAGGTATATTTGCACGTGTGTCTGAACTATGTATTGTCTAAAGAGCGTAAAACAATATCAGCCCTGTGATCATTTATTCAACTCATGTCTGTTCTGAAAAAAGCTTCATGATACCTTAAGTCTGAGTCTTTTCTTTCTACTTTGACATTTTGTAAAGATACAAATACCTGAAATAACTTATTTTAAATTCCATATTGTACCTACAACTACTTGGACGTGATTTATTAGCCACACGTCAACTATTGAAATGTCTGATATCTATCTCTGCACAGGTTTTTGTTACAATGATCTATTTCACAAAAACCTAGCCAACACATATATGCACTTAACAAATTAAGAACCATATTTGTCACAGGATTTACTGGAATAAGTTTTTATAAAATATGTACAATTTGGAAAGAATAATACAGAGACATACACAATAAAGCTCTCATGAAAGGAAGTCAACTAGATCGTGACCAGCATTCATACATGTTACACACAATAGTGGATATGTAACAAATAAAGCAACAATACAGGTTTGGCATTCAATTTGAATATATAAAAAAATGGCGCCTTGTTCAGTCTTGAACATATAGTATTGTAAATCCTTTTATAGCTGACTTGCTGTACACAATTGTAATATGTGTATGCATATGCATATATATATATATATATATATATATATATATATATATATATATATATTCATGCAAACATACACACGCATATACATATACTTGTGTTTGTGTGAGTGCGATGATACACCACTCACAAACACATGTCGTGGAGGGCGTATACATATTTCTATGGTTTTTCTATGAATGTCTTATGTTCGATATGTGTGTTTAGGTATGTCTATATCAACATTTAGGTGACACCACTTGTGTCAATCGTGTCAGTTACTTCTCTATCTCTTTAAAGAAATATAAACGGAACAAGTTGTATAATTTTCTATTGTCATAAGAATGTAGGTTTCCAGTATACAAGGTTATGGATACAATATAAAAGAGTGAAGTTACGTATGTACATCAAAGACATGTACACACTTAACATGTGTACCCTATAACGATATTTTGTCATTTCACAATAAACAGCATACTTGAGATTTTGATCTTGTATTCTGAATAGTTTTATCAGAAACAAGAACGTCGGACAAAATAACTTGCAGTATTTCTTCCGGTTTTTTAGCTTCTTCGTCAGATTCTGCCAAGTTAGCTTCGCCTCTCATCTCCTCCCCAAATTAGAAACAATCATCATTATCATTATCCCCATCATCATCATCATCATTATCCTTACCATCATTAGTATTATGAAGGTAGTGAGCTGGTTGGATTTTTAGCATGCAGGGAAATATGCTTAGCAACATTTCGTCCGTGTTTTCGTTGAGTTCACATTCCGCCCTGATCGACATTGCTTTCATCCTTTTATGGGGAACTCTAAAATAAGTACCAATAAAGTACTGTGGTCGATGCAATCATCTGTCCCCCTCCCACCAAAATTTCAGTCCTTGTGCTTATAGTAGAAACGATTGTTGTTATTATTATTATTATTATTATTATTATTTGATGAACTCGACTATAACACATAATTGACACCTAACTCCAAGTGAGAACTCGTACAATGACTCTATTACACACGACTCCCTGTATTGGTTGACGTCGACTCACTTTATAATGGCTGTCCCATGGGAGGAGTATACCATTTCCACTACAACAGGTACTAATACTGCCAAGTTCACTAATTACTATTGGTATCATGGTGGAGGCGCAATGACCCAGTGGTTAAGGCAGCGGACTTATTAATATGGAAGGTTATCGTTTTCACATCGACAATGCTCTTCTCAATACGTGTGTCGTACAAGTTAAAACAATCTTCCGCACTCTTTGCAGGGATCATTGCCAATTAATTTTCTGCTTTTTTTTTTCTTTTTTTTTTAGCATTCTTAGCGGTCCTACAATCACTGGTGCTATAACAAACTTAAGATGCCACAGATGACACACATCTTTTCAGTTTCAATGAGCAAATCTTTATATTTTCTGAGCTTGTCAAATTTTGTTGCCGCTATATTATGATTACAAAGTATACTCATGTCAATCAGTGATCAGACTTTATTATTTTGGACTTTTACAACAATATCCGGTCTATTAGCTCTGATGGTTCTGTCTGTAAGTAGGCAAAGTCCCCAAGAGTAGTTGCAGTTTCTCCCTCAGCTACAGCTTGTCAACAGTTTTGATTGTATAACGCCAAAATATTAACCACTACAGATATTAACCAAAATTGTCATATCTGAATTTATATTCTACTGGTGCTAAAAGTTCACATTTAAAAGTTAAGAATTCATTATTATTATTATTGTTATTATTATTATAAAAATACATCAGTTGTAGTAGTAGTAGTAATTATTGTTGTTGTTGTTGTTGTTGTTGTAAGACAAGCTGGCAGAATCGATAGCACGGCGGGTAAATTGCTTAGTAGCATTTCGTTCGCTTTATGTTAGATTTCAAATTACACCGAGTTCGACTATGCCTTTCAGTTCTCAATAAGTTTATCAATAAACTTTAACTTTATTAATACTATCCTGTCATAGAAATAAAATAACATACAGACAACACACGTACACCCAAGCACACTCACTTACATAAATATATACTCACATACATAGATAAATACATACATACCAATAACTGGTGCAGCTGGTTATATGAGCAAATGCCAAAGTGACAATCTGGATTAGCTAAGTTTTTTTTTCGAAATAAAATCAACCAACTCAATCGCACATTATAAAAACAATCTGTATGTATAATAACAAAAATATGCAAGTCTTTCCTCAAGTTTAAATGTGACATTGGTTTTGCTATACTTACTAAAATCCAGTTCTTTCGAATCTTTGTTCGGAACCTGCTCTTTCATCACAAGAAGAATTTAAATAATTAAAACCAGAAGATGACATTCAGTTACCTTTCATTTCTTATCAGTATAGTACATTACGAAGTTTCTATATATTCTGCCGGACTTCTACAACCTAGTCACTAAAAGATATCTCACGAGAACCGTGCACAATTTGTGTTCTAAATGTATAAACTAATTACTCCCCAGTTAATTTTCATTTGGAACATACGACCTCCGATCAAATTAATTACGAGATATTTTATGTTGATTTATTAATTTTTTTCCTTTTTAGTGCAAATATATAAGCACTCAAAACAAGTTTAGGTAAGAAATCTGAATGTTGTCAGTGCAGATTTATAAAATTACTTAATTTTGAACTGCACAGATAAATTATTTTCAATTGTCTTAACACAGAGAGTCGGCTAAAAACGTATATATGCGTGTGGGCTTTAAAAAATACTAACAGTAATACTCGTCGATGATCGGGTAATTACTTTTACTCTTTCTCGGGAGCCACATTCAACGTGTTATTATGTATAGAGATTTACTCCTCCTGTATGCGTGTATTTTATAAGAAAAATCATGTAATAATTGAAGTAGAAAAAAGATCAGTTTCATACACGAACTTCTGTTTGTTTGTTATACAACAATAAGTGATTTGTATGTGTTATTTTATATATCAATACAATAATGGCAATTATATAATACACAAGGCTTTGATCGGCACGGAGCTGTAATGAAAGAAAATTGCCCAACGCGCTGCACAGTGGAACTGAACCCAAGGCGACATGGTTAGAAAGTAAGCTTCTCAACTACACAGCCACGCCTATAAAGGAGTGATACATTTAAGATAATATACTCCTTGATACAATATGCCGAACAAAAAGATGGGATGTGTACGGCGAGAAGACCTTTGATTTTAATATTTACCCGAGCAACGCAACAACTAACAACGCTACACCATTCAGTGTGTTCCAGAATTAACTATCTGTTTCAAAGGAATTAAGCAAATTTAAAAAAAACAAACCTGGTAGAATTTTATGTTTATTACCAAAACAAATAGATTTATAAATCTTATTGAAATTGTTCAACATGTCTGTATCCCTGTATACTACAAATCTCTCCTTAGCCTTGTGAAACACACTTTGAAGCATTTCAGGAGTTAGCTCCTGCACTGCTAACTGATTGTGTTCTTGAAGCTCAGCTAAACGATTGTTCCATCTTGGGATGAAAGTAAAGAAAATGATTGCTGCCAAATCGAAAAAAAACGGTCATCGACAAATAAGAGGGATCCAACAGGAATTAGAATTAAATTACTAACAAAATTCAAAATTTATTCGTTTCATGTCTCTTAAACATACTCAGTATTTTCTCCCTCAGAATGGAACTTTTTAAAATTCAGCTTATTGCTTGAACCTTCTCAAAGAAATATGATTTTTCTATTTTGTGAAATTCAGAAAATTACGAAGGATTAGCATTCTTACTTTTAATGGATTTACTCCATGCGAGCTATACGGTGAAAAATATTGTTTTAGTAACATATATTTCAGTTTTGTTTCAGATGTACGTCCAGAATAAAAGAAGTATTGTTTTGTGTGAATATTTTCCTCTTAGCACAATATATTGGTCTATCTTATTGTCAACTGAAGAGCAAAGAATTTCCATCTTTTTATCGCCAATGGCTGAAGGAATTATAGCATTCGTAGACGATTTCTTCACTGATAGCTTTTTTCATTGTATAGAAAAGTTAAATTTTTCAACGTTTTGTAAAAAGAAGAAAAAAACGTACTAATTGCCAGGAGTAAGGGCAAAAGCGACAATATCAAGATTAATGACAAAAAATATTAAAAGTAGCTTCATTAGCAACAACAAAATAACAAAAACGGAAGAACATCAACCACAAGAGCAGTTGTTGTTGGCACTCCGTCGCTTACGACATCGAGGGTTCCAGTTGATCCGATCAACGGAACAGCCAGCTCGTGAAATTAACGTGCAAGTGGCTGAGCACTCCATAGACACGTGTACCCTTAACATAGTTCTCAGGGATATTCAGCGTGACACAGTGTGACAAGGCGGGCCCTTTGAAATACAGGTACAACCGAAACAGGAAGAAAGAGTGAGAGAAAGTTGTGGTGAAAGAATACAGCTGGCTGCAACCAAGGAGGAGCCGGAATTGGGACCAGTGGCGAAAACAAAAGTGTGCAAATGGTGGGGATTTGGACTCGAAATGTGGCTTTTTGCCACATTCGAGGACATAGAAAGAATTCCCTACCAGATAGAAGTGGAGGACGAGAAAACGTTAAATGTCGTAAAATTTTTATTATGATCACTATGGATCTAATTTACATAGATGATACAAAGACAAATACAAACAGATGTACAAAATGTATGAAGTTCTTTTTAAAAAATTTTTACGATGTTTTTATAAAATTTAAAAAACGATGACTTTGAATATTCAGACATACATATCCATGCATATCCACACACATCTATATAAATATATATATATATACACATATATACATACATTCATGCACACACACACACATACCCATACATACACCTACACACATGTATGTCTATAAAAAGAAGGGGAGATTGGGTTTTTCAACCCGGCAGCCTATAAGGCCCAGCAGTTTGCCTTTTATTTTCTCAATGATTAGTTTGGGTGACTTACACCCACCTTTTTCACTACTTCCTTCCATCTTCGTTCATATACTTTCTCTGACAGGGTTCTCTTTTCCAGCCCTATCTTGCTCTTCAGGTGATATCTGAAGTAGAACAGCAATCCAGGGCCGGATATGTAGGACCCTGTCACGATGCCTTCCATTTTCGTCCTCCATATACACTCTTTCAATACTGCTACCGTACAGAGAAAA
>NC_068982.1:176414472-176415026 GCF_001194135.2 Octopus bimaculoides | reverse complement strand
AAAATAAGTCAAAGGAACGGTCAACAGAAAATAAAAAAAGAGATAAAAAAGCCAGAAACTAATAATGTACAAGAAGAGGAGGAGAGAACGGATAAAGATGTCAAATACAAGGGGGTTTTGATAAAGTACGAGAATTGCGAGGAGATGGAGAAAAAAGTCGAGAGGTTGGAGGAAATAATAAGAGTGAAAATGCCTGAGAAATGTGCTGAAAAATGCATTTTGATACATGAGGAAAACTACTGGGAGTACATAAAAGAACTTGGTGAGAATATAATAACGAAACGGGTATGGTTGGTGGAGACACCACCCACTAGAACTGATTATTTGCAGTTGTTAAAGACGGTAGTAACTGTGATTAATGGAAGAAAAATAACGTGAGTATTTCAATTTTTTGAGTTGCAAAACCGTTAAAATGTTTACATGACGTTGATCGTAAAAGTGAAAAGCAGGATAAATGTAACCACCCGACTTCGGGGATCGAGTGGACATTGCGCCTCATTTTTTTTTTCATTCTTGCATATTATCATTTTATTTTAATTACCCCGATTTTATGT
>NC_068982.1:176410746-176414462 GCF_001194135.2 Octopus bimaculoides | reverse complement strand
GCGCCTCATTTTTTTTTTCATTCTTGCATATTATCATTTTATTTTAATTACCCCGATTTTATGTTTGCGTTTTGTATTGTCTTTATGTTTTGTGATGTCTTAAAACATTATGTGTATAGCCCTTTATGGATAATAAAGAAATCGGTATTTCGTCTCTCTTTGCGTTCTGAGTTCAAATTCCGCCGAGGTCAACTTTGCCTTTCATCCTTTCGGGATCAATAAATTAAGTACCAGTTGCGTACTGGAGTTGATCAATTGCCCCCTCCCCCAAAATTTCGAGCATTGTGCCAAGAGTAGAAAAGAATGATGACAGCAGTTAAAGATGATCATTTCATATAGCTCATACATTGCCTCTTTTAAAGACCCACGATTATTCAGAACAAAAGTAAAACATTTCTTGCAAGATTTTAAAAATGTATTTAATAACAAGAGCGATTATAACTACAATGTCTAGAATTCAACGTGCGTCTTCTATCATGTCGATCATGCTGCCATCTACCTAAGTTTCGAAAGAAAATCATCCAGCCCTTAGCAAGTGTTGGATTTCTATGGTAAAATTAAGAACAAATTTTCAGTGCTTTTCACAATATTTTTAGTTCAATGTAAGCCATTTAGATGGTTAATTCTAATGCAGACAGCAACTATTCATTCTTTTTTAACATACAAAAGTATTCACTCAGAGGCCCCCGTATGTAACAAGGTTTCTCTTCTGGTAAGTAGTTGTGATTTAGAAAGAGTGAATCAGATGTAGTGAGTTGAACAGTGGAACTAGCAGATTTAGCTTTGAAAGAACACTGGTAAAGAAAGCCTACCCATACGTTAGATGTAATGAAGCAGGTTTAGTTATGAAAAGGGAATGGTGGAATAAAGTACGATTTAAAAATTAGTTTACTCATTTATATATGTATTGTTAGCGCTATAGCAACATCAAATATTGGGATATTGCTGAATAATTTGTCTGGATAGAATATAATTAAAGTAAATCTATTTCCAGAGCCAATCTTTCTTCAAGCTTAACTATCACCAAAATGATTTGAAATGTAAATATTTTAAACAAATGTACCACTCCGGAATCTAAATGCGATGTTGCTGTTGTATAAAGCAGCAACTGATCTGATACTGCGGTACATACGATGGGCCATAAGCATACTACAAGGAATCTGACAGAAGTTGAACATAAGTAATATTTGCTCATAATCCTGGATCGTACATGTTGGTCAATCTGCGTCCTTAATTCTCATTGTCACAGTAAAGAGAACGTCACATAAAAAGACGTTTGTATATTTCGATTTTGTAAACTTGTGTTATCTATTAGCTATTGAGACATTGAAACACTTGAAGCAAGAAAAGAGGATTCCACTTCATCGGAAGTCACATGAAGGACTTCTTCCTTTTGAACATTCGCTACTTTAACATTTTTCGTCATTTACTTTTAATTACTCTTCTGTTTCTATGGCCAAATTTCAGCTTTCGATTTTCAAGCAGTAGTTTGATAATGTAGGTGAAAGGTCATCATTTGGACAAGTTGTATGAAGTTATTCTTCTCATCTTCTGTGCAAGACGTTAAGTAATAATGGTTTCCCAACACGCCATTTTTAAATTTCATAAGTTGTCTTACACAAGGATAGCTATGCTTAAACAGTTGAAATAATTCGATCTCAGCAAATAATTATGTTGCCTTAATTGGAATATACATATACAAATATGCATAGAGATGCATACATACATACATACATCGACGTAACGTCATACAGGCGAAAATTATCTTTTAGACTCTTTACCGTCAAATTAAGTGCATAATAAGAAAGCTGGCGGCTTGTCTGACTAAAATTCATGTACAAAAATAAATATGATTAGCATATATATATATATATATATATATATATATATATATATATATATATATATATATATATATATATATATATATACATACGTACATACGTACATACTTATGGATACACATACATAATTATTAAGAGAATATTGTTTAATAAATATCAATAATGCTATATCGCTCGAAACTATACATATATACATACACATTTGTGTGTGTGTATACGTGCGCGCGCAAACGCAGGCAGACATACAGACACACACGTATATGTATATATTGCAATACGTATAAATAAAAGCACTGACCACTCCTGTTGATTTATTATTCAGACATTATTGTCCTATAGTTATATTCTAAAATTGAGTAATAGCTGTCATTAGGCAGAAACTATTTTGCGAACATCTTTTTCTCTTCTCACTTCTCTGGCGGCAATATAAATAGGTACAGTATTATAATGTAGTGATTCAATTCCTTTCTACTAATTCTATGGCTTATGAAAAAAGATCATTATTATTTCGAACAGGTAAGCCATAAGCGCGGTAGATCCCCTCCATGGTCATTCGACCTGTAAGAAATCGTAGTCAAATCTTTTGTCTTAGGAAGAGAAGACATCGGATAATGTAGATTTGAAATACTAGAAGACTAGATTTTCATAGCGTGAACACCTCCGATACCTTTACTCAGCGTAGCTCTATAGCTGAACTGCGGCTAAGTAACTCGACAATAGGAAAGCTATTCAAATTATTTAGGTCTCCCGCTCTTAAGATATTTATTTTCGACCATCCCTGAAATGCTGGACCTTTGTAATTAATGTAGATTAATTAGGAAATTAATTTTCACATTCTTACCTTTGCATAAAGGCACAAATATGTGGGGAAAGATCAACGTTCATTGAATCGATAGCAACGCATTATTGAAGTTTTTGAATGAAAATGCAATTGAAATTGGTAATATCTATGAAATATCCTACATATTTAGCTTCACGCTATACCGTCTCGGACACTACATTGCCTCTAGTATAAGACAATTAAAAAGTTATTAAGTTTTAGGAAAACAACCAGCTTGCTGCCTTGTATTCTTTTAATCATTTAGATGTTATGTTTCAGCTCTAAGGGTGTGGCCATTCCGGAGCACCGCCGGTATTTTATTTCATTCCTCTAAATTTTCAGTACAAATCTCACAAGTATTATTTGTTTATCTTGACTTACCTTCAGCCCAGGTATCCTATGAACTAATAAAAATTTATGTCCATTAATTTATTCAATTGTAATCTACTCTTCAAATGGTTTTGTCACTGTATGGAAATCAAACATTTTTAAAAGAAAGAAAAGCTGTAGATGAGGATTCAGTAGATCGTCAGAATAATGTCTTACAGTATATTATATTGTACTGCTCTGTCATCATAAGTTTAAATCCAGCACAGATTTCATGGTTTCTCATTCGTTAAAATGCGCACCAGTCGAATGGTTAGTCTCTTAAAACGTCTCACTTAATTATAATATAAAAACTATTGTTGAAAGACAGAGATGGAGTTGCCGAAACAGGCGAAAGTCGCATTAAATGCAGTAGGGCATTTCTCCTCTCATCATTTTTTCTCTTCGAAATACTAAAAGAATCAATCTTGTATTCGGCGTATAAATAATGGATACAAATAGGTCTTAAACCAATACAATGCGATTTGAAAACCAGACTAGCACCAAGTCAAGGAATTATGCTGAGCTTGTTTTATAATCTATGTTCAAATGCAATGAAAGATCATGTAATAAAAAAAGGTCATTTCTGTATTAATGTGTATTAATATGTTGAAACACACATATACATATATATCTGTGTATATATATATATATATATATATATATATATATATATATATATATAT
>NC_068982.1:176404554-176410138 GCF_001194135.2 Octopus bimaculoides | reverse complement strand
TATATATATATATATATATATATATATATATCTATGTGTGTGTGTGTGTATGTGTATATTGGAATATATAATTTTATATGTGTGTGTTTGCACATAGTTGATGTTCATCAGTATATATTTCATTTACTATACTTATGATTTAACATATACACTTATTTCTAACACTAGCACAAACAAATTGTATGCGTCTGGATGGATATATACGAATTAATCAACCTCAGTGCTTGATTGCTACTTCATTCCGGATTATGAACAAATATTACTTACGTTCAACTTCTGTCAGCCTCCTTGGGAGACTGAAAAGACAAACTTGGCCTCGGTAATTTCTCATTCTGTACGCAAACGCACGTACACATACGCGCGCACGCACGCACACACACACGCACACATTTACTACAAGCGAATCTACGTTCATGGATGTGTTGGAACAATCTGAATATATGTGTATATATAAAAACGCTACAGCACATCCGTGTTTCCATTATTTCGTTTGCACACCCTGTCAATTTATCGTGTTACGGATTTTAAAAGTAGATGTCTCTGTCACCTTTAATCCATTTATTCTATGCGAAATCTTATAGGAAAATGATTGCAAATGAAGTATTCTCCGGAATTCCTCCATAATTATTCTCACTGTTAACGTATGCAGTTACACTACCAGGCATAATGTAGAAATCGCCAGAAATACGTTTTCGTTTCCTGCGATTAGTTTATAGAAATTCGCGTTCGTTGGTTTATTCTGGGTTCTCATGAGATACTGGACCTAATAATAATAATCCTAAAACAGTTAATTTCTTGGTAAAACGCATCATAAAAATTTCGCTACCACCCGGTAGTCATACAATGATATAATTAATAACTGGAACGCTATCCCCAGTGAACGTTTATTGTATCTCTCATAGCTAACCAGTGAGGTTGCTTCACAATCTGTCAAAGATAACCGATTACACCTTACGTCGTTTTTAAGGAAGAAGGCGGCCACATTCGGAAACGTGACTTATGATATTTTATAACTCAACGAAAAGACAGCATTGTCTTAGGTCACACTTAGATCTGCTTTAACTTTTTCTAATGAAGAATAGAAATTCGGATAAGGGTATTTAATCGATTAATTTTGTCTCCAATACTTCTTTGATACTTATTTTATCGACCTCGAAAGATTGAAAGGCAAAGCTAACCTCAGCGAAATTTGAACTCAGAACTTTAAGTTCCAGAAGATCTAACTTCAACGCATTCTGCTTGATGATGAGCCACCATAATCTGGAATTAAAGAATAACATTGACAACGCTACACAGAAATATATGGTGTGCATATTCTGGAAAAGAGCTTAAAATGATTTAAATCCACCTAGACAGGATTTATATTCTCCATATTAAAACAAATCACATTATTTAACAGAGTTTTTGTTGTTTTTTTTATGATGACGAGAACATTGACATTTGTATCGTTAAGCCACACAGAGAGATGTCAGTGTATATTATCTCCTTGCTGGTATTCTGGTGTGCGTATATATAGCAAAGTTTATGTCACAATGTCCAAGTAGAAAAGTAATGATCACCAGAGAAATGGTCAGCAGAAAAGTAACCAGGTACCACATATATGTCTATAGTAATATTTTTATTCTGCGCCAGAATAAAAAGAGATTTGTCTGTGATTACTCTAGCAAAAGAAAATATTATTTTCCAATGATGTACATATCATTTTTAACACGTAGATTTGAACGTTAATATATTAATAACTTTCATTTCGCCTTCTGAGAATTTGTTCTTCTTTCAGACGATATGTGCTGACTACATAATCAATCAATTGACGAAGAGGACTTTAAGACACCAGTTTTCGACCTGATAGTATCTCTTCAGTCAAACACACTTCTAGATTAATGAATCTAAGGAAGAATGGTCGTTCCTGTTCCAATATTCACATACACATAAATACTTAAATATACGTGTTCGTGTGTGGGGTGGGTGGGGGTAGGGGGAGAACAAATGAAAATACTATTCATGAACTTTCAATTAAGCAAAAATACGAGGGAGTGAACAATACATACATAGACACACCCACCCATAGAAAATGCTAAAACAATTTTGTCATGAAGAAAATTTTTGTATCGGTTTCAGTCTTTGTGACTTTTTCAACTTAGAGTAAAGCATGAAAAACAATTAAATTGTGGAAAACTAAAATGAAATGTTTTTTTTTTTAAAGATTTCCCATAGTTTTGAAATGCAAGGGACACTTTCCTTTTTTGTTTCTCTCTTTTTTACTCTTGTCAGTTCTAGGTAGTTGGCAGCAGCTAGAAGTAGTTTGATACAAATTCTTGTCTTTGATTTTTTAAAAGTAGCAGTAGAGAGAAGAAGAAGAAGAAGAAGAATGGGGGAGTGGTATGATAGTAGTAGGATGTTGGTGGAATCCTCTTAAATGGTCAAGTGACCTAAAGATGACCAGTTGTGCTTGTAATAGTAGTGATTGGAATTGTTCTGAATAAATTCATGGGTAGTGACTGTTCTGAATATATCGTGTCTAATATTTGCGTGGGTATTATTCTAAGGCCCTGGTAACGTAAATATTCGTTTCTACTCTAGGCACAAGGCCAGAAATTTGAGGGAGCGGGCAGTCGATTAGATCGACCCCAATACTCAACTGGTACTTAATTTATCGACTCCGAAAGGATGAAAGACAAAGTCGATCTCGGCGAAATTTGAGCCCAGAAAGCAAAGACAGACGAAATACTGCCAAGCATTCCGCATGGTGTGCTAACGTTTCTGCCAAATCGCCGCTTGCTTGCTTGCTTGCTTGCTTGCTTGCTTGCTTTGTGTGCGCGCAGACAATTGCAGCGTAGCACAGATTTTTTCAGCGAACAGGTCGCGGTTTCAAAGCAACGAAAAAATTTTGACATTAAATTTGAATATTAAAGTGAATTTAACGTTTCATTTTGTTTTGTTTTTTGCTGTTTTTAAATGGCTTATAAACAACTTCCACGCTGCAATTGTTTCTGTTTCAGCACACGATCGAAGATCAGTTTACTTGCTATGCAAGCACATCACCGTAATGTATAAGTGTGTGTGTCTGTGTGCGTGCGTGTAAAATAAATGGAAGAAATAGACCGTACCCAGAGAGTGAGAACAATCGCCTGGTGGCATGTGGAATCAACTGCAAATGAAAAGAAGAGATAATCTGAAGTATCAAGGTATCTCCAAAATTGACATAGAATTTAGGAAAAGGCAGTCTGGTTAATTGGAGACAATGGTACAACTGTGGACGCCTGTCTGTTTTTCTATGAGTTAAAATCTTCAACACGACGTTTGTTCTAGTGTATCTCCAGAAATATTTACAGGAATATTTACACATTCAGAAAAAGTTAGAAGATATTAATGGCATACCTAATTTACATAAATGAAACGAAAATGACTAGTAGGAATAATTGAGAATAACATTGAAAAGGAATAATTGAGAGTGACGTGTGGAAAACATAAACGGATAAAACTATATTTAATAACATACATAAAGATAAATTCTTGAATTATTGGAATACTTACTATATGCGTACAGATATCTGTGGGAGTGTGTGCACGTGTGTTACATACACATATATTTCCAGATATACATACTGTATATATTATGCATTCGTATGTATAATAAATTATCAGTCATGCCTTCAATTCGTTTGGTGATTGCCCTCTGGGGTGATTCAATCCTCGAAATGTTTTGTTTTGTGTGGGGACCACAAGGGGCAGCAGTATTCGAGGTGTGACCGTACAAAGGAGGAGAAAAGTGGAATGATGACACCTTATTCTCTGGACCGGAAGGTTCTTAAGATCCAGGAGCTCATCCTACGAGCTATGTTGACCTTATTGATGATGTGGGCATTCCAATTGAGATTGTTGTCCACAATTACACCCAGATCTCTGATATTGTTGGATGCCGTGAGCGGTTCCCCTGAAGGAAGTGTATATGGCTGTTTTAGTGTGGATTTTCTTCGAAAATGCATCAGCTCAAATTTTCCCTCGTTCAGTTTCATTTTGTTCTTGTCTGCCCATTGGCTCACAGCATATAGATCAGTCTGGAGTTGGGTTCGGTCTTCTTCTTCTTTGATGATGATGAGATATATATATATATATATATATATATATATATATATATATATATATATATACGTATATATATGTATATCATGCCTATATGAATGCATGAAAATTTGTAAATACAGACATACTTATATCAAGTATAAGTATAAAAATCTACATGCATACCAATATGCCTATATCAATGAATACTATTAATATTTTCCCATATCTCTCATTCGCGTGCTGGTAGTTGTGAAAGAAAAATTATTAGAAATAGTAAGAAAATTGTACCAGTGGGAATATCAGCCTAAATGTGTTTGTAAAAGTGCCAATACGGGTGTGAATATTATTAAGTAGGGAATTTAGGGACACAGTCATCCAAATAAGCCACATGTTTTCACTCAAAGTTTGGGGCATTTCACGGGAAGTGCACTTAGCACATACAATTTCCTTTCTGACTTAATAGCATCAGGTGGAATAGACTATAGCCAGGCCGTCTTAGGCATTGAAATCTACATGATGAGTAAGTCTGACCAAAACTCTGGAGAATCGTTAATGCTGACCGGAAGATGATATTCTCAAGTTACTATTTTCAATTACGAAGCTTTCTAATATAGGAACACGATTGAGCGCAGTGCATGCTGTGTTACGTTCAAACGGTGTTTTATTGATATTCCCATTTGTTTTATAGCCAAGATGTATTTTCTTTATATATATATATATATATAATTCTATATAATTCTTTTTTTTCTTTTTTATTCTTTTTACTTGTTTCAGTCATTTCACTGGGGCCATGCTGGAGCACCGCCTTTAGTCAAGCAAATCGACCCCAGGACTTATTCTTTCTAAGCCTAGTACTTATTCTATCGCTCTCTTTTGCCGAACCGCTAGGTTATTGTGACCTAAACACACCAGCATCGGTTGTCAAGCAATGTTGGGGGGACAAACACAGACACACAAACATATACACACACATACATATATATACATATATATGATAGGCTACTTTCACTCACAAATCCACTCATAAGGCTTTGGTAGAAGACCCTTGCCGAGAACCATGTGGTTCATAAGCAAGCTATTTACCACACAGCCACTCCTACGCCTACAATTATTTTTATGTTATATGTTTAATGTCACTACTTCGTGCTCCTCTATGAAAGGAGCTTGAACTGGTAACCATACCTTGGAAATCATATGAAGAAAACGAAATAATTTGGCAAGAGAAAATCTGCATGTTTAAGATTTTTCGAGAAGCCATCAAAGTTTATTGTTAAGTTGAGACTCGTATTATCTATGATAAATGACAGTTATAATAACAACGTACTTTATGTAGCTCATGTATTTCAATGTTAGCAGCTTCATAATGAAAACATGTTTCTTGTGTATTTCACTTGTAGTTTGTTTGTAAATCGAACTTAGAAGACATTTCCTTCTAACAATGCACTGAACTATGCTTTGGAAACTGAGAGAAGCTCCATTATATATTATATATATACATATATATATATATATATATATA
>NC_068982.1:176400324-176401706 GCF_001194135.2 Octopus bimaculoides | reverse complement strand
TATATATATATATATATATATATATATATATATATATATATATGTAAATAGAAACATATATATATACATATATATATAAAGCTTCGTAGAAATTTTGGTTTCTTATATGCTACATTCACTTTCTATGAGTGACAAGCTAAAATTATTTCCCATTGTCGCTTATTGATCCATTTTACTGTCTCTTGAATTTGTCTTTTTGTGATAACTGGCATACCTGTCAAGCAAATTCGGTCCATATCACTTACATATATTATTGCCTGGATTTTGTATCTGTTTATTTCATACATACATACATACGTGTGCATGTGTTACACATGGAAATACATGCACACACACACATACACACACACACATACACACACACACACACACACACATGTGTATGTATGTATTTATGTATGTATGTATGTATGTATGCGTGAATGTATGTTTATGCATCTACTTATTTGTTTCACGCTTCTTTATGATACTAGAATTTTGTGGACAAAGGAAGAAATAGAAGTAATTCTAGTGCGGCATTATGTTTCTCACAATTTGTATATCAGAAATCAATCGGCAAAATTATATTCTTCAAAAAAGAAGACAGATTAAAATGTAATAAAGTACTAAAATCTGGAAACAATACAATAGAAAAATGCGTCATGAGGCAAATCTCTGATAATGTTATAGAAAGTAATCGATTTTTTTAAAGATATATATATGTGTGCACGTGTGTATGTATGCATATATATACAAAATCAAACACACATACACAAGATGAATGTGTTGTTAGTTTGTGGGGCGGCTGCGTTCTTTTAGGCGTGAGACAATATATTGTGAATGCAACTGGTGTGAAACTCCTGAAAGTATATCATAGACAAGCGAGGCAACTCACACCAGGACCCTTTTCGGAGCGACAGACGACATCGTTGCTTCGTCATTAATTTGACGTATCAATACTGAAACATCGATGTCTGTCCCTCCTCTAAAAAGGGAACTGAAATGTGTTCCTTCACTTGTCTATGACTTACTGTCAGTTGTTTTACACCAGTGGCATTGACAATATATTTTCTTAAGGCGGTGCTCTGGCAGAAACATTAGCACACCGGGCGAAATGTTTAGCGGTATTTCGTCTGCCTTTACGTTCTGAGTTCAAATTTCACCGAGTTCGACTTTGCCTTTCATCCTTTCAAGGTCGATAAAATAAGTACTAGTTAGGCACTGGGGGTCGATGTAATCGACTTAATCCCTTTGTTTATCCCATCTATGTTTAGCCTCCTGTGGGCAATAAAGAAATAAATATATTTTCTTACATCTCACTTTAACTTTCTAAGACATCTCAACGCTTCCAAAAGCAAACTTCATTTGTTTGTTTACGTTCATCGTAATTTGAATTTATATAT
>NC_068982.1:176398304-176399476 GCF_001194135.2 Octopus bimaculoides | reverse complement strand
GAAACTCGAGTCGCCTTTATATATATATATTTATATTTATATATTTGATCCTTTATATTGAACACTCAATATTTCATCTACATTCAATACTTTCTTTCATGGTGCCATCCATTTTTATGTTATTTTATTTTATATTGTATATTGTATATCATATTATATATTGTATATTCCATATTCTATACCCCACATTAGTTCTGCAGGAATATAAATAAAACATAAAAAACAGACAGTGTTGGAACTCTTTTAAGCAAAATAATATATATATGTGTGTGTGTGTGTGTGTGTGTGTGTGTGTGTGTGTGTGTGTGTGTGTGTGTGTATTATATGTGCGTATGCATATTATATGTATGTATGTATATTATATGTATGTATGTATGTATGCATGCATGCATCTTTGTATGTACGTATGCATGTCTGTATGCACGTATGTATGTATGACTAAATGAATGGTAAGTCGTAATTTGATGACAGACTTGCATAATAGCGAGAAAATTAATGAGTGTATTCGAACGAAATCGTTTTTGCTATCTTGTTCCTTTCAAGCAGCATAGAATCTCATTTTCGCTATGTGTCGTCTATAAACACTGAACTGTTGATTGTCTCGCTAGTTTCTGATAATCAACAACGCTATTGGTCACAAAAAGCAACGTAAAATAAAGTAAATGATAAACAAAACAATGAAAATGTGACGGTTAGTAGATTCAGTAGCGTACCGGACACATTATCTTGCGATATTTAGTTACGTTCCTTCAAGTGCTGTCTTATGGATTACCTCCCATCCCTACGATATTGACAAAAATAAGTAGCAAATGTCAAGTATCGTTGTCGATTAAATCGACCAATATATTTTTCTAACAAATGTCTGGACCTGTGCCATATTAGAAGTCGATAATTAAAACTGTAAGACTTCTGTTAGACGAACTTGCCCATCCATCTCCCCCAATTTCTGATCCTCACGTCCATCCAGCTCTTTCCTCTCTCGCTTTATCATCTTCACTTTCGTCCTTCTTGACCTTTCTCAAGTTTCAGTTCATATGAGATTAACAACTAACTTGCTGAAAGATATCAACATAGCATTTTCCTACTATATCGCAACCGTAAAAATAAACACTTAGACATGTACGCATATATGTGTGATAAGAGAGAGAGAGAGAGAGAGAGAGAGAGAGAGA
>NC_068982.1:176392047-176398118 GCF_001194135.2 Octopus bimaculoides | reverse complement strand
TGTGTGTGTGTGTGTATGCGCGTACACACATGCATACACACACACACACACACATACACACATACCAACAGAAACGTTAGCACGCTGGGCGAAATGCTTAGTGGTATTTCGTCTGCCGTTACGTTCTGAGTTCAAATTCCGCCGAGGTCGACTTTGCCTTTCATCCTTTCGGGGTCGATAAATTAAGTACCAGTTACGCACTGGGGTCGATGTAATCGACTTAATCACTTTGTCTGTCCTTGTTTGTCCCCTCTATGTTTAGCCACTTTTGGGCGATAAAGAAATAATATATATATAGTCTATTTTTCTTCTAGAAAGCCGCTCAAAATTACGATAAGCATGTATGTCATTTTTCAGTTTTATCTCAAGATTTATGCCAATATGTATGTATATATGTATGTTTCTTACCTTCGCTGGAAAATTAAGACGAGTTCACTTTTGCAGAAACCAAACTTAGCTCAAAATATGTATTTTTATTTTCATATATGACTGTTCGAGGTCACACTCCTGGGATGTTTAACTTTGGTATCGTATTTATAATGCATATCGTAATTAATTTTAACTTGCAATTTTAAAATATTTATGGTAGCGTTATTACATCTTATGTTACATTATTAGGTATGTATTTCCCTCGATACATAGACGTCTGAAATGTCCTCTATAAGAAATGGTACTTGGTAGAATTTTAAAACTGATGAGTTACTTGAAATGCTTAACATTTTGAAAACACTAACTCAGTGGTTCTCAACTGTAGTCCATATGGCTTTTGGGGGTCCATATAAGATTTTGGAGGATCCACGCAACAGCATAGTAAATCGAGGATCTACAAATGCATTTTAAGGACCCCTGAAAAATTTTGCTTTAGATGTATGTATTGGTATGTATTGCAAGAAACAGCTAGGTTTTTTTTCTCTAACATTTTATACTTTTCAACTTTCACAAGTTTAATATTTTAAAAGCAAAATAAGAACTTTGAAAGGAGTTTCTATAAATCTCGCTTTTAAATATCGAATATGGGGTTCCAACAGAATAAAATAGTAGTTAAAAGGGCTCACAGATAAAAAATAAATGGTCGGGAACTTGAAATGAATTTTGAACAATTTTTGATCCATATCTCGATTAGCTCAAATTGGTAACAATTAATATAGTATAAACAATTTCTATGTACTATGCTGGATACATGGGGTGTTCGTCTGGTATGTTTATTTTTGTATGTCTTGACTATGCGTGTACTGAAGAGTAAAGAATGCATCTTGTGCACTGATTACGAAATCATATGATACACATCTGAGTCTGATTTTAGGAGGCTCGCTTCGAGACTTGCATTCCCTCGCGTTCGGTAAAATGTGTTTATTATGGTAGTTTTGACTTTAAGAGTCCCTCCTAGCGTGAGGCGTCTATGTATAGTAATGCCCTTAATATATGTTTCACCAAATGTTTCACCAAAATGGAGAATTATGATTGTTAGTAAATGTGAATAGGACGTTAGAAACACTTACATTTTTAGAAATAAGTGCTAAAATGCTTTAATGTTGTAGTCTAATTATGTGCGTTGACTACGGCTTTTGAGCATTTTAGCTCATATTTCTAGCAATGTAGGTGTTTCTAACGCCCTGGTCACATTTAGTGACAATTATATATATGTATATAAATATGTGTGTGTGTGTGTGTGTGTGTGTGTGTGTGTGTGCGTGTGCGTGTGTGTGTGTGGTATGTATACATATACACACAAACGCACGCGCACACAGACACACACAGCTACATACAAACGAATATATAGATGAGTGTGTGTGTGTCTATGTATTTGTGGCTATATGACATAACCATAAGAAAATCTGCGTGAGGCTGTGTGTTCCAGCTTCCATTAGTTCTACTATATTTTATGTCAAACGTTTTATTACGTCTGCTACCCAACTCTACAGCAATGTAATTTAATGTTGAGATACTTTTAAACTTGATATATTACAACAGAGTCAGTTCATGATTTATGACAGACATGTCGGACAATGTCCATTTTCAAACGAGACCAGGGACAGATATAACTATTAACATACGATTTTACAGGCACTTAATGATTTTTTAAAAACATATAGAAGCATTTCTTGTGACATGTACTCCTCCTTGTCACCGTCTTTCGCATATCCACATCTTTGTCCTCGTTAGTTTTCCGCTCTAGCTTTCTCTCCCCATTTCTCTTTATTTCTGTCACGCAGCGCCGTTCCTCCTCCTGATCTCTCTCTCTCTCTCTGTTTTCTCTTCAATGCGTATATTCGTTTGCACTTGACTTTGTGTGCGTTTGTATATATTTAGTTATATACCGAATATGAAATTTTGTCGTTACAAAAGTCGAAAAGTATTCAACCCATACGTTACAATGAACATATTTTATTGGAATCTGGAAATTTTTCAATTCTAAGTTTTACGGTGGTGTTTACCGATATGATTGAGGTAGGTTAGTAGAAAATATATAAATGAATATATTCTCTAATGCAAGCAAATACGATTGGTAATCAAGTTAATTGGTCTCAGTGCTGCGTCAGATGTTCTTCTGTTCGATTTTCATGCACAGATGTGCTATATTTATCAATTCACAATCAAAACAGTTGTTATTTACCTGTTTCAATCACAAATAGGTAAAGGTACATGGCTACAGATGTGCTATATTTATCAATTCACAAGCAAAACAGTTGTTATTTACCTGTTTCAATCACAAATAGGTAAAGGTACATGGTTACAGATAAGGAGATTTTAGTATTGCTGAGTAAATGAATAGGTTCTGTTTATTTTTTTCAGTGACCATCATTCGTGGCAAATTCTCATGTGGTACGTAAACAATTTTTGCTAGATGGAAATTTATGACTCTCGGTATATTGTCACACCAACAGTATATCTTCAGTTGTTATTCTCAAAACTTCAAAAACAATCTTATATAAGCACGTACGCGCGCGTGCGCAAACACACGAACGCACACACACTCACGAGTATACACGCACATATGAATATATACACCCACACAAAAATACAAACAGACACACACAAGTGCAGACGCAGATGCTACTTGGTTTTGCTTCCTAACTACATGGTCCCGTGTTACATAATATTGTTTGGTACCTCCTACTGTTTGGTACCTTGAGCAAGTATCTTCTGCTATAGTCCGAGGTCGAACAAAGCCTTGTGAGTAAAATTTGATAGACAGAAACTGTGTATATATGTATATAGATGTGTATGTGTGTGTTTGTGCGTGTATTTGTGAGTGTCTTTCTGTTTGAGTTTATCCCCGTCACTGCTTGACAACGGTTTTTGATGTGTTTACGTCCCTGTAACCCAGCGGATCGGCGGAAGCCAGATATGATAAGAGCCAGGTTTTAGAAAATAATCCTTTCTACTATAGGCGCAAGGCCTGAAATTTGGGGAAGAGGGATAGTCGATTACATCGATTCCAGTACTCAACTAGTACTTAGCTTATCGACCCTGAAGAGATTAAAAGCAAAGTCGTCCAGGGCGAAATTTGAACTCAGAAAGTAGCGACAGCCTGGCTGCAGTCTAATAGTTGTAATAAATAAAAAGATAAGATATATATTACCTTCTTCCCTCCACCCACCACCCTTCTTCCTATCGATTTTCTTGTGAAGGACACTTAATGTCAGAAATATCCAAAATAGTTTACCATTCCTTTTCAAGCGTAATATTAATGACACCCTTGTGAAACATTTTTCATTGGTTCTGCTCGTCATATAACACACACTCACACACATTATATAGGTAAGTATAAATATATACATATGTAATATATCGTATTTACATATTATACGTACATGTATATAATATATATGCATTCTTTCAGTTCATTTACCATCATTCTAATTGTCTCTCTTTCTCTCTCTCTCTCTCTCTCTCTCTCTACACACGCATATATATATATATATATATATATATATATATATATATATATATATATATATGAGTATATATATATATATATATAAAAGTATATATATATGCATATATATATATATACATATGTATATATATATATATATATGTATGTATATGTGTATATATATATGTATATATATATATGTATATATAAGTATAAATATATATGTATGAGTATAAATATGTATATATATATATATATATAAGTATATATATATAAAATATAAGACAAATTACCTATAATTACTACACGCTAGAAGACAGTCAAAAACGACCGAAATCCACAACGTTAAAACATTTCAAAGGGAAGAAAAAAGACTTTTACCTTATTTTTAACGGTTAGACCTATAGGTTTCGAATTTTTTTAGTAGATAAAAAAATTTACTAGGCAAATTCTCTTCAGTAACCAGCCGTCAAAGATTAACGTATGACTACGAGACAAAACACACATATCTTCTAGATATATATTATATTTTTTTCAAAATCCACTGCGCAGACGCAGTTTCGGTCGGCAGAAAATGAAAAATGTCGAAACGAACTTTGAAATGCTCATATCAAATACTTGAGTATATATATACATATATATATATGTGTGTGTGTGTATGTATATGTATATATAAGTATATATATATGTATATATATATATAAGTATATATATATATATATATATATATATATATATATATATATATATATATATATATATATATATATATATATATATATATATATATATATGTATAAGTATATGTATGTGTATATGTATATATGTAAATATATAGGAACCAATAAATTAATGCCACACTAGACGTGCAGTCAAACTATTTACAAAAGTAAAATATATACAATTTAGAAATTTGGATTCAGAAACTCGGTTTCATAAATTTGATTTCCTAAATTTTATTTCAAAAGTTTGGATTCGTAAATTTAGTTTCGTTGGATTCATAAATTTGGTTTTCAGAATTTGGATTCGTAAATTTGGTTTCATAAATTTGGTTTTCGAAATTTGGACGTAAATCTAATGTCAAGGCAACAATTTAAACTAAAAGTTCATGACACAAAACGGCTGCCCTACTACATCAATAATTATAGTTAAAAAATAAGGCCAAACAAATAATAAATTTGCTATAAATTCACACAAAACTAATTCATACAAGCATGCTGAGTAACCATTAGACAAAATTTACACTTTAGTTGTCTTATACCAAAAATTAGCTACATGAAAAATTAAATTCATACACCTTTTAGCTATTTATACAAATTTTTCAACATTGTCTTAACAGAAAATAGCAAGCAAAATTACTACACAACCTACCACAAATGCAGGTTTCAAAATTCGCATAAATATTACAATAATATAATTTAAGAGATTTTTGTACTCACCCAGATGTGACACAGAAATTATTTAAATCTGACAAGCAAAAGTTCTGGCGAATTCCTCGAGCATAAGATAAGTCCATAAATGCCTAACAGAAAGCACAAAATACATGAACTAAACTGGCAATCATAGCTTCCAGAATCCAATTGAACAACCTTGTCTCACAGAAAAAATCTTTAACTGTCACAAAAACTGAGTGTACAATTGTCTCTGCTTATATAGGTTTGCTAAAGTCTAGCCAATTTGTTATAGTTTCACAGTTTGGCTATTTACACCTACCTTCCCCCATTTTGACAATGGACTTTATCCTGACCTTACAGTGCAGCATGAAATGTCTGCTAACCTGTTCAACTGTTAAAATTTATAATGCAGTGTAGGTAAGACTGCCCAATAATAATATCATTTCAAAATATACTCCGGGAATACGGAAAGTCTTTGACGTTTCGAGCTACGCTCTTCAACAGATAGAATACGGAGACAAGGAGAAAAACACGGAGAAAAAAAATTGAATAGTGTCCAGTCAACGGTCAATCATAATAATGGCTGATCATAACAATGGTTGCCGGAAGTTAGAAATTCTTTTTTCAGGAGAGCTAAGAAAAGGGGGAGATAACAAACGGTGATCGAAGAACGAGGGGCTGTGTGTGGGAGATAGAATGCTGGTGATCTTGACGTATGTAGTGTGAAAATGGGGAAGGGAGAAAGTAGTTGGTCAGTTGTAGTGTGTGCGCGGTGTGATGCGAGGGTATTGGTGTGG
>NC_068982.1:176381702-176388177 GCF_001194135.2 Octopus bimaculoides | reverse complement strand
ATATATAGTAAGAGGAGGGATAAAATATTCAGGCAGATACCGAATTCCTCTATGTAAAATGGCAACGCTGGTTCCTTTTGATGGTGCTTTTATAGCAAATTTCCTTTAACTCCCATCCGATGTTACAATTTTTTCCCGGCTACTAATGTAAAGTACAATATGGATAGCAAGGAAAATGAAGAATCTGAACATTCAAACTTTATGTTTATTTACAGTTGGTTTATTCTTAATAATTGTCCAACACGTGTTTCAATCGAATTAATTGTATATTATTGCATATTTATATGCAGTTATTTATGCATTATTTGTACGATCTCTTCAGGGCGAATAAGCATGATCTTATTCGAAGAGGAATTTTCCCACGTTAATTTATTTGAATTAGGTTTGATATCAGTAATAGCAAACCATGACTTTTATTATATACATGTGTGTGTGTGTGTGTGTGTGTGTGTGTGTGTTTGCGTGTGTGTGTGTGTGTAATACAGCGTGTTAATGTGATGAAGATAAACCTGGAAATGAAAGAAATGATAGGTGCATTGCGAACACACGAGTATGGCTGGGGCTGCCACGTAAAAATTAATGTTCCACCAGATTACACTAGGCTGGCAAGTTATTGCAAGCGAGGAAATTTGTCATAGTGGCAGAGAGAAGCCATCGAGGAAAGCTGCAGCGTTAGGAAATCAATGCGCAGAGCAGCTTGTGAAGCAAATATCGAAGAGTGGAACTTGTTCACGATTCTTACTGAAAATAATGACCATTCCTGACTAATATTCGACGTTGATGTTGGAATAGTGTGATAATGCTCAATAATATTAGTGTAGAGGTTACGTTGGTGTAATGGCAATGTTTTAGAAACATGCTTGTCATCCTTGTAGGGTTTGCCTGGCAACGTAAATAAGTCATATGTATCCTTGTTATTTCACTAGGGTGGAGGTGCAATTGCCCAGTGGTTAGGGCAGCGGACTCGCGATCAAAGGATCGCGGTTTCGATTCCCAGACCGGGCGTTGTGAGTGTTTATTGAGCGAAAACACCTAAAGTTCCACGAGGCCCCGGCAGGGGATGGTGGCGAAACCTGCTGTACTCTTTCACCACAACTTTCTCTCACTCTTACTTCCTGTTTCTGTTGTGCCTGTAATTCAAAGGGTCAGCCTTGTCAAACTGTGTCACGCTGAATATCCCCGAGAACTACGTTAAGGGTACACGTGTCTGTGGAGTGCTCAGCCACTTGGACGTTAATTTCACGAGCAGTCTGTTCCGTTGATCGGATTAACTGGAACCCTCGACGTCGTAAGCGAAGGAGTGCCAACAACATTTCACTAGGACGATAATGAAGAAGCAGCTCCAACCCAATGAGGAGAAAGAAAAGAATACATTTTGCTCTTTTCTACTAGCCTACAAGTTGCTTACGAAAAGACAATACAGTTACGTAAATACTAAAAAAAAATCCGACACCCACATTCCTGCATGAAGTTATTAACTGGAATGTGTAGGTGGATTTTAATAAAGGGCCCATATTTCCAATAGTATTATAATGGTTACGTAACATCATGTCCTTAAGGTATGGTCTCATTTGATAAAACAAATGTTATCATTGCTATGTTGATGGTGTTTGGGGTGAGTAATATGATGGGAACACATGAAAAGAACAGCCTGAAATAGTAAGGCTTTAGCGAATAGTGTGAGGCACACTGTTGGCAGTATACATTGTTTCCAACAGAGACGGGATTTCATTAGTTTCAGACTTGATCAACAAAGTCAACCTGGCAGACGTTGAACATAGAGAAGATGGTTGGGCGGTTGTTCATAAGTAGGTGGAATAGGCAGAAAATGCAGAGATATGTGACCAAGCCTGTTTACTACTCGATAAATAGTAAAACAAGCAGTTACTACATATTTAGCCTGTTTGTACTGCATTCAAAACGCTGTGACTGTTGCATGCAAGATGGTGGAAAAAGCGAATTTCATTGTAAGATAAAATAAATCGAAAATTTTCTAATATCTTCTTCGTATCGCTGAAAAGAGCTCTGGTATAAGAAGTTACCGAAATTATTATTACCTCCTATCAACAGTTGATGATATGAGGATCCTCCAAAGCGACTTATATGTAAATAAACGATTTATGTATCCATATACGAATTGAAACAGCGTGTGCTTACCTAATATAAACCCAATATAAACTGATATGTTACCCAATATAAACCAAAATATTACTGAGATATAACTATCCAGTTCGGACAGTCTATGAGTAGATAACTACATTTATTACCCCTTTTGAAAAGGAAAAGCGATGGATTTATAGAGGATCTCTTCGATAATATAATGGATGAACAATCGATGTATTACCAATTCATATCCTGACATCTACACTGCCGAGTATCCATGGCGAATAACACCTAGTTTTATATCATTTATAGTAATTTCAGATGCAGAGTGAGAAATAAATGTCTTTAGTACGTTCTGTATCTGTATGCTACTGCTTGTATTAGTTGTCTTGCCTATTTTCCCCTCCCTCTTTGTCTCATTCTCCTGTTATGTTTTCATCTGCCTACCAGTCCTTTATATATGTAAATACAAATGCTTAAAAAAGATACCAATGTTTTCAAATTATTCCATACAACATACATTACGAAACGGTAATATCTGCATATAAACATAAAAGTACTTTTCTGCACATTAACTATATTTCATTATCATTTTCAGTACATTATTGAGCACAGTGTATCTGTACAGTTTCAGTCTACCAAATTCAGCTCAAAACTATATTTGGAAATAGTCGCTGTCACCAAAGTGACGAGCCGTGAGATTGAACATGGGACAACGTTGCTACGAGGCAAACTACTTACCTAGACAGCCAGCTCTTTTCACATTATTTCTGACATAAGTATCCGTACACGCATTGCATCGTGTCTGAAAGTTCATTTCTGTGCAAAACAGCTGTAAATAGCTGACGTCATCTAAATCTCAGACATTCTGCTCTTATTCTGTTCTTTGTTGATGTATTCGTATGTTGTCATAGAGAAATTTGATTGCGTGCACTAGCTGCTGATCAACCTTAATACTAAGCAACGTATCATGCATAATTACTGTTATTAACCTGACTTGTAATTCTGCAATTAATCTTGGAGACCTGATGTTACCGACAATGAATATTCGAATTTAGTTAAACTATTACTAAACATTGCTTGCAGATATTATAATACAAATCTGAAGAAAAGTAGACAGACCAACCACATGTTGTATCATAATTAAAAGGATATTAGCTACCTAATGATCTGTGCAGAGATTAATGTATATACTTTAGCCTTACTTTGGTTAAACTCGGGTGATTTTATTAAAGCCAACAAATATAATTAGAACTTAAATTTAGATTTTTGCTTTGAATAATTGACTGGAGGAAAGTGTGTAAAAAAAATGGAAAATGATGTAGACATAGCGAAAAAGATTCAGAGACAGTGAAAACAAAAAAGAGGAGAGTAAGAGGAAATAAAAGCAGAAAGAAATTGGAGCAACAATTTACCCCAGCCAAGGTATAATATAATCCTGCTCATTAATTCTTATAAAGATATAATTTAGAATATATTACTAAAGCAAATAAGCAGCTTAATTAGAAATTTCCAAACTTAGCAGAATAAATTAAACATTGTTTAGATTTTAAAAACAAGTAATGAGAGTCATCTACATACATTATTGAAAAGTTTAAAAGTTAATCAACATTACATATGCGTGTGTTTGTTGGGTGTTTGTGTGTGTCTACTGACAGACAGACAGACAGACAGACAGACGGAAAGAAAAAGAGACTCGGTAAAAAGATATAATCGTAATCCTGAGTTTAACAGTTAGTCATAGTGAGGTATTTTGTCAAAGTACTCAACAAATGTTCATATAAATTACGAAATATTTGGCACTGAGTTTATACATTGAAATGTAAAGGGGAAAAAGCCAATTTCTGGCACACGATATCTTTGAGATATACAAGAACGTACCTGCAAACAAGTCTTCCGCTACAATGCGTTTGTTTTGAGAGCTCTATCTCTCATCACACAGTATGCAAGAGATTGAACCCTTCCTCCCCACGTGACAAGCAATATGAGATCGTCAGTAGCTAGGTTTGATATGGCACTGCCTAAAACAATGCATCAAAATATATCGAAAAATGGAACACATTTTATGCCCATCTGGTTATATGTATACGAGTGTAGGATTGTATTGTATATATACGTATTGGCAAGTAGGTGCAACCAGATGTGAACACCCTCTTAGTCGCGAAAGATGAGTTTGTGAGTGTTCCCTACTTTGCATGTTTCGAACTGTAGACAGGAGAGCAAATATTTTTTTTTAAGTTTCTAAGCCACAATTTTCTTGTCTATCGAAAGCTGATTTGATAAAATCACATAATTCCGCTTGTTTCTGCTTGTTTCTAGTGGTTAAGGTGCTGCACGCGCGATCACGAGATCGTGATTTCAGTTCCTAGAACGGGTGGTGCATTATTTCTTGAGCAAAACACTTCATCTTACGTTGGTCTTCGATCACTTTAATTACTGGTGAAAAATCCAAGTCAAACTCAAAGGCCTTCTTTCATCATGCCAACAAAACAGCCTCATAATCCTGCAAAATAGGACCCCTCTTCCAAAAGGAGGGCTACCTCACAGATAACCCAACCAGGTTCAAAAATGTCTTTACCACTCCGTGGCAACACAGACAAGTGAACGAACCGGTGGATTTCTTTGCCACCTCACCTATAACCAGGGAGGCAGTTACGATGGATTACATCGACATTAGCGAAGAAGATATACTGCTATCCATACATGAGGTGGACGCAAACTCAACTACTGGTCCTGATGGCTTCCCAGCAATTCTCCCTCAAATCCTATAAGCGTGCCCTGACGAAACTACTACAGATTCTCTTCCAGAGCCTTTTACAAGTAGCAGGCTGGCAAGCAAACTGAAGGAGGGAATCATATGCCTAATCCATAAAGAAGGAAGCAGAGCAGATGCCAAAAATTATAGGCCTATCTCTCTGACTTCACACATCATCAAAGTCATAGAACATCTCTCTGACTTCACACAGTAGCAAAGTCAGGGGGAAACTAATCGCATTCCTTGCAGAAAACGACTTGCTCAGTGATACCCAGCATGGTTTTCGACCAGGTAGGAGCTACCTGACCCAGTTCTTACAACATTATAACTGGGTGTTGAGGCAGTCACTCAACAACTCAAATGTAGACGTAATATACCTTGATTTTGCAAAAGCGTTTGACAAAGTGGATCATGGTGTGATATTCCGCAAACTGTGTGATCTCGGCATAGCTGTAAGACTTGGAGAGAGGTTACATGACTTTCTGAAAGATAGTTGTCAGGCAGTAGTGGCCAATGGAGCCACCTCAAAGAAAACACGAATAGTGAGCGGTGTTCCACAGGGTACTCTTTTGGGACCACTGCTTATCATAGTAGGCCTCTCAGATATGTTCTCAGCTGCCCGGATAGCCAACTTGCTATCAATGTAGATGACGCTAAAGTCTTGCAGGAAATGCAGAACCCCAGCGATATTGCACATCTGCAGCAGGAGTTGGACTCAATTTATAGATGGGCCGAAGACAATAATATGCAGTTTAACGCTGAAAAATTCCAAGCCCTGCGCTACGAGCATCCAAAACTAAATATAAAACTTACAGGGTATACTGTTCCACTGGGGATTATGATCCCAGAGCCTAAATCAGTGTGGTACCTGAGTATCGACATGAGTGATGGTACCTCTTTCCAAGTCCACATTACTAGGATGGAGATAAACTGCAGACAACTGGCTGGATGGATCCTTATAACATTCAGAACAAGAGAGAAGGAAACCATAATGGTCCTATGGAGGACATTCGTCCTCGGCCGCCTGGATTATTGCTCTCAGCTCTGGTCACCCCACAGTATAAAATTAACAGCAGACATTGGAGCGATCGTCTCATTGCAACAACTCAGCTACTGGAATAGGCTGAATGAGCTAAGACTTTACTCCCTGGAGCGAAGCGGGAGAGATATGCAGTAATATACATCTGGAAGATCCTAGAAGGGATTGTGCCATAATTTGGCATTGAAAGCTACACAAATGCCAGAACAGGTCGCCCCTGCCCAGTACCAAAGATCCCAGCAGTGCCATCGCACTTCAGGACCAGTTACTGCAACAGCCTGGGTTTAGATATTCCCCTAAAGAGCCTGAAGGACCTACAAAAATTGGATGTAGCTGTTTTGAAATCCATACTGGATCTCTTCCTGTCGAGAGTCCCAGATGAACCTATCTCATGGCTGGAGGTGCAAATGAGGGTAGCGACATCAAATTCCCTTATTCACCAAATGTCACATACTGAAAGAGGTTCTCAGTAATAAGAGTGTGGCACAACAGCGGTGCCTAGCATGGCCGCAACTTTGAGCTGAAAGTTAAATATATACATATATATATATATATATATATATATATATATATATATA
>NC_068982.1:176370976-176381080 GCF_001194135.2 Octopus bimaculoides | reverse complement strand
ATATATATATATATATATATATATATATATATATATATATATACGTATACATATATATAAATATATATATAATTATAATCTGTATACCTGTATATATATGTATGTATACATATATGCATACATATATTACATATGTAGACACAAGCACACACACAGATATATAAACATACAGATACATACATATATGTGTGTGTGTGTGTGTGTGTGTGTCTATATATGTATGTATGTATGTATGTATATGTATGTGTGTATGTGCGTGTGTTTGGAAGTATCTATGTATATATATTCATACACGGATTGGGTTGTCGGTTGCTGGTCGGCCGACACGTATCTAAATTGGGTAAGACAGTAATGTGTCCACCAAGGTAGGATATTACAGCAAGCATGAGAATCATATGTGGTAAGGGGAATTGTGGGTTATAATAATTTGTACACCCACGTTTGTTTTTGCTTTTGTGTAGCGCATGCGCAAGTGTGCGTGAACGTAAGTATGCATATTTTGGACGGAAGTTCTTGATTGAGGGACTGAATGCTATTGTGTAAGTGATAAGATGTGTTTTAGAGAAAATGTGTAAATGAATGAATGGGATAATAGGAAAAGAATGGGGGAAAAGGAATGAAAGTCAGGTTGATGGTGCTTTTGTCGTAATCCAGTTTGTCACTGTGACAGAAATTACATGGGAATTCTTAGACATTATAGAGACAAATAAAATGGTAAAAGCAAAACCATAATTGCATGAATAAGTATAAATGAATAACTAAATAAATAATACAGCGGTCTTGTAAAAGAAATAAAGCAAAATAACTAGCTATAACATAAATGCAGTTTGCTGCTGATGTGAGAGATAACCCAAAACCACTGCTTTATTAATTATCCAAAATTAAATGTCGTGGCTTTCATTCATTTCTTATTGTTGTTTGTGGGAGCAGCTTTAACTTTGATTTGGAACTGCAACATTAGAGTTAATAGGTTTAACCTCTCTCTTTCTCTCTCTCGGATTTTGTAAGTCCTCTTCCTCAAATACATTGGTACAAGCTACAACTGCGTACTTACTTGAGAAGTACATTACATAACTGGTAGTTTATTACATAAAGTACCAGTTACTTTGTTACAGTTTATTACATGTGACAAAACAAAATTGTAAAGTTGGTTTTTGATAGAATTTGGTCTAAGAATATCGAGAATTGAAAAGTATTATAAGTATTATGCTATAAGGCTTCCTCTGACGCCTGTCTTATTCTTTCGTTCCAATGACAACTAAAATGCTGATTTAATATAAATTATGTCAAGGCCTCCGCATGTGACGTGAGAATAATATTGCTGATTTAATTGACAAATACTTTCTTTTAATCAACTCTGAAAGGATAGTCTTGGAAGGCTGAGCTCAGCTGGACTTGAACGAAAACAAAGTAAAGGTAAAGAGCTGGTACTCGGTACTGCAAGCTATTTTATTACATCTGGCGCCTTATCGATTTCTTAAGAATTTTTATGAAGCTGACTGTTTATCAATATACATTATATTAGTTTTAACAATTTAAATCAACAATATATCAACAATGATTACTAAAACGTAAGTTAGTGTACTAAATGCCTACAACTTAAGAAATTTACTATAACTATATTGTAATCAAAAAGTATATGTCAATGATTAATAGAATTTTAAATTGTTCGGCGTCATGTACGTTTCTGAGATAATTCAGTTCCCATGAGCGAAACAACCCTGAAAGTATTTGTCAAATTAGTGATGAATTAATCAGTAATTAAATATACTTCAGTGTCATGTAAAAATAGATTAGTTTTGAAATTAACTAATTCTGTTGCAGGTGCTGTTTCTGAAAGCAAAATTCTACAAAACTTCATTGCTCCAGTTTTGGTTCACAGGGTTACATTCCTATTCCAATACTCTCAACAAGTACATCATTTCTGAGTCAGCAGAATGCGAACCAACATCGTAATTGGGCGAATAAGTCGACTGCACGATTCCAGGAAGCTGTTATCTGCTACTAAGCACAGAAAATGTTTTGAAATTGAAAATTAAGGTTAAAGCAGGGAGTTAAGCACCGCAAACATCGGGAACGCCGGAAGTACAAAAGAATAGGTCACTTAACTGCTAATCGATCCGTAATTAATTTGCTTTCACCAATCTAAGTGTCTAAGAACTGGAATATATTGACATATAGCTTAACATGTGTGACTTAAGGCTTAGAGGGTGAACTTGTTCCAAAATTAGAATTTATATTATTTTCTGAATTAGTTGAAAGTCAGACACAAATGCTTTATTATATTTAGGCGCGTATATTTACACGCTTTGCATCAAATTCTGTAGGAATTCATTGGGCGTCTAACTTTTTAGGATTGGAAGTACCACTCACATAGTGTGGAGATTGAAATCATTAAATGATCTCCGAATGTTTGTGGTTTCGTGCCCTTGTTAGAATTCTTTATTATTATTTTTTATGCTAATTCTATAGTTTCACACGAGTTTTCGCCGCTCTTGAAGCTAAGCTTCGTGAAACTATAGAATTAGCATAAAAACGTAATAATAAAAAAGACATGTATAACATTGACTTTATTGAGCCAGGAAGATATTCATGTGTTATATGTATTTTGTGTTAGAGTGACTTTTGCTGTTTTAGTGTTACTGTTTATTTTGAAGGCCTTTATATTATTAGTAGGCTTTTGTTTAAAACATAAACTATGTATCAGTTGGGTTACTCAGTTCAAAGTCTTTGCTATGTTTTGGGTTGTGTAAAGCTGTGAATCTTTCTTTAGATTTAAAATGTTTCTTTATGGCATTTTACATAATACTCAGAATAACAAGTACTTTTACTGGTTTTGAAACCACATGACTTCAAAGATATTCTAGTTTTGTCTTTAACTATATTCTATAGTTTTTTTAAATCTTTTCTTTTGTTTTCATCTGACCCTTTTTTGCTTGGTGTAATTAGATTCTTGCTTGTTAAGTTGAATCTCCATATTCACAAGAGAAAGTTTCTTTCTTGAAATTTTATATTTATTCTTATTTAATCAATCAGCTCTTGTCAATTTTCCAATATTTTTCGAAAACCACATTGACTATTTATACACAATATTTATGCCGGGCCACTTAGTCTGTGCACACATGTGTTTATCCAAATCGAAGGTTATTATTAAGAATGAAATTATTTTTATTGTTATTACGATAAAGGTAAAGGCCCCCTTTGGTCATGAATGACTATGGGATTGCACATAGAAAGCTCCCTTGCGAGGTACAAGTCTGGGCAAGGTTACTTTTGGAAGACCAGCAGTCGCCCATACTTACTAGCCTCCCCTCTCTACGCCACCGATTTTATCTAAGGGAACGGTATAACCCGATAAAGCTTGACAGTAGTGATGTGGTAATTCATTTCTACAGCTTAGTGAACTAGAGCAACGTAAAATAAAGTAAGTGTCTTGCTCAAGAACACAACATAAGGCCCCATCTAGGAATCGAACTCACTATCTCATGGTTGTTATACTGACGCTCTCACCACTAAGCATGCGCCTTCACTTGTTATTACTGTTGTTGATATTTAAAAGGTTCTCTTGTCCCTAAGGCAGGTTTTGTGATGTAAGGACCGAGACATTTGTATCAACTCAAGCCGCTAACTAACAAAATATCTATCAATGTCAACGAGATTTGAACGCAGAAATTTGGCATTATATACAGTGTATTTTATAGATCGTACTTACAATTTCTGCCGTCCAGAATCGTTGTTATCATCAACATCGTCATCGTCATCATCGTTTATGCTTTTGTAGTTTTATTAGGAAAAGGAATAGCAACAATGGCAGGTTTGATTGACATATCGTTGAAAAATTCAGAGAACGTCTGTCTTAGATATTGCCATGTTATTACATCGCTCATTGACCGAAACGCTGGATATATTTAGGAGAAACGAAAGCTATATATATAATAGCAAGAAAAGCAACAAAATATCGAAAACATTCGGAAAAGTAAAGAGAAAATAAAAGATAAGTGAAATAGTGGCAACAAGAAATTCGTTCCGGAAACTTGTTTTTCCTATTATGTGACCGACATAATTGATTTTCTAAATGTTGCAGAATGACAACTCTTTTTTTTTTTGCCAATAATTAAATGGACACACGCACCTCTATATAAACACGCATGCACACACACGCATACATTCTCACAAACGCATGCACATATATAGATAGATAGATGTATGCATGTGTAATATATACATGTATTTGTGTATATTCATTATATATACATGTACATACACACACAGGAACATACACGGTTACTTATACAGCCATAGATACGGCATTGTCCATCCGCGTATCCGTCCACAAACTTCCTTTCGTTAGGTTGTCAGCTCTGTCCATCGTCCTGCTGCCATCATCAACATCATCATCAACCGTATCATTATCATAACTATCATCATCATCGTCGTCGTTGTCATCATCAATAAAGACAAGACCAGCAACACAATAACTGTCACATTCCTACAATTTGAAATTCTGTCTAACAATCTACACCTCTTGTTGTTATATGAGCAGTGGGTTAGTCGACTGAATTGTTTAGAACGAGGGCGGGGCTCTTAGACACATTGAATGACAAAAAGATGGCAGATGTCTGTATGTGCATATCATTTTCAGTGTTATTTAGTTCCCTAGCTCAGGTCTGATAAAGCAGACTTATTATCAAAGGCCTACCAACCGTGACCATCGTATATTCTCTTCCAGATAGCGTATTGGGCAACATCATTCAATGCATCCTATTTTAGCTTGATAGGGTGTGTTTTGTGGATCTTGTTCAATTTCTTCCATCCACTTTAATTTTTTTCAAATTTTCACCGGATCATTCTAATTCTGGAGTAGTTTTGCATACTGTGGACGAAAATCACATTCATTGTTTCTAGAAATTATTATCAAATGCTTGTAAGAATTTACACGCATTTAAAATTTTGAAATCGTAGCCAATCAAAAAGGTCTGTAGTTATTATCGTTTATGCTTATTTATCTACATTGCCATGACGATAAGCACACAGGAAACGTTTACATGGTCTCTTGACTTACTAGAAATAGCAGCAAACTTTCCTTAAACTATGTCATAACGTCTAAAAAAACACAAATGACAAATCATTGTACCACAGTACCGTTTATTCCCCTCCCTCATCGAGACAGGCCCAAGTGCTTTCTACTTGTGTGTTATTCACATTTGAATTAAAGTTAATCTCCTTGGATGTAAATCTTTCATAGAAATCGCAGCCCACGAAAACTGTAAACGAAATTGAAACAGGTAACTGTGTTTACAACTTTATCATAAGAAAAGAGAAAGTATATTTAATATTGATCTGTGGTGAAGGCGGCGAGCTGGCAGAAACGTTAGCACGCCGGGCGAAATGTTTACCAGTATTTCGTCTGCCGCTACGTTCTGAGTTCAAATTCCGTCGCGGTCGACTTTGTCTTTCATCCTTCGGGGTCGATTAAATAAGTACCAGTTACGCACTGGGGTCGATATAATCGACTTAATCCGTTTGTATATCCTTGTTTGTCCTCTCTGTGTGTAGCCCCTTGTGAGCAGTAAAAGAAATAAGAAACGTTAGCACGCCGGGTGAAGTGCTTAGCGGTATTTCGTCTGCCGTTACGTTCTGGATTCAAATTCTGCCGAGGTCGACTTTGCTTTCATCCTTTCGGAGTCGATAAATTAAGTACCAGTTACGCACTGGGGTCGATGTAATCGGCTTAATCCGTTTGTTTAGTCCTTTGTGGGCAATGAAGAAATAAGAAACGTTAGCATGCCGGGTGAAAGGCTTAGATGTGTTTCGTCAGTCTCTACTTTCCGTGTTCAAATTCCGCCGAGGTCGACTTTGCCATTTATCCTTTCGGGGTCGATAAATTAAGTTGCGTAATGTGGTCGATCTAATCGACTGGCCCCCTCCCCCCAAATGTTGGGCCTTGTGCCTAAAGTAGAAAAGAATTTTGAGCTGTGGTACACAGTAAGTATTTCGAGGGTCGTGAATTCGATTAAAGTTTACATACCTAGAAACTGACCTTAAGTTAAATGTTATGAATAAAATTCAACATATAGAAAGCACTTAAACCTGCCTTAAGCGAGAAAATAAACAGTGCTGGGGCACAATCTTTCGTCTTTTGTGTGTTTTAGATGTTATGATGTAGTTTCAGAAAAATGTAGCTGTTGTTTCTAGCACGTTGAGAGGGCTTGTAAAAGTTTGTGAACATCAACACAATATACCGTGAAATAGAGACTCTCGACTGGCTAAAGTTGCATGACTTTAAATGTTAGTAACTTCTTTATTAGCATTTAAAAATTATCTTCTTTATTAATAATTTCTGGATGGTGGGGGTGGGGGGAGAAACGCGATTTTCGTCATCAGCATGACGCTGACACTCGTTAATGCTGCATCGAAGAGGCCAGGGAATAGAAGAAAGAAGACATGCACCCAACACCAGAGCTGAAGACACCTCCGAAAGGAGGGGCCCCGCCACGTCAAAACGGTAGAGGAGTAGGGGCCGAAACCGGACGTGGTTCCTCCTGATAATGTCTTGTGCTAACTGAATCCTAATCCACCAAGGGAAGGTATGTCAGAAGAAAGTAATTCAACAACGAGGGTTGATGAACCGTAAGACGTGTGGCCAGAACCTTCTGGAAAATAACCATAGCGAGGGACATTCCACAGTTGAATTAGAACAGTCACAAACAGTGAAAGAAGACATGCACCCAACACCAGAGCTGAAGACACCTCCGAAAGGAGGGGCCCCGCCACGTCAAAACGGTAGAGGAGTAGGGGCCGAAACCGGACGTGGTTCCTCCTGATGATGTCTTGAGCTAACTGGATCCTATAAAGGAGCTGTTGTGGTAGCAGACCACGAAACATGGTTGAAATTCCTGCGTATTTAATCGTCTCCAGAAGAATGAAAAGCAAAGTCAATTTTGACAGAATCTAAACTTAGAGTATAATGACTCTTAACAATGTACTGTAAAATATTGTTTGATATTCTAACGTGTCTAGCAATCTAGACACGACAGGCTCTATTCCTCGGTAAAGAATAAAATCGTAATGTCAAACCTAGAACACCTTCGATAATAGTTTAGCTACATCAGGGCTGGCCTGGTGGGAAGTAATAACGTGGTTGTTATAAATTCTTTAGTCTATGTTCCTTCAAGTATATACTGTAGTCTGGTTTAACTCAGTAATCTCAGAAGGATGTTGCTGGAAAAGTAACAAATCATTCCTCGCTTTCTAGTTCTGAGTTGAAAATTCAGTTTGACAGAAAAGATTCCCCATGACAGACGAGTGACGTATCAATTTGAAAGCAGCGAGTTAAACGGATACTGCACTGGCGCAGAAAGCTACGGATGTCTGCAAGTGAGGATGATCTAAGCAAGAGAAACTGGGGCAAGACTTCCGCCCGTTCTACCCCCCAAAAACCACCCTTAATTTTTTTTTTCGACACAAACCCCCCTTTTCGGCTACGGGGAATACGAATCTGCAAAACATTGGCAAAAATCGACATTTCTACATGACCATCTCTATTTCCTTTATTTTTCACACTTTTCAGAAAGTTTTTTTTTTTTTTTTTTTTTTTTTTTTCAAAATATGCGGAAAAATACGAAGATTATGATTCTGAAAAACAAACAACTTCCCTTCCTCGACATCTTTATTGAGAAATATATCAACGTAATAGAAACATATATATACTATAAACCCACAGACTCAAAGCAATGCCGACCGTTCGATTCATGCCACCCAAGACACACCAGATTGAATATCCCCTTCAACCTAGCAAAAAGGATATGTACTATAGTTTCTAATGCAAGCACCAGGGACACTCGACTACATGAATTAAAGGATACTCTCACCACCAGGAACTACCCATCTGCACTAATTGACACATGCTTTCAACGAGCCCTTCAACTCAGCATCCACGACCTCAGACATCCCAAATTAAAGAAGGTCTTAGAACAAAAAGCCCTACCGTACATTTCCACATACAACCCTCTTAACAATGAAGCCTTCGATGCCATCCTTCAAAACATTCCCCTGCTAAAAAAAGTACCACAGAAATGAACTTAACCCTCCAAACACACACAATTATAAAAAGCAAGAGACAGCACAAATCTATGAAAAGTCTCCTAACACAAGCTCGAATACGCTCAACAACAACACATATTTTTCAGTGATTACAGATACGTTTTGAGCGCGTAGATCACCAACCACTATAAACACAGCTCTTGGAAATGGGAAATGGGTTTATAAAAGTATTTAGCCCTATATGATACGAAACTTTTATTCGGAATAAGAAGCTAAAACAAGAGAGAAAATTGAGATACCAAATAGTTTACAATAAGGAAGGTCTTGGTCAAGGTTGCACACTTTGCATTATGCTTTTCAAAATGTACAGCAGAAATTTCATGTACAAAACAGATTTTGGTGAGACTGGAGGTGTTAATCTAGCAGGACAAGCAGTGAACAATCTGCGGTTGCCGAAACCTTATTCGTGGGAATGAACACAGTCTGAGAAGGATGCTAGAAAAGCTAAGATAAAGAACTGCAAAGGCTGAGTAGAAACTAATCTGACATTGGACACAGTAGATGCCTATTTTTTTTTCTTTTTCATTTGGGTACACGCTTGAAAGGAGACGCAGAAAATGACTTGTAATGGATTATGGAAAATTGTGAAAAGCATTCGAATCCGAAAGAACTAGTGAAATATTGTAAACATACCCGTAGCATCTCGTATAATGATGAATGGATGCTATAGGTCGGTAACAAAATAGGGTTCATGTAAAACGTAGTACTGGGAAACATTACTGAAACTATCATAGACGTGACAGAATCAAATAGATCAATACTACAAATGAAATGACTTTATAGTGGAAGTATTGATTGTCAAAGATTTACATTCTTTGGCCATTTGATGAGAGCAATGGCCCCCAAAATAGCATTATATTAGAAAAAAAGTTAAGAAATGAATATGAAGAGGATGTTTAACCATTCTGGGTCAGCTACAAACCTATATGAAAAATATGCAAAACTGGAAATTAAGTTTCAGATTATTAGAACGTACAATATACACACAATATATATGCATACATACATATATACAACCAAGCGCAAGAGAGCGTGTGTATGTTGTATGAGTTTTCCGTGTGTACGTTTGCAGAAAAATAATCGTGAAGAAAGGACATAATTTTTTATGTTTTGTAATTGAGTAAGTTAAAGTACATTATTACAATCAAATCACGTCAGAATATATTATCTATTTCCAAGTACATTATTACATTCACGTCACATTTCTATTATCAGATAGTGTAATGTCTTGCTGATAGCCTTCAGTTAAGATACTGTGTTGTATATCGCAGAGATATATAATATATCACACCTCGGTTACTCATTAAGTAAAATGAAATGCAAAGTTATGTCCTTTTAGTATTCAAAGAGAAGTAGACATATATATTTTTTTCTCTGATGTTTGTATTCAATAAAAAGAAATTGTCATAATCAATCATCGATTTAAACCTGGCTTAACATTCTAGATAAAATGAAAATGTTTCTTTTCAGTTATTTTACTTTTGTTTTATTCTTTTCTTTTTTTATTTTTTTTTACATATTGGTATAGAACGGGAATAGTGCATGCTGGTTATGAGTTCTTGTATATCGAAATGAGTATTCACTCAGAGAAAATTTTCCTATTGCGATCATCAGGCATTTGTTGTCAGTGAACCGTTATCATTTCTTCCTCGCATGCAATAATGTACTTTGGATTGTATTTCGAAACAATTTGTGTGTAGTAATATATTTTGGAATTATATAATTCCAAAAGAAATTTTGCATTTCCTCTTTCTATCATATTTCGAAGCTAATGACATGTGTGAGATATTTTTATCTAGTATACACACACAGAAACACGCGCGCGCGCCCGTGCGCACACAGACACAGACACAGACACAGACAGACAGACAGACAGACACACACACACACACACGCACATACACACACAAGCACACACGCATTTTGGTCGATAGGAAAATAGAGAAATATAATATATATATACATACACATATGTGTGTATATATATATATATATATATAT
>NC_068982.1:176367336-176370705 GCF_001194135.2 Octopus bimaculoides | reverse complement strand
ATATATATATATATATAATATCCACACCCAAGAGAGCACAGACATGCACTAGTGACAGACAAATTTCAGCAAAGATATTTACACACATAGATAAGATAGAACATAAGAAGTATCGTAACTGAATGCACAGTCAGTACGATGCTCATTGCTTAATTTCAATTAAAGTATTACGTCTCAAATGTCTTTATCTCTTAATTGGTAAATGTTAAAGGCTGCTAGAAGAGGCGGTGGAGATAAAAGACAAAGAAACGAAAAGGTCAGTGATACGCAATCTATCTTCCCCACTCGGTTTTCATATCGTCGTTTATTTATCTTTATATCGCAATTCATGGATAATTGGTTGGTTACGAGTTTTCAGTTTGCTTATATCACTGCCTCATTTAGTTTTTGTTACGGCAAGAGTGACAAGAGACACTGTAACTCATTGTTGAACGAATGTCGCAAATGAAGAGCGTCGTCCAAAAAGAAGCGATCATCGAATTTCTCTCCATGTCTACATCTTTTTCCGATATACGTTGGTGGAAGATACACATCACGCACAACATAAGCACACACACACACACGCATAAATACACACACACAACCATACGTAATATATAAATCACATACACACACATACACACACACACACATAAAACAAAATAAAGGAATAGGCGATTGTTAATAGCATGAAAGCAGATATAAACTAGATCTTCAAATATGTCTATAAATAAAATTATGATGAATATAAATATAATTAAGCTGAAATCTGTAAGATAGCTGCCCATAGGGCCCTCCATAGATATGAAGATACACAAATTCACAGAGAAGTGAGAAAAACGTTCAAAGTAGTCCTTTACAGCTGTCTCTGAGATTCTTTGTTCAATAGATGTAAGAGTGTGCATTGTGTATATGTATATATTACTAAATTAGTGTTAAGTAAATATGACATAACACAAATTCAAGCTTCAATTGTAATGTAATGTTACCAATCCTACCTTATGGGGGAAATCAATTCAACAGCGAAGATATTATTATATTAGAGGGTAATAATATATAGGCTGTTTATTATTATTATTATTATTATTATTATTATTATTATTATTATTATCATCATCATCATCATCATCATTAAGTGAGGAAACAGTGCATGCCATCAAAGTGACACTGAGTTACATATATATACGGAGACAACCCGTCTGATAAGTATACTCAGCCATATGTGCGCGACATGATGATCTCATCAAAATAAACAGCGTATGAACTTGCAGGTGGGGCTCAGTTAGAATTGTTGTCAGGTCGTGGAGCCCATCCAGCACAAAATCTCCCTGAACAAGAGATGTTTATGGATGATGAATGAAAGACCCATGTTTCCAGAGCTGAATTATTCAAACCCCAAAGAATTCTTCTCAACACTCTCTACTTCTGTTTGTGATCAGAGATGCACATATCGTCAGCCACTAAGGGACATGCTCAACTGGTTAAGGTCAAGCAACTGGCAAGCGAATCTGTGGTATTAAGTAGAATATTGGCTTGATGCTCCCCCACTACCTCTGCTCATGATCAGAGATGCACATATCGTCAGCCACCAAGGGACATGCTCAACTGGTTAAGGTCAAACAACTGACAAGCAAATCTGTGGTGGTATTATTATTATTATTATCATTATTATTATTATTATCATTATTATTATTATTATTGTTCAGTGGTGTTATTCTTAGTCTTTTCAGTGTTTTGACTGCACTGCCGATTGCAGCTCTGTGTGCCTTGGGTATGTGCTGTGGTTTATTGTGGTGCTCTTATTTTCACTGTCTTGAAAGTGCTTTACGTAGGATGTGCTCGGTGCCTATAAGTGCTGTTTTCTGTATGTTATATACATTCGTTAGTCCTGAAGTTTTGGTTATGTATTTGTCTGAATGATTTTTAATTATGTCTAACGCATCTATTATTATAGGGATCATTTCTGTTTTTAGGTCTCATATTCGAGTTACTTCTGTTTCCAGAACTTTGTATCTTGAGAGTTTCTCGGTTTCTTTTAGAGATACATTTTCATCTTTTGGTATTCATACAGCAATTAGAAGGCATATTTTTTCTTGATTATCTCTGAAAACTATATCCGGTCTATTAGCCTTGATTTCTCTATCTGTGTGTATTAGCATACCCCCAGATCATGGTTGCTTTCTCCTTTTCTGAGACGTTATCTGGGGTGCGCTTCATCTTTCTTTCTGTTGTCATTCCATATTGTTGGCATAGCTCCTAGTGTATATAGGTTTCAACTCTGTCAAGTGTGTGGATATATTCCTTCTTAGCCAGAACTGGGCAGCCAGAGACAGTATGGTTTATTGTTTCTTCTCCATCACAAAATATTCTGCAGTTACTTGCATATTTTTTCATTAGGTGTTTGTGGGGATTTCTGGTAGGAAGGCTTTCAGGCTCTACTTTGAGTCTTGAGTGTCTCAGTCATTGTTAGAATTTTACTTTGTCTATTTATTTTCTTGTTAGTTTAGCCCAATGTTTGTCACGTAAGGACTTTTCTTGCCATTGTTTTATCATGATATTTTGTTATTGCAGTTTTAGT
This sequence comes from Octopus bimaculoides, assembly GCF_001194135.2. NCBI lineage: Eukaryota > Metazoa > Mollusca > Cephalopoda > Octopoda > Octopodidae > Octopus > Octopus bimaculoides. The sequence goes on along the minus strand of NC_068982.1, from coordinate 176,368,148 downwards.
TTGGATTTCACTTGTTTTACAGCGCTTGTTGTTCCTTCTTTTTCTTCATAGATGTCAGGTATATGACCTCTTTCTTGTATTTTTCAGTTTCCTTAAAGACAGTAAACAGATTTTTTTTGTTTTTTTCTTTTGGTTTTGCCCGTCTTTTGTGGTTATTTGTACCAGTTTTCCTTGCTTCTAAATTAAGTATTTCTGTAATTCTATGGTGGTTATTTTATAATAGTTTTCTAGCTGCATAAGGCCTCCACCACCTTCAATACGTTGTATATATAACCTTTCTATGTCAGATTTTAGGTGGTGCATCCTAAATCCTGTTGTTTTAATTGTTTTCCTGTCAAGCTTAATTAATTTATTTAGACTCCAATAAGGAATATTGTAGCCGTAACTTATAACTGGAACGGCTAGAGTGTTGATACTTGTTATCTTGTTTTTCGCATTGAGTTCCGTTTCCAGTATTAATCTAACTCGTCTATAGTATTCATTTCTTATCTTCTCTGTTATTTGTGTGTCTTGTACAGAATCTATTTCATTGATTCCTAGGTATTTGTATGTCTGCCTTTGATGCAATTCTCTTATTTTATTTGCTTTATCTAATGTGATATTCTTACTCTTAACAAGTTATCCTCTTTTCAAGGTTGTTTTGGCACATTATTATTGTTGTTATTCTCCTCCTCCTCCTCTTCTTCTTCTTCTTCTTCTTCTTCTTCTTCTTCTTCTTCTAATTATTATTATTATTATTATTATTATTATTATTATTATTATTATTATTATTATTATTATTATTATTATTATTATTATTATTATTATTATTA
>NC_068982.1:176365564-176367155 GCF_001194135.2 Octopus bimaculoides | reverse complement strand
GTGTGTGTGTGTGTGTGTGTGTGTGTGTGTGTGTGTGTGTGTGTGTGTGTGTGTGTGTGTGTGTGTGCGTGTGTGTATGCACGTGCGCGGGCGCGTATGTATCTCAACCACAACAGGGGAAGAAAAGGTAAGGGTACACTCATGTACATACATTACTTACCTACACAGATACATATACATAAGTACGTACATACATACATATACATGTATATAAATGTGGGAGAGATAATTTAAAACCTCTTTTCAATATATTACTGTTCTTGTTCAGTCTTTTTTATCAAGTGTTTTACATATCTATACCAAATTACTTGGACCAATAAACGTCTCGAAGTCACTATCAGTGTTTCTAGATTTCTTGCTCTCTTTCATCGTAGATTATTTGCTGTAGCCCATATTTAACCCCAAGACAAAACATTTAGCATTATAGCAACTAAACCGATATGATTAATGTTAACAACATCAGTGGAATTTGATTTTACCGATTATTCTAGATTTATATGTGATGAATCAAATGATCGGCTGTCTTTCTGATTAATGTGTACGATATGATCAATTCATTTTTGATTTATGATGTGTTATTTTCATTGATCTTATTATTAGTTGTCATTTTAGCATGATAATGTATAGTGTTTTCTTATATAGTGTGCTTTATATTGTGTGATATAGTGCACTGCAATTGCTCCTTGCTGAAAGTGGCAGACGATATGATATAGTACATGTACGGAAAATATAAAGGTGAGTGGGGACGTGAAGTTCACAACTTTCAGGCTTATATTAAAAATTTGTAAATCAGATCAGCCATGAATAGATTGTTCAAGAGGTTACAGGCTATTAATTCCAGCGGCAATATCAGCACCAATTACATTGACCGAGTCTGCTATAGTATCATTTAATCGCTTTTAAATGCTTTCAAAATCTACCTTAAATCCACGCTCGACTGACTATAGAAACTGCTGATTGTCGTTTAAAAGTCCTAAGAATTATTTTGCCGATTTAAACAAATACTAGACGACTGGATGATTTTACTAATGATCGCTTAGTACACATATATTGGCTTTCTTAACCATCACCACCACCACCACCACCACCACCACCACTACTACTACTACTACTTTTGATGTCCGACCACAAGCTATTATTTTTTTTCCTTTTGTCTCTTCTATCTCTTCCTCGATTACTCCCACTTCCCCTTTACCTTCTCTCCTCAGTTAACTGCCAATACTGATTTCAGATTTTGGTCATTCAAAGTATGTAAGTGTTAAATTGGAAAGATTCAAAGAAACAGGAAAGAGGAGGGGTGAGTAATGAAAAGAAAGGAAAAGAAAAGAAAAAATGGCGAGCGGGTAAAGGAGGGGTAGATGGAGAGGGAGGGGGCGATACAGTAATGACCGCGATGTCGTTGCCGCGGAGAATTGGCCAACAGCATTCGCTGCTGCAGCTACTCCAACTCGCGTGGTGCATTTCTCCGTCAAGCCACCGTTATGCCTATTTTCGGAGCAGGTAGTACGGGGTCCTAAAGCACCTGACGTCTCAACGGCGACCGGTACAAACTGATATCGACCGGACAGGTTCCTGTACTCGTTGATTTTTC
>NC_068982.1:176360157-176365297 GCF_001194135.2 Octopus bimaculoides | reverse complement strand
ACATTAAGTGCCGACTACATAAACAAACGATTCTGAAACAATTAACCCTAACCCTAACCTTAGGGTTAGGGTTAGGGTTAAAGCAAATTTAAAATGAAAAAAGCAAATAAAACGAAGGTATGGAGATTAAATACGCTTTACATCGCTTAATCAGCCAAAGGAGTAAATGTAAACAACTGAATACTTGTCAGTGATTGGTTGAAATTATCGAAATAAGACAATTTTTTACATGAAATAAATTCGAATACAAAAATATTTTTCTGTTCTATAACACAAAATAGATAAGTATACGAAGTTTGAAAGTCTTTCGGTACCAAAAACACTACGTAAAACATTAATGAAAAATGTGGCCCCCGTTTTAAAATAGATCCGAGATCTGCATCCCTTGAATGGGAAGAGGATATCCCTGCGGACGAACCCTGCTGGCTCAAGTTAAGACGGGAGGTCAGCCGCGTTAACGCCATTTTTGATTATGTCATTCAGAGCGGCGTGTCGGGGGAATCGGTCCTCTCTTAAGCCGCAGGATCGAAATGGCACAGTAGTAGAAATCTTTCTTTTTCTCTTCTCTCTCTCTCTCTCTCTCTCTCTCTCTCTCTCTCTCACTTTTTTTTCCTTTGTAGACGAAGCTCCGCAGCGACATTTGGCGGATCACACACGCGGAGACCGAGGCGTTGGGCCATCCCGACACAGCTGCACTCCTTTTGACAAAAGTTCAGCAATTTCGTGTGTGGGGATAGTTCGATTACATGTGCTCAAATGCTACTTATTTTATCGACCCTGAAAGGATGAAAGGGAGGAATTTGAACTTGGAGAGTAAAGTCGTATGAAATGCTGCTAAGTATTTTACCCGGCGTGCTAACGAAAAAGAGTGAGAAGTGGGGAGGGGGGTTCCCGCCTGGAGTTTTGACAGGCACTAAAATGTGCTTTGAAATTATTTAGCCGCTACTTCAGAAAATACTGTTACACGATATTCGGTATAAGCACGGAGGATAATGTATCATTGGATGTATATATCTCGCAATTAAAATTTACTCATTTGTATTAGTTTCACAAAACGACATTCATCACCTCGAATGGTATTTGCAATTAAGTTTATATATCTATCTTTTTACACAGACACAGACACACACTTTATGTGTGTGTGTGTGTGTGTGTGTGTGTGTGTGTGTGTGCTCACAGATGTAAATGTTAGTGCATGTACATATGTATGTGTTTTTGTGAGTGTACGTATAATATATACACTGCAAGTATTATTCCAGAAAAGAAATGGACAGAGCCTTCTATTTACAACTATACATTGTAATACACATACACGTTTACACTCACGGTAATAAACAAAGCAGAAAGAGCGAGAAAATATGAAGCAAGGACTAGAAAAAGAAAGAAAGAAAGAAAGAAATGGAGGCACGAAAGAAAAGAGAAAGAAGAGAAAGCGGGAAGAGAGAAGCAGTATGTGGAGAAAAATAAAAGAAATAAAGAAATGTAATACTTTGAGTAGAAGGATGCATATTATCTTTTAGAAACATTTATACAACGTGAATAATACGCAACTAATACGTTTAGTTTAAATATTTAACATTTCACGAAGTTATTCCTTATACCAATGTGCAATAGGAAACTATAAACTCGATTACAATTTTACTGTTTTTAACATATATTTATAATTTTCTCTAATTTTTATTTCATAAAGTTTTCTACTTAATATTTGTTGTTTCATTTATATGTGTGGTGGTGGTGATGGTGATGGTGAAAATTACGCCTGTTTGCTTGTTATCTATGTGTGCGTTTGGTTTGTTTTCTTTTCGTTAGCTCACTTGTGATTCACAGATAAAATTTGATCTTCAGATTGATAGACGAAACTTTAAATAAATTTAGCAGTTTGTTGGAAGCAATATATCAAAGGTCAACATAGAATACATATCTGTGAATCTTTGTTAACCGAACTACGAAAAGGCCGATGTAAAAACCAAATAACCTTGCTCTCATGTCTTGTCCAAATAACTTTGTTTCTCAACTTAGAATTACTAAACGTTATAAGAAAAAAAAAAAGTGACAAAGCGAGAACGAAAAGTCATTTGTAACCGAAAATAATTTGAAGTTACTGTTTAGTGAATTGGCAGAATCGTAAGCGTGTTGGCATTTCTTTACGTTCTGAGTTCAAATCCCATCGAGGTCAACTTTGCCTTTAGATGTCTATAAAATTAAGTCTAGTACTGGGTCAATATAATCAACTTACACACTTCCCCCAAATTACTGATCTTGCGCCAAAATTTCAAACCATTCTAATTAACGGTCGCCAGCTGTCAGAATCGTTAGCACGACGGTCTGCTTAGCGGCATTACAGTCTAGGTTCAAATTCTGCCGAGGATGACTTTGCCTTTCATTTTTTTTTTTTTTTTGAGAAAATAAGTACCAGTTGAGCACTGGGTCAAAGTTGCTGACCTTGAGACAAACTTTAAAACTATTATTATTACTATTACTACTTCAAGACGGCGAGCTGGCAGAAAGGTTAACCTAACAGCATTTCTTGCGTCTTTACGTTCTGAGTTCAAGTTCCACCGAGGTCGACTCTGCCTTTCATCATTTCGAGGTCGATAAAGTAACTACCAGTTCAACACTGAGGTCGATGTAATCCACCAGCCCCTTCCCCAAAATTTCATGCCATGTACCTATTCAAGAAAAATTTATTATTATTATAATTATTATTATTATCCTTGTTACTATTAAGGCGGCGAGCTGCCAGAATCGAAAGTACGCCAGGCGAAATATTTAGCGATATCTCATCTGCCGCTACGTTTGAGTTTATACTCTGCCGAGGTCGACTTTGCCTTTCATCCCTTCGTTGACGATAAAATAACTACCAGTTGAACACCTGGGTCGATGTAATCAGCTCATGCCTTCCCCTAAAATTACTGCCCTGGTGGAAAAATTTGAAACTATTCTTCTTCTTTTTCTTTTTCTTCTTCTTCTTCTTGTTATTATTATTATTATTTTTATTTTTTAATTATTATTATTATTATTATTATTATTATTATTATTGTTCAGTAGTTTTATTTTTATAACGTGCTTTCACTTCACTACTGAGCGCAGCTCTGTGCGCCTTGGGTATGTGCTGTGGTTTGCTGTGGTGCTCTTATGTTTACTGTATTGAAAGTGTTTTGCGTAGAATGTGTGCAGTACCCAGTAGTGCAATTTTCTGTATGTTATATATATTTGTAAGTCCTGGTGTTTTTGTTATTATTATTATTATTATTATTATTATTATTATTATTATTATTATTATTATTGTTATTGTTATTATTATTATTATTATTATTATTATTATTATTATTATTATTATTATTATTAAGGCAGCGAACTGACAGAGTCGTGAGTACGCCGGGTGAAATACTTATCATTATTTCATCCGGCTTTACGTTCTGATTTCAAATTCCACCGTGGTTGACTTTGCCTTTCATACTTCAAGGCTCGATGAATTAAGTACCAGTGAAGCACTGGGGTCGATGTAATCAACTAGTCCCCTTCCTCCAAATTTCAGGCCTTGTGCTATAGTTGAAAGGATTATTACGATTATTATTATTATTACTAAGTTAACGTGCTGCCAAAATGGTTCATGCATCAGACTAAATTATCAGAGACATTTCTTCTGGCTCTGTACCACTCAGGTCAGCTTTGCCTTCCATCGTTTAGGGCTGGACAAAATAAAATTCCGGTGAACTGCTGGAGTCGATGTAATCGGCCCACCCTCTAGGCATGCATACGCCTCCGAGCCATCCGCCCCACCACCATCACAAAAAATACAATTGCTCACCTTCTACAATGACTTGAACCTGACAGAATTGTTAGACCGTTGGGAAATTTTTAATCGCAGTATTTTATCTGACTCGCGTAGTCAGAATTCAAATTGATTTCGCGGTCAACTCAGCCTTTCATCTTTTCAGGGTCGATAAAATAAAATCTTAGTAGTACGAGTACTGTTGAGATTGACTAGCCCACTCTCCCTACATCTGCTGACCTTCTACCAAAACTTGAAAAAACTATTATTATTATTCCACTTCTGGGGGCTAGAGGTCGTGGAGGAGAGATAAATCGCAAACAACGTATGATTTATGAAATGATTTCCAACATCAAGATGGCGAGCTGGCATAATCGTTACTGCGCCGGTCAAAATGCCTCGTGACATTTTGTTCGTCTTTATGTAATGAATTGAAATTGCACCAAAGTCGACTTTGACTTTCATCCCTTCGTGTTCGATAAAATAAGTAGTACTTGAGCGCTAGGGACCATTAGTCCCTCCCCCGAAATCGCTGGCCTTGCGTCAAAATTTGAAACCAATAATTTCCATCTGAGGAAGGCCACAGTCGCCGCGATCAAATACAGTGGCATAGCATGGGTTTTCGCAGCCCTATTTTCTTGAACCTAACTTCGATCACTGCAAACGTAACCATATAAAGTAGTATTCCTGTGAGTTCTGCTCACTTCGGACACCACACTGTTCGACTACCACAGGTGATACTCATTTTAACCACTATCGGAAGAATGCAAAGCAACAATTCAGACAAAGACTCGAAAACAATGCTTTTTAACCATTCTCTGAAGGGTCACAGTTTAGGACATGTATATAAATCTAATGAATTTATTAGTTTTATAATATCATAATTATGATTCATAATGATATTCATATTCATAATGTATTTCTTATACTGTAATGAAACGTGTGTAACATGAAGTTGTAATATACCAATTTTTCTGTCTTTATTTTAATACATACTTAATATGCAACTATTATTCATCAGGTCATCGACATTTATTTGATTACTGGAATGTGTAGACGTGCTTCAAGAGGACACGGCTTGGATTATAACAACTTTTATACATACATACGTACATACATATATACATACATACGTACATACATACATACATACTTACATACATGTATCCAAGCATGCTCATACAGCTACCTCCATGGATATGAGAATATCCGGTAATCGTTAGAGAAAATTTGGAAATTCTGAATTACACGTCAGTTAAATTGATATGATTATAATTACATTGCACACTTACCTCTCATGTGTTTCAAACAACATATACGCGCACACGTGTTCATATGAATGTATATGTATATATATATATATAT
>NC_068982.1:176347383-176359977 GCF_001194135.2 Octopus bimaculoides | reverse complement strand
ATATATATATATATATATACTGTGCATGTGTATATAACTGTGTGTTTGTTGAAAAGCTACAATTCCCATTTTGCTCGCCATACCTAACGAGATTGATAACTAACAATAGATTAAATTATTAATTTCTTCTGCAGATGTGGTGCTCTAAGGTGACTGTACAATCGTCTATGTAATGATAACCACTTGAAATACGCTCGTACAAAATGTGTAAAGTTCATGATGTAGGCAAAATTTTGACCGAATGTCCTGTTTTAATCTGCCCTCGTATGAACAAACATTTTCACACGCACACACACGCACACATACCGAATGTTTCGAAAATCTCTTCGCAAAATTAGGTCGAGTCCATTGCATGAGATCTTCGTCTGTCATATTCTAATATAGCATCAGACTGAAAACTGCCTTGTGACCATCAAGTCCCGGCGACTTACCGGCTTTACAGTCGGTCATAGCCTCCATCACCCCCACAGGCGTGATCGGCGCTTCGCAAGACTTCGCATCCGACCCCTAGAGGCACGGTAGCTCGGCAAGAAAGTCCTAGAGGACTCCCCCACCATCAGAACCACTATCACCCCCGAACAGGTGAGCGAAGTACTCCCGAAAGGCCTCACACATTTCCTCAGGTTCGTTTCCAAGACACCATTTTGATTCGTCAAAGACCGAATAGTGGAATTATTTCTTTGTCGAGCTTCCACCACTCGAGCCCATCCAGCCGCCTTGATTCCTTCACTTCCCATCGCACGTAACTTAGCTCTGGCAATACTTCCCATGTGTTGGGCCTCAAGATGCTGCTTCAACTCCAGTCTCTTCACCTTCACTTGGTCCGCATTACCAGTCCTCCAGGCTTGTTCTAGTTCCTTAACTAGACCATCTCTTATTTTACGTCCCTTAGCTAAATTTATGCTAGACCTAATAGACCTATACTTATGGCTCTTTTTAGGGTGTACCACCATTTGTTATTAATGATGGTACTTGTCAATGCCCTCTGTATTAACATCTCGACCCGCTTTCTGTGCTCCTCAATCGCCAAAATGGACGTATTGAGTTTCCAGTAGCCAGATCCCTGACTATGCAATTTATCTACTGTCAGCTTATAGGTAACCGTCTTGTGATCACTGTAGCTGACTAGATAAAACACTTAGCAATGGCCTTATCTGTTTTTCTAATTAAAACCCTATCTAGATATGTTCTGGATGACCCATCACTATTTGACCATGTCCACTGTGGAGTATTCGGGTGTTCCAACCTATATGGATCTGCCAGCTAAAGTGACTTAACAGATCTATTCATGTTCGAGCAACACAATCTGTGTGTGCGTCACAGATTATGTTAAAGTCTCCTATCAGTACTAGCGAATGCGACGTGGCCAGGAACTTGCCCCGGTCACGAAAATATTGACTTTGCACGTTGGGTGCATAAATTGCAACCAGCTTGATTATCTTGCCACAACTGAATGTCAGGTCGAGAAAGACCAATCTGCATTCTGGATCAGAAAAAAACAACTTTTTCTCGGCTACCCGGCTTCTTTTTAGTAGGAGCAACACCTCACCCCCACCCCCGCCCGACTCGGAGAATCGTATTTCTAATAGCCGTTCAGGAGGGGGAGCAGATCTCTTGGACCTTTCACCCGGGTTTCCGTTGCAACAATCGCATCCAATTTTCTTGACCTGGTGTCATTTAGGAAGCGCGCTTGCTTCATGCTAGACATCAAGCTACGAACATTTACACAACCAATGTGAATAGACATTACTTACATATTTAATCCGGAGTGTCCTGTCGAGAGGGACTCTCTACCTTTTCTTGACATAGGGTCGGAGGTGCCAAGTCTTGTAAAATGGATTGATTAAAATCCAATCTCATATTCGACACCGACTTTCTATACGTGTTAAGTAATACATTGAGTCTTTTTTTCCATTTCTTAGAACTCGTAGTTCTTATATTTATCAGAAAGTTGTGCAATCCTAGTAGTTGATTTTTTCGCTTTTATTTCTCTCATTAATTCTTCATTTTTGCTGTATAATGCGAATATCCCTTTTTCTGCTACTTCCTTCCTTACTATTTTTGGTTTGTGTCTTTTCGCAATTTTTTGGGACTTAGTTCGACCTGTTTTTGTTGATTTGAATTTTCCATTTTTCTCTTGTTGTTAGTTGCTTTCTTTTCTTCTGTTTCTCTCTCTCTCTCTCTCTCTCTCTCTCTCTCTCTCTCTCTCTCTCTCTCTCTCTCTCTATTTCTCTCTCTCTCTCTATCTATCTCTCTCTCTCCTCCTCCTCACCATCAGATTCTTCGTCACCGTCTCTACAGTGTTTTTGTTTTATTTAGCCCATCTGGCTACACTGGAAACATCAGGGTTTACGCCCCTCGACGAATACGTTAAGGAATTCCTCCCCAATTCCTATTTTCTCCGGTAACTGTTCTAAAATTGACTGTTCTGCTTGTATTTGGGGATGAACCATTTGACCGGTCCAATAAACCTGTGACGGTAGCCTGAAGGAGTGTTATATTATCTTCCTTTTTGCCAGGACTGCCGCCATCAACCACATAGGGTCGACTTGAGGTAGGACCCTTGGTATACGTATCTTTGATGTCCTCATTCCCATATATATTGGAATTAAAACAATGTCCTCCATTTCTAAAGATTTAACTGAGTGCATTTGTGCAGTTTCTATATCTTTTAGTCGTACTTTGATAGTACCAAACTTCTTCCCTCTGGCTAGGTATGTGATATCCTGCCAGACGGGTTTCAAACGCTTCTCAACTTTCTTTTCGCTCACTCGATCAATTTTTTTTTCCTTTTAGACAGCAAGATTTAAAAATAATTGTTTATTCTTTTTTCTGACATTAATAGTTCTTCCGGGAGTTGAACTTTCACAACACCGTCTTCAATTGTTATCATACATTTGTACTTTATCATGTCCTTTTTGTTTGTCGACAGCTGGCGCATTCCACCTCCAGCCGCCGAAGCAAAACTTCTTTTTTGTTTATTTTCTCCTGTTTGAAGGCTTTTCACGTCAATATTCCTCTTTGCAACAGTACACATTGATGGTTGGGGAAATTCACTTTCAGAAGAATCCGAAATATCGCCAAATATTAAACTCTCAATGTCTTTTGCCTCCCTGTCGGTTGACGACTCTTCGCCAGACGAAGTTACACTTTTCGGAATCTTGCCAGCAATTAATGTTTCCTCCACAGGGGAAAACACACGATAGTTTTCGAACGAAGTCTATCACACAAATAATTATAACAGGAAATAACACAAAAACAGTCAATAGAAACTTGCACTTACTATACAGACGCACTCCAATAATAATTACCAATAAATCCAATCTCACACAGACGAAATACCACTAAGCATTTCGCCCGGCGTGCTATCGTTTGTGTCAGCTAGCCACCTTACGCTCATATATATTATTAAGGTGACTATTTGCAATTTACAACCGAAAGGCAAGAAATATAGTCGTCACTAAAGTGACGGAGTGTGCTAGTGAACACCAGCATGACTCTTATTTCAAGCAATCCTGGTTCTTACTAACACCTTACGTCACTTTAGTGACGACCATACTTTTATATATACACGCATTCATATATTTCTCAGCTACGATTGAGTGCTAAAAAGTTCCTTGTTCTAAGGATATCGCGAAAGGCCTGGCTGGAGGCCTAACCTTCCGAGTTTGTTTTTTGCTGTTTTTCTTTTACAGGGTTTAGATTAACGGAAGGACCGCTGCAATAACTGTGAGAATTTGAGAAGGAAATATCTTGAATAAAATTATAATTAACTGATCCTCCTGTATTTTCTTTTACCCAAAGCCAGGAATGTTTCAGCACACTCTCCTATATACTGCTTGATTGGACCTGAAAATGCATCTCCCTTATTTTTCTTATTTCAAAATGTTCTCTTTCGCTCATGAGTAAATTAAAAGTGTTGTTTCATTAAAATTACCGTATCGGTTATTATCATCATTAGAACCAACATCTTTTACATTACTAATAAAATAGGTAAAGCTTATAAATATCAAGAATTCTGATTCTTCATTTCATTTTGAAGAAATCTCTTTCAAATGCTTTTAGATGCTTTTAGGAATAACTTAAAGGGGTTACAATTGTTCTCCCAATGAATACGAGGAGTTATATGTTAACTTTTCTTCGAGGCTACCTAAACAATAGAATCAAAGCAATTATGAGTGTCTGATTCAATTAGTGTCACTTGAGTTTGTCCAATATCTTTCACTTCATAATTTACAATATTCGTTATTTTCGTTGTTTCCTTTTCTTTTTCTTTGTTCCTATTTGAATTGTTCTCATTTTTTTTTTCCTTTAGAATATTTCATATCCAATTAATGGTGTTACAATAGTAACTGTAGTGGCGCTGGTGGTGGTATGAAGAGTAGTAGAAGCAGTAACTAACATCAAATTACACCATGATACATTGGCTGCAGCTTTTTCCCTCTGTATCCGGTGTCAATGAAAATTTTCACCAATCAAGAATAATGGTCAACAAAAATCCAGAGTTCATCATAATTGAAAGATTTTGGGGAAATGTAAGGGAGTATTTTCGTAGTTTTTTCGTTGTTGCTTAATAATAATAATTATTATTATTATGATTATTTAAGGCAGCAAGCTGGAAGAATCGTTGGCACGCTGGATGAGATGCTAAGCGGTATTTCACCCGTCGCTACATTCTGAGTTCAAATTCCGCCGATTTAGTTGACAAAATAAATGAATAACACCTGAGGACGATTAAAGGCCTACTGATCGAAACATTGTGTTGACAAACGTACTCACGATGAGGAAAGTTTTCCGAAAATCTATTATCCTTATAAATACATATCAAAAGTGTTACAAATGCTAGATAGGTTTGCATTCTTTAAAGGGACAGATTTATCTTTCTTCCACTACATTTAAACATGAAATCACGTGCTGATCTTAGGAAACTGTAAAAATTGAAGGAACATGGCTAGAAGTAGGTTACAGGGTGTAAAAGGCATTTCAAATAATGAAAACTGTTATAGATGAGGAATAAGTTGCTGCAAAATACTAATTCTAGTTTACATGGTCCAAAGACAAAACTTTTCAATGGCAGTGTGGGTATAGTAGATTAAATTGATTCTTAGTGTATACTTGGTATTTATTTCATGGATCTAGAAGGAATGGAAGGCGATGTTGCGTAAGTGGCATTTGAATTGCGAACGGAGAGTGACAAAGTGCGACGATGAATAACGAGGAGCGAAGAAACTTAATACTGAAAAGCATTTATTTGATAAGACGTTCGACTGTTTTAGTCCACCTCGACGTTCCACAGAAATACAGGGAGAGAAAATTGGATTTAGTATGTCTGTGGATTTAAGTGTGTATTAATGTCGTCATGTGTGCCTGTGAGTAGTGTAGATATGTCTGTGTGTTTACATTTATGGCTGAATGGCTACCTGGATGAATAGATGCATCTGTATTTGTATGCTTTTTTCTTCTATAGTTGGTCTGAGAAAGATATTGCATATAATGCTTGATGAAAAGCTGTCATTTTGTATTAGAGCTAATTCACATCATTCCTTCCAGGCCGTTGAGTTAAATACAAATAAATAAATAAGTCAGAATCACTAAAGAAATAAAAATGAAAAGCGAGCTTTTGTTTCAAGAAACTAAATGAAAATCAAAACATGTTGATAGTTGAAGAGGCTTGTATACATAATGTATGAAATTATATAACAGGATTTTAAAAAAATTAGGATGAAAATGAGGATTAAAATAATGGTTCGTATATACAGAAATAACAAACTAACAAAACCAAACCAAAGCAAAAGAAAAATCATGCTTCATAAGTAAATGTAAGTTGTATGCTTTTTATGCCAATTTGCAAAAGACCCCAATTGATTAAAATTGCCTCGGAAGTTCACCTCACTTAAATCAAAACTTTAACAGTCCAAAATAAATCGCTTAATTTATTTCCTTTGGCTAAACCAATTCTGTCAGCCACTTTACAATATAAGCCACCTTAATGATAGTAAAAAATTTGGGTGGGGAAGGAGTAGTCAATTGTTTTGATCTCGTTACGTGTGATGTAGTTATTTTAACGATCCTACTCGATAAAAAATCGGTTGGCATCGGCAGGATTTGATCGTGGAACGTAAAGAACCGGAACAAATATTCTTTTCTAATCTAGGCACAAGGAACAAAATTTTGGGGGAGGGGGCCAGTCGATTAGATCGACCCCAATATGCAATTGGTACTTAATTTATCGACCCCGAAATGATGAAGGGCAAAGTCAAACTCAGCGGCATTTGAACTCAGAACGAAAACAAATACCGCTAAGCATTTCCACCGGCGTTCTAATATTTCTGCCAGCTCGCCGCCTTTGAACCGGAACAAATATTGCAAGGAATTTTGTCCCGATACGCTAATGATTTTGACTATCCGCTGTCCTTAGAGCAGAGTACACCATGTGAGTCAGAATAACAATCATATATCGCTTGGCAAACAATTGTGTTGCGTAGAACACTCGCTGGATACTAACTTTATAATAATTCTTTCTACTATAGTTACAAAGCCTAGAAATTTTGCGGGGGCAGGGGCTAAGTCGATGAACATCGACTCCAGTGTTGGGGTAGTACTTATTTTATTGGCCCCGAAAGAATGAAGACAAAATCAATCTCGAGGGCTTTTGATCTCAGAACGTAAAGACGGACGAAATGCTGCTAAGCAATTTTGTCCGGCGTGCTAATTATTCTAACAGCTCGCCGCTTTACTTCACCGTTATAGTAATAATTTCTGATATAAGTACATGCTGGGATTTGAACTCATTATGTAACGTACCATAGCAAATGCTGCATGACCTTTACTCCAAAGGTCTAACGATTTTGCCAATGCGAATGATTAACTGCCCTAAAAAAATTATTATTTCTGATTTACAAACAAGTCTTGAAATTGATGAGAGTTTCTAATTGACGCACAAGGCCATATATTTTTGGTAAGTGTGTACGGGCTGTGACGGGCTATAGATTTCATTGAACCCAGTACATAGATTGTTACCTTGTAAGAGTAAAAAGATTAAGCTGATTCTTGTGGGATCTAAAAGTGTAACACAAAGGGAGATAACTACATGCAGCAAAGCATTTTGTTCAGCAACCTAACGAGCCGAATATCTAACACTATCAATATTAGTAATTATTATTTCTAATTTAGGAAGAAGACCTTCAATTTTGATAGGAAGGATATGGTCCGTCATAGTATCACCAATAGTTGAGTGGCATATTATTATTTAGAGCTCAGAAGGATGAAAGGTGAAGTTGACTTCGGTCGGATTTGAACCCACAACGTAAAAAAGTCAACAAATAAGCAAAACATTTTTCTGATGCGCTAACTATTCTACCAATTCAATACCATCAGTAATTATAGTAATTATTTGTATCAAAGGCACAAATCCAGAAATTTCGGAGGAAGAAGCAGTTAATTATATTTGGTTTCAAATTATGACACAAAATCAACAATTTCGGGGACAGGTAAGTCGATTATATCGACCCCTGTGCTCAACCGAAAGGGAAAGTCGACCTTAGAGGAATTTGAACTGAGGACGTAAAGACAGACGAAATACTGCTTAGCATTTTGCCCGGCATGCTGACGATTCTTCTAGCTCTCCGACTTAGGAAGAGACAATTATATTGACATCGTTGCCAAAATGGTATTTTATTTCGTAGATTATGAAAAGATGACAGGCGAAATTTGTATGGGTTGGGCTTGAACTCAGGATGTAGAGAACCAGAGAAACATCCACAAACCACATTTTCCGTCACGCTACACTGAGTCAATTTATTGCTTTTGATTAAAACAAAAAGCAGTTTCTGATTTGGACACAAGGCCAGTAAATTTGAGGAGTGGCGGTTCTTCAATATTTGACTAATGTCAGGCGGTGAGCTGGCAGAAACGTTAACACGTTGGGCAAAATGCTTAGCGATATTTCGTCTGATATTACGTTCTGAGATCAAATTCCGCAGAGGTCGACTTTGTCTTTCATCCTTTCGGGGTCGATGAATTTAGTACCAGTTACGCTCTGGAGTCGATGTAATCGACTTAATCCCTTTGTCTGTCCTTGTTTGTCCCCTCTATGTTTAGCTCCTTGTTGGCAATAAAGAAACAGGTATTTCGTCTGTCTTTACGTTCTGAGTTCAAATTCCGCTGAGGTCGACTTTGGCTCTCATCCTTTCGGAGTCGATAAATTAAGTACCTGTTGCGTACTGGGGTCGATCTAATTGACTGGCCTCTCTCCCAAAATTTCAGGCCTTGTGCCTAGAATAGAAAAGAATGTTACGTAAAATTTAGTAGAAAATGAAAACATGACCACCTCCTCGGATAGATGAAGCCAAGGTGAAGAAAAACATGATATCTTCTTTCTTAATGTATGAATTTGTCAATTATTTTGACGCTGTTGTTGTGATAACTTGGCGATAATAGATCTAACGTTCCAAATAGAACGTGGAGTACCTAATGACTCTTAGTCAATGAAGGTCAGCTGCAGTTACTTGCATTTTCAATTGATCTGTTGTCGCTAAGATATCACTACACCTATCGGACGGTAACCACCCTCTTTAACATAGGTGCCATTCCATACCTCCCCGTGCCTTACAGTATATACAGTATTTTGTTTTGGTTCTGTATTTTCTGATATACTGAAGATACTTTCCGCATTGTGTGCATTGCAGTGTAATGCTCTCTCTCTCTCACTCTCTCTCTCTCTCTCTCTCTCTCTCTCTCTCTCTCTCTCTCCCCCCCTTCTCTCTCCCTCTTTCTCTCTCTCTCTTATATGTTGTACTTTGATGTTTGTTGGTTATGTAACTCTTTTCTTTTTTAAAACAAATATTTCTAACACGCCTAATATCAAACATCATCCAACAGAATTTCTTGATTCATTAAAATTATCTCTGCCTCTTGGGAATGTGTCACAATTACCAACTAGCGAGTGAGACCAGCTCCACGTGAGAAGGAGAGATAACCACAAGAATCAAGTACTCTCCATAGTTAACATGCCATATAGGAAAAAGACAGCCTTATTATCTACGAATAAGAGCGTAGTCGTGGGCACGTATCTCTGCATCAAATGTCTTCATGGCATCAAAATTGCCCAACCTTATCTTCAGTAGTCAAAACACTTAAGCATACGAAAAAGAACTGAACAAATTTATGGCCTGAGGAATTTGTATAAAAGAAACGAGTAAAAATTCAGTGTAGCCAGTGGAAAGTATCTGCTTCTGTTTTCGACACCCTTTTATGAGTTATTTCCGTTTTCAGATAGTTTTATTTGAATAATTTCTCCATTTTTAATCATCAGGTGGGGCTGACAATTCAATTAGGAAAAACCTTATTTCATTGATAAACTTGGAAATGACATTTGTCAACTAGCCTTAATCCCTCTACGTACAACGACAAATCTAAATGTATGGTCGGTCTGTCCTTCTCGAAGACCATTTCTGGTTCATTCATAAGCAATCTTTCTGTTGAGAGATTTGCCAGCTATCTCTAGGAGTGGTGCAACGATATAGTGACCCCTTCCTATGCTCTTTCTCTCTGGTTCATATTAGTGCGCAATTGGTGTTTTATAGGATTCTTTTGGTAGTCATGTCTTCGATGTTATCATTTTATTATTTTGAGGTTTGTTTTATAGGAATGGCTGTGTGGTAAGAAGCTTACTTCCCAGCCAAATGGTTCCTGGTTCATTCGGACTGCGTGGCACCTTGGACCGACCCAAGCCTTGTGAGTGGGTTTGGTAGACAGAAACTGAAAGAAACCCGCCTTATATATATGTGTGTGTGTGTGTGTGTGTGTGTGTGTGTGTGTGTGTGTGTGTGTGTGTGTGTGTGTGTGTGTGTGTGTGTGTGTGTGTGTGTGTGTGTGTGTGTGTGCTTGTGTATGCTTGTGTCTGTCCCCCACCACTGCTTCGCAACCGGTGTCAGTGTATTTCAGTCACCATAACTTAGTGGTTCGGCAAACGAAACCGATAAAATAAGTGCCGGGCTTTAAAAAATTGTTAAAAATATTGATTGATTCATTCCACTAAAATTCTCGAAGCGGTGCCCCAGCATGGCCCCAGTCTAGGTTATTGTCTAGATACTGATCGCCTGAAATCGGGCAAACCTAGGTCTACAAGAATTTAAACTGTTATACGTTTTGTCCAGTTTACATGTATTTAATGTGTTCTTCACATTTTAAAGTGATGTCGTATGATTTCAATGAAAATTTGCTGTTATTTCTAGCAGGCCATGCAGTTTTGTATTTCCTTGGAACGTTCTTTGATTTCAGCCTCTAAATATCGCTTTATATATGTGTTTTGATTAATGTATCTCTTCTTAATGTGACTTTCATAACTTTGCTGAACTTTCATTCATTTTAATATAATCCAAGAGAATTTGTAGATGTCAATATGCTTAAAAGTTGATAAGGTGAGAAGTCTGAGTTGTTGAAATAAGAATAATCGAAGGTCCTTTATCCGAATCTTCTGATCGCTCAACTTTTTGCGATAACAAAAATTACTCACGCTCACACTCATTCTTAGCTCTAGTATTCTGAATTCAAAGTCTATGATTCGGTCAAGTTGTGATGTTGATATAATTGTCTATAGGCTGTAACATGATTTGTAGCAGTGTGCTCGTGTTACAAATTATTATTAAGTCAATTATTAAGACACTTATGTCAATCAGTAAAACACTCATGCCTTTGTCTTGCAAAATTACGTCCTTCAGTCATTTTCATATATATTGATGCTCAGCCTACGCTGTCAACTTAAAGTCAACACTTAATTTACGCAATGTGTATTAAGAAAATATTGTGATACAAATTGGCCAACTGTTCTGCTATTCAACGTCTCACGACATACATTCATTTTGACAGATCTGAAATAATACGCTTTCTTCTTCATTGCTGTCAGGAACAATTTAACATCAGATAGGTGTCAATGTCAAGATGAAAATGGAAAATAGCCACAAGGAAATTAAGAAGAAGAAGAAGAAGAAGAAGAAGCAGAAGAAGAAGAAGAAGAAGAAGAAGAAGAAGAAGAGGAAGAAGAAGAAGAAGAAGAAGAAGAAGAAGAAGAAGAAGAAGAAGAAGAAGAAGAAGAAGAAGAAGAAGAAGAAGAAGCAGAAGAAGAAGAAGAAGAAGGATGATGAGGATGTTGTCGAAATGACAACAATGATTATAATTCGTATCGAGAAGAAGTAAAGCAACAAAGCAGAAAAAGAGAACGGAAAGAATTTTAAATAAAAGAAATCTATCAATCAGGGGTCTAGGAAAATAAAAGAATATATTTCTTTTTAAAAGATAAAGCGTTAACCGTCAAAATGAAAGTAGTCAACAACAAACGTCATTTCTAGCATAGGAAGACGAAACAAACGTTATTGTTGTGTCAAAACATAGTCACAACGGATATGTATATAAACTAACAACAAAAGTTTACAAAATCACCGGAAACACAAAATCTCAATACGAAGCAAATATGTAATCACAACGGAAAAACAATGAAATCATACTGACAGCATAAAATCTTTACGGAAACAACATACAATTACAACGATAATTTATAAAACACTAAGAAAATGATTAAAAAAAAGTTTCAACGTAAACATAAATTCATTGCAAAAACTTGACATCGTAACGAAAATAAAATAAAATCAGACACGTAGAAAACGAATAACTAAAACATAAAATTGGAACGAATAAAAGCAATTAAAATGAAGCAAACTACATAATCAAAATTCTTTCTTGTTATAATTTAGCTGAAAATATGGAAGAAAGACTAAGAATTAAACGATATTTTTACACGTTTGATCCTCAATGTTAACTGTTGTTATGGTTTATTAGCCGTTGTTTCTGTTGTTCCAGTAAACATTGCTAATAGCGTTGTTTAATTTGTTTTTGTTACGTCTATTGCTGCTGTTGAAATTTTTTCAATTGCTACAACTGATGTGTATATCATTAACAGGTCTTAGTTGTTGGCATTCTAATAGAGGTCAGATTAATAACTTAGTCGATACGTTTTACATTTTCGTGTAGATGATAGCGGTGGAGTTAGTATTGGCAGTACAAGGATGATGACTTCAGTGGCTGCATATTGTGAAAAGGACATATGTTTCTTTCATTGACTCCCAGAAGATTTCCGATTAAGAGACGTAATAGAAAGATGAAGACAAAAGAGACGTATGGTCTAGAAATAAAAAAGAAAACTGAAAAGTAAATGTTTCTTTTGAGCGAATATGCTCATCCACTTATATGCACATGTATATGAAATGATAATGAGGGGTGCTGTGATTGGGAAGTTCGTCGCTTTATAACCATTTGCGGGTTTGTGGGGTATACATGAATACTCTTCAAGTTGTGTGCTTTTCTGTTCCAGATTTTAAGCTTAAACACACTCGATAGCTATAGCTGAAATCATTGACAAGAGAAGAAAATGGAAACAAATACGAAATAATCTTTTCGTTCATTTTCTTGTGAAATGCTGTTGTTATGAATAATTCTTAAAATTGGAAAGATAAAATTGGAATTTATTTCTAAAATATTAATCTTACACGCACACACACAAATACAGAATTATATATATGTATCTGTATATACATATAT
>NC_068982.1:176345084-176347035 GCF_001194135.2 Octopus bimaculoides | reverse complement strand
ATATATATATATATATATATATCGATGCCAACAGAGTGTAGACGACTGGGTGGCTGGATCCTGAGAACGTTCAGAATGAGAGGTCATATAACCACTCTCCAAGTATTCCAGCTATGCCGAGATCACGCAGTTTGTGGCATATCATACCATGGCCCACTTTGTCAAAAGCTTTTGCAAAATCAAGGTACAATAACCGCCACATTTGAGTTGTTGAGTAGCTCCTCAACATCCAGTCATAATGTTGTAAGAGCTGGAACAGACAGCTCCTATCTGGTGGAAAGCTATCCTGGGTAGTTCTTATTTTCCATCGCAAATACTAATCGGCCACTTCTCGTATGGCTTCACCACATTTAAGTGGCAAATATACTTCACGATCCCGTGCCGCTACTGTTTGCTTGTAGCTCAGATATATATATATATATATATATATAAATAATACAGAATGGGACAAGAATGCAAAACATCCAGACAGTTAGGTGATACAAGAAAGGGACAAAACATCCAGATAGACGACACAAAGAAGACACGGACAGGTCATTCGGAGTTTTCTTTCCTCGGTCGAGATCCAGATTATCCTTGCAATTTCGGCTGGTTATTCTCGATATTGCTCCAATCTGTTCAGTCCCAAGGAAAGACAATTTACCATTGTATTGGAATAGGTTTAGTACTACCCTAATTCTAGGGTAGTAAACTTCTTAGATGTAAGCCCTGATTTGAACATAGGCCTATTTTACCCTTATCGTAAACTTAATAAATCCCTTCTCTATATTAGTGCCTCATCAAAGCACCCAAGATCAAATATAGATAGTATTGTCACTGCTATATCAATTAGGGTGTCGAATTTATCGGGAACTAAGCAACTTTTTAATAAGCATGCACCGGAATACAATAATGCTCTGGCCTTAACATGGTTTAGTAGGAAAATATTTTATATCAAAAAAATGCTGAAAAGAGAGGGGAACGACGTAAATGTGTCCCATCCTAGCGAGACTACGGAAGAGGTTGCAAGAATTATGTTGTGCAGAACTTACAGTGTAAAACACCAACGAATAGAGGTCACGACTAAATCAAAAGTTGGAAGTGCTTTGAGGCCCATATGGAAGGAAATAAAATGCCTCTCTAGAGGAAGGAAATTTGCAACAATGGAGGTGCGGTTTGTGTCAGAGTTTGTGGTTAGGTAGCATCCCGTGATTCCCCTCAAGATGGAAGGGGTGGTCTTTCTACCCATATACCTGGGAAGACCTGCTTCTAAGGTAAGGGTAGAAGAGATCCCTCTTGAGGTAGATGTTGCCTGACTGGTAGTCACCATCCTTTTGGGATTGGAGGACAAAATTGTGGTCCTCTTGGTCAAAAGAGTGTCTACAAATAATTGGCAAGGGCAGGGCCTGGAAATGGCAATCCAGACCGGCTAGGAGATTTGGAAAGGAAGGTAGAAACCATCACAGTTTGGTGAAGACGTAATGTTGAGAGTCATGATGGAGGGCATTGCTTTAAATGTGGCGAAAAAGGACACATTTAAGCAGAATACCCTCCACCCAACGCAAGGACTCCAGATGAGAAAACTGCACCTCCACCACCAGGGACGTGATATGCGCGCGGGGAAGAACCAGAGAAGGGAGAACAAAGGCAAGAAGAATGATGTACACAAACGAAAAAGAGGAAAAAATTTAAAAAATAACTAAACAAAAAATGTCAACCACCACCCTACTCCCACCCAACTCATATCCGATCCCATGCTGTCCCACCCTCCCACTGCAGTCACCAACCCTCATCCTGCACCTCCTGACAGACGATGGCACACATATCCATTGCCCCAAATTCCCAAAGACTAGTTTACGCGACAGCGTACAATAAAACGAGCAAAAAGCTGAGAACTACTAAAACTGAAAATAAACTCAGCCGTGAACTCCGGGTGAGTCCTGGTGAGCGATAAGGAGAAGAACTGTCTAAT
>NC_068982.1:176341713-176343337 GCF_001194135.2 Octopus bimaculoides | reverse complement strand
TATATATATAATCAGTATTATAAATATATGTAGCCGGAGTTGTCACGCAGTTGTCAATGTTCCACAATTGACAACTGTGGCGAAGTAGTTGGATTTATCCTTTAAATACCGATGGGCTCCAGCAGGCTGAATCTTACGAAGTGTAATTCGACTAATCAGGATATGGCTTCGATGTTACAGTATGGTGTGCGCGCCAACTTAGTTCTAACTGTATTTCAACTAATCAGCATGTGGCTTAGATGTCATGATTTGGAGGACACGTCAAGTATTCTTTTCTTTCATCGCACCTAAAGGAATAATTGTTTGGTTATACTTTGGAATGTTACAAACATACCTGCTTTCATTGAATTCTATTGTTACTCCAGAAATGTTTACATTTGAGTCGAGTTAATGTTCATCTGGTCAACATTACTACCATCCTCCCATCGCTTTATTATTCTTGTCTTTGTTGTTAGTGTTGGTGGTGGTAGCAGTAGTAATAGTAGTAGTACTGATTATTATTATTATTGTTGTTGTTGTTGTTACGATTATTATTATTATTTATCATTATTATTATTATTATCATCATTAAAGGATTGATGTTACTTCTCCAGAAAGTAAAGAAACAATTGATATCTATATTTCTTTACTTTCTGGAGGAGTAACATCAATCATTTAAATATCACCAAAATGAAATAGATTGAGACGGTTATTTTGAATTTGTGGAAGACACACGAGATGTCGAAATATTGTTCATTCGATAACAGTCACATTCTTCTTATTGTTTCTTTACTTTCTGGAGGAGTAGCGTCAATCCTTCTAATGTTATTATCATTATTATTATTATTATTATTATTATTATTATTATTATTATTATTATTATTATTATTATTATTATTATTATTATTATTATAATCTCCATCATCATTTTAATTATCATAGTTGCTATAACTGTCCATTTAGAACGGGTTAAATTCATCGATAAAATTCTATTACCTGATTTTACTCTCAATTTCACGTGAGTGTTGTAGTTTGCAGAATGGGAATATTATGAAATTTTGTGACCACATGTTGTCAGATGCTTGCTTAAAGGCATCTAACGGACATCATTGTCCCTAAATTGCTGTCGGTGCATTCGTGAATATTCCGTAACGCATTCCAAGTCTGACCAACGTATATCTCTTCACAATTCGGACATTTGACGCAGTAAATTAAATTTCTTCAGCAATATAGCTGTTGAATGTTACTACTGCTTTAACCCCAGGCAGATCATCCGCCAGAATGAGCAAAAGTAGCTCGAAACCGAGTCGATCTCGTGATCCCCTTGTCTTCTGGGGAGTAGTGGGGTTCACTCCCCTGCTTGCAATATATACAAGGTGCATGCTGCAAGTATAACCAGCTGGTGGAAGATTTGCCTTGAGTTCAAAAATTCTTTTCTACTCTAGGCATAAAGCCCGAAATTTTGGGGGAAGGGGGAAGTCGGTTAGATCGATCCCAGTACGCAACTAATACTTAAATTATCGACCCCGAAAGGATGAAAGACAAAGTCGACCGCGGCAGAATTTGAACTCAGAACGTAAAAACAGTTGAAACATTGATCAGCGATATTGATGTAGCGATTAACTTTACTAATACACATATATAT
>NC_068982.1:176333455-176341680 GCF_001194135.2 Octopus bimaculoides | reverse complement strand
ATATATATATATATATATATATATATGTATGTATGTATATGTATGTATGTATGTATGTATGTATGTATGTATGTATGTATGTATGAATTTAGAGAAGAAAGAGAGCGAAGAGAAAGATGGCATACATTTTTGATTTAGTAACCTAATTTATATAAGAGTAAACAATAATTATATGTTTCTCGTGAAATCTTTAAGCATTATATTTATCGGCGTGGCTACTATAAATATTCATACAACAGACGCTACAAGCTTTCAGCGCAAACGTGTATTTTCTGTAGTTTTGCTATAATAAAATTTCCGTTAAATACACCAAAAGAGCAATATAATTGGTGATAGAATATTTACAATATACATCAGCAGGTAATCAAAATTGTAGTCATACTCGAGCCTGTTTTGAACGTAGTTTTTATTACATATGATGCTTCTTTCATTGTATAGTTAATTTCCATGCTTAACAGAAACACGTCTTTTGCTAAAAGTCGAAACCTTTCTCCATATTGCTAATGACGAAAGTGTTGATTTAATTATAAAGGTAAAATTACAGAGTACATGATGCGAAGGACTACTAGTTTATGAATGTTTAATTCAAATATTTTTGCTGGGACTTTCCTGCATTTTTATCCAGATAACTTTCTTCTCTATCATATTCGGAATATTACCAGTTATTTACATGCGATAAACTTCCGTCTCAAGCAGAATAGCAGCTTCATATAGTTACAGACACTTGTCCTGAAAAGTTAGGCGTGTGCCTTTGTCTTCGTGTTCATTTCCCACCACCACCACTCAACAACCGGTTTTGATATGTTTACCTCTCTGTAACTTAGTTCGGCAAAATAGACAAATAGAATAAGTATCGGGCTTTAGAGAAAAATAGTAATTTTGATTCCTTCGACAAAAACCATTCAAGGTGGTTCCCTGGCGTAGTCGCAGTCCAATGATCGAAACAAATAAAAGATAAAACATCTCATCGCATCTGATCTCATCTGATCTCATCTTCTTCGCTCTTTTATTCCTAGGAGGGTGGTGCGGACAGAGTCTTCAAGCATGCTTTCAACTGGGACCTCTCAGAAACAGCCGTCTCCAATTGATCCAACTGGATTCCCAACTGAAACCAACCGAGCTCATGGATATCATCCAATCAGTCATCTTGTTTGCGGTTTACCCCCTGGATCTCCTGCTGGTTGGTTTTACTCATAAAATTTGTCCAGTGATTCTTTTTGGGAACATTCTTACCACAAGTTCATAGTATGGGTTATGTGATCTCACAGTTCAGAGAAGTACCAGCTAAACTTGGAGTACCTCTCTGATTTCCGAGCTACGAAATGTTACTCAAAACAGCCTTCAGAGGAACCTCATCTCTGCCGCTTGTGTTCACGACCTTATTCTTTCGGTCATTCTCCAATATTCATGACTATAGGTAAGAGTATTTATGAACACCAAATTGAAGACAACGAGTTTAGCTTTTACACCTACTTCCTTTCTTTTGGTGACGAAATGCCTAAACTGGTACACTATTGCATTACCCCTTGTAATTCCTAGGCTTAATTCAGCCTCATGTCTTCCTTCACTTGTGAAAACAGTCTCTGTGAAATTGAGCGAGGATGTTTTGTAGACCTCGAAGAGGCATACGACCGTGTCCCACGGAACATGTGGTTGGAATTTCTGCTGCATTAAGGGACCGCTTCTTGTTGTCCTTGAATTTCTATAAGAATGTCCTTGTATTTGTGTTCCAATAAATTGTGGCAAGTCGAAATCATTCAGTGCAATTGTCGGACTCCATCAAGAGTGCATACTGTCACCTCTCCTGCTCATGGTCTTCATGGACAGGATTGACATGCGCAGCTGGGTTGGAAGTGGTATCGAGAGCGGCGGATGTGAGATTAGTCAGCTGGAATTTGCAGTCGACATGTGACTGCTCGACTTGCCTGAGTGCTGTTCGGTATGAATGAAAATTAATGCTGCGAAAACTGAGACATTCGTTTTCTCTCAAAGAAACCGGTGAAATGTGCTGTACATGTGAGTGGCATTCGACTGAAGCAGGAAGTGTGATGGAAGTCAGAAGGCTCAACAAAGATAAAAGATAACACACGCACACACACACACACACACACACACACACACACACACACATATATGTGTGTGTGTATGTATGTTTTAAATTACATTCATATTTTATAATAATTTTCAGGGAAATATTTATGCATTGCTATTATTAAACATTCCATGTGCACCTCAATTGGCAAGTTGAATGAAAAAGCTTCATTTTTCCTTTGCACGCATTCAAATAGACTGAATTTTATGGACGCTATATTAACCCATCAGCGTACGGCCTAAACGTCACGGTTTGATGAACGCGTTACACAGCTGACCTTGGCAACAATTATTCACAGAAACATTTTAACTACCAGTAAAGACGTCAAATACAATCAGATATTGAGAAACATCTTACACTACAAGCAGTAGTCCCGCCTTAAATATCTTTAGATAAAATTAAATTCGAATTATTGTCAATAGGCGCAGGAGTGACTGTGTGGTAAGTAGCTTGCTTACCAACAACATGGTCCTGAGTTCAGTCCCACTGCGTGGCACCTTGGGGAAGTGTCTTTTACTATACCCTCGGGCAGACCAAAGCCTTAAGAATGGATTTGGTAGACGGAAGAAGCCCATCATATATGTATATATATACATGTGTGTGTGTATGTTTGTGTGTCAGTATTTGTCCCCCACCCAACATCGCTTGACAACCGATGCTGGTGTGTTTATGTCCCCGTAACTTAGCGGTTAGGCAAAGAGATCGAGAGAATAAGTACTATGCTTACAAAGAATAAGCTCTGGGTTGAGTTGCTCAACTAAAGGCGGTGCTCCAGCATGGCAGCAGTCGAAGGCTTTATATTGATCCAAATTGTTCCGGACCGCACCCATGCCAGCTCCTTTACCCATCCTTTCTATGGAGTACCACATGAGGTGGAAGTTGTCTTGGATGGATCTGCTTGGGATTGCACATCTTTGCACATCACCAATCAGTTTCTCAACAAGTGCCAACCTCTCTGCTAACATTTAGGCCACAATTTTGACATTTACTTTCAGCAGCCTTATAGGCCTAAACTTTTCTCTTTGATCCCTCTTATTTGGGGTTTTTCGCAGCAGTAGGAGGAGCCGGAGATTGATGGCTAAATTATAGAGACAGAACAGAGGGTGAAAATAGAAAGAGTATACGCAACGATAAAAAAGGATAGAAAAAAGAACAAAGCAAAACAATGTGAAGTCTGACAAAGCAAAAAAAAAATTCTGTATGCTGTAAACAAAAAATTATACAGCAAACTAATAGTACCACAGACACGTGTGAAAAGGTGGGCAATAATTTATACAGAGAGACGAATCTCGATGAAAGAAGGCTAGCAAGAGGCCTTAACGTCAGCAATAGTATAGAGTACCTTCCTCCACGTAAGGCTTTAATAACCTTTAAAGAACACAAAGCCGATTTTAGCAGATACCCTAAATGTAGACTTATTAACCCAGCTAAAAAACAAATAGGAATAATTAGCGGGAATATTCTAGATTTTATTCTGCATAGGATTAGCAGAATTATAGAATTATCCTTATGGGGTAACAGTAAGTCTGTTATAGACTGGTTTATGGGCATTAACGATAAACATAACTCTAAATTAGATAGATAGATAGATAGATAGATAGATAGATAGATAGATAGATAGATAGATAGATAGATATCGGAATAAAGTTGAGAAAGATTTTTTCTTTTGTTCTGGTCTATCAACAAATTTAGGTGGATATAGTGACTACGGTAGCTTGTCTTCATGGTATTTTTTTTTTCAATTTTAGTATTATTTATATTATAAAATTTTCCTTTCAGTGAAATTAACTGTAATTGAGAGTTTCGGATAAGGAAATGATGGAAGTGATGTATTTACTTGTACTGATATTAAATATGATAGTGACTAAGCTAATGTTGCTTAAGGTGACGATAGTAATCGTTTTGTTAATGTTCTTAGCGATAATGACATAAGAAATTTAAACGGTAAAACACTTGACAAGAAAAAACAAACAAATTCGTGAACTTTTTTTTCATTTTATTTCCTTTGAAAAGTTTGATCAAAGTTTCGTATTGGTGATAATTTGATAAAGAAGAAGAAACATAAGAAAAACTCAAGAACAAACGACAACACCATGTATTGAAGCCGAGGATTCCCATATGGTGATGAAATCAGCAGTCAGGGCGAGGCATCGAACATACCAATTCTAACTTTAAAAATCGTTATTCTACAAACATACTGAATTCTCTCTCTCTCTCTCTCTCTCTCTCTCTCTCTCTCTCTCTCTCTCTCTCTCTCTCTCTCTCTCTCTCTCTCTCTCTCTCTCTCTCTCTATCTCTATCTATCTATCTATCTATCTATCTATTTATCTCTCTCACACACACACACACACACACATACTATCTCCCCTTCCCTCGATTCCATAGCAGATCAAACTTATGGTTGTGTATATATATATATAATACATACATACATACATACATGTATATGTGCGTGTGTGTGTGTGTTTCTGTGTGTGATTGTGAATGTGTGTGTGTGTGTGTGTGTGTGTGTGTGTGTGTGTGTGTGTGTGTGTGTGTGTGTGTGTGTGTGTGTGGTTTGTTGTTCCGTTGAGCATTCCATCAGGTGAGTGATAAATGTCATTTAATGTACACAGTATAAAGATACGAGCTAGTAATAGCTTCTTGCTGTGAAAACACGTGAAGACACGTGGCTATGCAGGTTCTTATAACATGCATTGTGTCTTCAAGCAATCCTCAGACTCTGAGCACATGGTTTATTCTGTTTGAATATCAGGACGCTGGTACATGTGAAAAAAGTCAAGAAGGTTGATGCAAGAAACGGATGAGTGAATAAATACGGGAAATGAAAAGAAAACATAATAAAACTTCTTGTAGAGTTATTCGAGTTTTCAAGACAGTTGCTTAATCAGGAAAGAGTGGTGTCCTCCAGTTCGGCAAAAGAAATTTAACTGTAATACTCCAACCAGCTAGGACAAACAATATACTTGATCTCTGGTTCACAAACAATATGTGAACATAATGTGAAACTGACACCGACACTAATCTGGGATCAAAATTTAATAGAGCTGACTATACATTAACCAAAGGAATCCGTCGATTTGCAGCGTATGAGAAGCACCCAAAATCTATCCAATTTGAACTTCCATAAAGCAGACTAGAAATCAATTAAGAAAGAAAGCATCAAACAAAATTGATCAAATATCTCTCTACACTCGACACTGACAAGAAAATCAAAATATTCAAGTCTGTAATGCAAGTATACTCTACAAGATTGACCCATAAAGGAAGGCCACTACACATGAGAGCAAGATTCCCAGTGAGAAAAAATTTCTTTTGAGACGGCGTACAAAGATTGCAAACTGCACCAACAAAGAACTCAATATCAGTGAAAACAACACTGCCGGAGATTGAGAAATAACTGCAATGCTAACACGAGAAAGAAAGAGCAAAGAAGCCTGGGTTATAAAAAATACAAAATCAAACTCTAAAGCCTCCTTTAAGTATACCAAATAAACCTGTTGCAAAGTAGGGCCACTTCCCTCAAAAAGATGGTTCCGAGGGAAACACTGAATGAACAGTTCAAAAGTGTTTTCACACCACCCTTACGTCCCATGCAAGTCAGTAAATCTGCAGAATTCTTTATCACTACAGATGTAAGAAGGATGGCAGTAACAATTCATTACATCAACATCAAAGAATATATAATAATGGTTGACGCGAACTCAGCTGTTCATCCCGATGGATTGCCAACAATTCTTCTCAAATCGTGCAAACGGGCCCTTGCAAAACTATTGCAGCTTCTTTTCCAGAGCTTCCTTGCAAGAGGTAAGCTCCCAGGCAAACTGAAAGAGTGAATATTCCCTATACATAAAGACAAAAATAGCAAGTACCCTAATTTTGTCTACAGATCACTACAGTACACTGAAAAGATGGAAATAACAAGATGGAAATAACATGTGGGTACTGTGACCTCTTGGCAGAAACAGCTGTAAGAAACTGCTCTTCTTTCTCTATTCAAGAAATTACTAGTACTTTACGCATGTATATATTATCAGAACTGTTTTAAATAAATAAATAGACATAATATAATGTCTGACAGCTGACGAAGACTACCTATGGATTCCCTCCATTTTCTTCTTGCCATATAAATTAAGGGTAATAACGACTTGTTACACTCGCCTAGTTATTACGCTCAGTAGTGTAATTGCTACGCAATAACCAACACTTGTGTATTAATTGGGTATTATACCACTAGTATATTGGATAGATATTATCCCTTAGTTGGTTGCATTCACAACCTCTAACTCTCTTTGAATTATATATATATATATAATATATGCCTAGCGCTCTTTCAAAAGAACAGAACCAAAGCCACGACTAAGAGGTCTGCAAACGAGGGAAACAATGATACAGGCCCGGTCCCCAACACGTCAAACGTCCAAAGAGTTGTGAGCACCGGAAAAGGAAAAGATAGACATAAGACCGACAGAACAAAACCTGTCAGAAGCAAAGAAGCGCGAGGATCAAAAGAAAGGGAAAATGAAAAAACAACAAAAAACTTTGGGACGAAACAAAAGAACCCCAACAAAATCTACAGGAGTTACAAGGACAGAAGCAGGATCATTTGCGAATTTTATCTGCAGGGATACTGGTAGCACAGTGATGATTGTGCAAACTGTCGCTTTGTGCATCAAAAGCCCTGTCAAATGTGCATGGGCCCAAGACAATACTCCCTTCTATGAGGAGGACAAAAGAAAAGCACCAAAGAAGAAAAATGGCGCTCTGTCTACCCCCCGAAAGACGATATGCGGATCTAATGCGTGACCCAACAAACAGCCGGCTTCACCCAGGTGCGAAAAGGGCAGCAGCTGAACAGCAATCTTTTTTATGCATGGCACGAAAGATTGCTGTTCAGCTGCTGACCTGGCTTCAAACATAGACTTAGAACTACACCCACCACCACACAAGGCCACCACCGACAAGAGATACAGCATGACCACCACTAACACCAACGCAAATATCACAAAAATATTTCTTCTAAATATCGGTGGGTTGTTGCACAGCAACTGTAAAAAAAATATCATTCCTGAGAGATCTTGCGGCATGCAGTCAAGCTGTATGCGTGTCACTTGTAGCCAAGCATCTTAGACCTGATATAGCGGATGCAGAAATACACATATCACAATATGTTGTCATACGCTTAGATAGAAAACAAAGCAGCCATGGTGGAGCAGCTGTGTACATCTGAGAGTACCTCACACCCCAGATCTTGCTGTCATATTCCAATTCAGTGTGTGACACTCAAATGGTGCATATAAGACATCTTAATATTATCATATGTACTACATATCACCCACCGGATGCAGGTAAGTGTGATGATTGCATAATAAAGATAGTTCTCGCCAAACTGGAACAGCACATCAGTTTGGGTGACTTTAACTTTCTCAATGTGGGATGGCCTGGGGGGCAGATGCTCCCAGGAATGACACATCACCAACAAGCATTTTAGTTAACTGAAGCAAGACATTTATAATGATTAACCTTTTGCTTATTATTTGGAACACTTGTGATACACGGGTCTTATTTCTCTGGCGTTCATTTATCATATTATGATATACGTTCCCAAATTTTTTCAACTTCTGTTCAATTCTCTCATATCGTCTCTGATGAATGAATATATCTTTTATATTCCTGAAACAGCTGTAAAACGACCCTTGTCTTTATATAGAAATTTCACAGTCTTGGCTTTGTAGTGTCATTGTATTTAACCTATCCATATACATGAAGCACTCCGTCGGTTACGATGATGAGGATCCCAGCTGGTACAATCAACGGAACAGCTTGCTTGTGAAATTAACGTGCAAGTGGCTGAGAACTCCACAGACACGTGTGCCCTTAACGTAGTTCTCAGGGAGATTCAGCGTGAAACAGAGTGTGACAAGGCTGACCCTTTGAAATACAGGTACTACCCATTTTTGCTAGCTGAGTGGACTGGAGCATCCTGAAATAAAGTGTCTTGCTCAAGGACACAAGGCATCGCCGAGAATTGAACTCACGACTTTACGACCGTGAGACGAATGCCTTAACCACTAAGCCACGCGTCCTCATATCTTATATACATATGTGTGTATATATATATATATATATATAT
>NC_068982.1:176330151-176333393 GCF_001194135.2 Octopus bimaculoides | reverse complement strand
TATATATGCTGACCATAGTGTGAAAAAATTAGGTGTAAAGGATAAATGTCGAAAGGGGAGACCTGCCTTAGATTTAGGAAGCTTACCCAGAATGATTGCGATTGTTAGTCCTTTATCAAATTTATGTTAAATGAACTTCTATTGCTCTCTCCACCCACATACCCACATATATGCACATAGGCATACACACTCTCACATAAACACACATACATACGTATATACTTGCGCGTGTGCGTATGTGTGTGTGGGGTGGTGGTGCGTGTGTGTGTGTGTGTTTGAAATGATCGCATATTGCAACTTTGAATTATTTCTACTTATTTCTTAATGTTCGTATAATGTATATAGCGCAACTTTCATTGAATTTAAGTGAAAATTTTGAACAGACTTATATCAGATAATGTAATGATGAAGATGATATATTTCGTCGTGATCACAGTGGCGACGAGAGTGGCTCTGCTCGTGTTGGTAAAGGTGGTGGTGATGGTAATAGTTTTGGTTTGTTCTTCGTTATAATGATGGAAGAAAGTCAGAAAGGTAAAAGACCTGTGAAGAAAAATAACTACAAAAATGGCAAACTTCTTCTGTTTTTTTTTATATATATATTTACTTTGAAAAGTTTAATCAAAGTTTTGTATTGGTGATAATTTGGTAAAGAAAGAAAAATACAAAAACAAGCAAACACAGAAGAGAAAAATGTTTACTTGAAGTTAGGGTACAAACAACAAAAATATGTTACTTTTTCTTAGTTGGTTCAGGTCATTTTGAAGCTCTACGCCATTTTGACTGCATTATCGCGTGCTTTAATCTCTCCGCCATCTTATTTCAGAACTAATGTTTTAAAGAAGGCACAAGGAACTGTTTTGAAGAATTTAAATATTATCTCGGAACTAGCATTTACTACGCACTCAAGTTGCCTTATCTAATGGAAAAAAATGAAACTATTACCTGCTATATTTCCGACGTTTTATTTTTATTTCTTCATCTAGAAATAAGTCTTTCTCCTTTCTTTGTTTTGATATATGTTTTAATATTTTTTTAACTCTTGAATTAAGACTATATTTATTTACGTTTATTTTTCTATCCTTTCATTGAAATTTCACCACATCTAAAATTATTCACAAAATGAATTCTTATTAACTCAATTAAACTCAATTATTGCAGTCTTATTTAAATAATAATACACGTAAACAAGGCATACATTTCCCCCCTATTTTACCTTCCTGATGGATTCACGTAAAAGAAATCCGTCTTCAGTTAGCAAGTTGTTATGATGAAAATCTGTAACGGAGCAATTTTCCCGAGTCTAAGTAAGCTTGACTTATTTTGAATATACTATGTGGACAATAGGGCAAGGCATTTGAAAAACGGTTGTCCATTGTCACGTCAAATGATGATTACCTTTCATGTCAAAATTTTCCTTGGCTCATGAAAATGCATTTTTTGTTCATATGGAGAATAGTGAGCCCTCGTGTGGTTATTTATTAGGAGTGAACACTTAATTATAAATCACATGTTCATATCCGACAAAGTCACTGTAGATCCAATATACTTGAAGTTTAACGACAGAGTCCACATTACTTCAATCAAGTATATACAACTGTTGAGGGTACAGATTTGGGTGACGGAATAAAACTGAACTGTGATACGATAACTTATAGTGTGGTTGTTCGGAAAAGATAATAGTACTCAACTTCAGATAATGATGAATACCGAGATGGAAATTATGAACAATTGATATTTATAGCTGCAAAATTATCTATATTATATTCGACGATGACACCGTTTATCTGAACTGCTGCATTGTTCCATATACCGTGGTATTTAGTAGATGAGTAAGATACCTTCGCCTGGATGAGACTACAGTCTATCGGAAGTAAATCATTGCTGTAATTTAACAAATAACAAAATCGATTGTTCAGCACACAATGAATCATATAATCCTGCAATACTTACCTATGATACTTTACCGAGCCATTTGAGAATTAAATACCTTAGCCACGGACACATCGTAATTTTATTTTGATTTTAATACATAAAATTTAAATTATAGACCGAAATAACTGCAACGTTTTACTTTATCTTATCAGATAAATAATTTTAATCAAGTGTGAGTTATAATAACGATGATTTTTATAAAACTATTGACTATGAGACTATAGTCTTTTCACGCATCCATAATAAAGGACTAAATTATGAATATCATAATATCACTGCTCAGTTTTTCCAACATTTCTGAAACTGAATATAATGAACCTGTAAATGCATTTAAGATATTTCAGAATGTTTCTTTGTGATGCAAACGTTATGGAACAAATCTAATTGATAAAACTTTATGTAATAGCTCCATCACTTCATATTAAGGAAACACACACATAAAACGAATGCATAGACATTTGAAATTGTATCATACGTATATAAATAAATGGGTTGAAAGAATAAATGAAATGATGTGCAGGAGCTAGGTACCTAATTAAATTAATGTGATGCAAGAATTTGAAGTGAGAAGCATACAAATTATCTACGAAGTATATGAAATGTATTTAGATCTTGATGTGTTTATAAGTAAAATATTTATAATTTTTAATTTGAGAGAAGCAAACGGAAAGCGTTCTGGTGTGTAATTAGTAAAGAGGTGACCTGGCGACTAATAGATACGTACTTTGAATGTAATTGGTTATGCATGAGTGTTCTTGTTCTTGGTATTTAAAATCCCTTATTCTTAGGATTAAGCATTTAATTTAAATGTGTTGCTATGTATTCCTGTACTTAAATGCCTATCTAATGAAGCTGAGTGCCAGAGGAATTATCAGCAAAACATGTAAGATCAAGTTGTGGTAAAGTTTTAGTTAACTGAAACAAGACATTTATAATGATTAATCCTTTGCTTATTATTTGTAACACTTATGAAACACGGGTCTTACTCATCTGGCGTTCATTTATCATATATGATATACGTTCAACGTACGAAATACGAGCTAGAATCCTGAGCACAAACATGGACATTTAGAACAAATATATGAAGATTCTTTGGACAAGCAAATGTTAATTCGTGAGTGAAAGGTGGTCACTATTCCATACGTATAACCAGTAACGCCGTCACCCGGCAAACAAAAGGCCACAATGGCACAGGATTCGAGTTATGTCAAACAGATTGTCTTTTCTTCTTTGCTCTAAATTAGTATTTATGATTTACTTCGTATCGCATATGTGTGTAGCTTGATTATATATATATATATATATAT
>NC_068982.1:176328304-176329958 GCF_001194135.2 Octopus bimaculoides | reverse complement strand
CAAACAAACATGATTTTTATTGAACTCAAAATACTTTTTGGAGTCCCGTTCTGATTACTTTCTTAAATACTTTCTTGTAAACTGTTTATAACATTTTCTTATTATTATCAAAGAATGTATATCTGTATTTTAATACTTTTGTGATAACCAGTACTTAACACAATAAAGCTCAAACAAAGCTCTACATTTTACTTTTGACAATCTTTTTCTAAAACAAGTGAAACCGGTCAAGTGAATAAACATCTTTAAAATTGCATTTGCAAACCTTCTTTCATATATAAATATATATATATACTTTTATGGTTTTATTAAAGCTGCAAAATTATCGCAAGACTGTTACTCAGAGTTTCATGCTGCCGTTTGTCTGACAGTTGTGATGAATACTTTTTGCAGCACGACTGTCCGACGAATGGAAACGTGAAACTCTGAGTAACAGTTATGTTATAATTTTGTAGTTTTAATAAAAGCATATTACTCTACTTTTGTTATTCCATTGCTATTTTTTCCACCTTGTTTTACACTTATGTGCTCATATCTGTGTGTATATATACCGAGGTAGTTAGTCATGTTACCACCAGCTCCAACAATTATTGGTTAGATATCTAAAGTTTATTATATTCCGAATAAAATTACTGCAAATTTCTTATCAGCTCGAGGTAGATGTTTTTTTTCTCTCACCAATGTTTAACATTATATCGACATCTAGTATGAAACTAATTTCAACTACTGTACGTAGATTTATGTGATTCTCCATTCTCTTTAACTACTTGTAAGACAGCAGTACAAATTATTAATGTCTACAAGTTAAAGTCATAAGCTTTCTTGAGCTCAATATCACAGTCAAAGAATTCACAGTAATATTTATCACTGATTTTGCAATACAGGTAGGGGATAAGTTTTTCAAATCCTAAAAGTTTGAACAATATGACATTTAGAAATGAAATAGCTACATTCAAGCAGATTCATACTCGTATATATTTATTTATTCATTTATTTATCTATTTACTTATTTATGTGAGGGACTAAAGACATAAACCTGGCGAGGATGTAGGGGTGTTGTGAGTATGTGGGGATGTTGTGAGTATGTAGGGTGGGTGTTTGAGAGTGGAGAGTGTGGGGTGGGGTGGATGGAGAGTATCAATCAAGGGAGAAGGTAGGTAAGAGTGAAGAGAGGAAGTTGGTGTGATGGCAAGAGAGGAGAGGAGTGGTGAGTAGGAGTGAAGAGAGAAAGTAAGTATCAGATGAAGAGGGGAGGGGAGTTTAGACCATATGGAGCGAGGAAAGAAGATTAATTCCTGTTCATGGTGAAGGTGGAAGTCCGGATGACTCGTGTGCAAAGACAATCCGAACACAGACAGGTGTTGTAATGAATGACCGGTAGAGCGGAAATGGTGCGACACCGGGGTGTCATTGCCGAGTTTAATATCTCGGAGGTGCTCCACGAACCAGTCAGCCAAGAGACGTGCCGGTTGACCGATGTACAGAGAATGACGGAACGCGCAGGAGATGCAGTAAATGACGTTACTAGAAATGCAGGTAAAAGAGTCAGTGATATGATAGAGACGATGATGGATGTCTGTGAGGATGGTGGCGTTGGAGATGTAGGGCCAAGTGTAGCAATGTGGGCGGGAGCAGGGGAATGAGCCAGGTTGGG
>NC_068982.1:176322621-176327389 GCF_001194135.2 Octopus bimaculoides | reverse complement strand
ATATATATATATATGTATATATACATATATATATATATGTATGTATGTATATGTATTTGGTTATATGTGTGTGTCTTTGTGTCTGTGCTTGCCCCTACCGTCGAATGACACCCGTCCCAGTAAATTAGCGGTTCGGCAAAAGAGATCGATAGGGTAAGTACTAGGCTTACAAATAATAAGACCTGAGTCGATTTCTTCGACTAAATCCCTTTAAGGCGGTGCCCCAGCACGGCACAGTCAAATTACTGAAATATAGATAGATAGATAGATAGATAGATAGATAGATAGATAGATAGATAGATAGACATGAATGAATGATTCCATACTATACCCTGTAGATTTATAAACTTACTTCTTCAAAACCGAAAAGCAGAGCATACTTATAAATATATTTGCTAACATACCACTATTATCCTGACCATAAACTCATCTCTCTTGACATAAATATTACATACTCATACATACACATGAACACAAACACACCGTGTACACATTTAATATATTTAGGCTACATTTAAACGTAACATTGTACGTGTACGTGCATGTTGTAACGAGAAGAAAATTTGAATGAGTAATAGAATATAAACCCATATTAATTATACATGTACTTTTATTTATAATTATAATCAGTAGATAAGTTTACCATGAAGTATTTCGATTAGCGTTGAGAGTTTTTATACGGTAAAAGAATATTTGTATGGTTATATAAAGCACTTCAAGTGTAGTGCAGTTTCATTTGACGTCAAAGTGAACGTATCCAATTAACTGAAGTAAGTAGGCAGTTCAGTAATATGCGTAATTAGAGATATCTAAATAATATAAAAATACCAGTGAGACTACTCGATTGTTAATACGATGATGCATGGTGTATGGAATATATATATAAATTGAAGTCAAAAGTGGTTACATATTGAAGTACTGGTATTAGCTTCATACATATATATGTAAGGAAGGTTAAATTAGGTAAAGCAAGTTAAGTAGCATATTTGATGGTCAAAGATTCGGACGGCTATTTGTGCTTTGATATGGTCGCAATCCAATGACAGAAAGCAATAAATACGATTACAAATGTCTGAATGTATTCGTGTTTGTGTGCGTGCGTGTGTATGTGGGGGTGGGGTGGGTTATATACGCGTTTGCATGTTTATGTGTGTGCATGCCCATATATATATATATATACATACATACATATATATATATATATATATATATATATCAGGCTGGACCACTGAAGTCTACAAGTTTTTTCATCCTCTCTGTTTATTTTCTCTTATTCCTTTCTGTTGAAGAGCGTAGGCTCGAAACATAAAAGACTTTTTCATTTTCCCGAGGGTCAAACTGATACACTTGGTTGTTGTTCATACACCTGTCTTTGTCATTAGTATATGTGTGCCTGGGACGCTGTATCGCGCAAACAATTCGTATAAGAACTTTATAGTTGTTTAGAGGTTGTGAAGCTGGAATATTTGTCGGCGAAGACATATTCCTTATTGTGTCTTCCCTCGACGGGTCAGGACGTCTACCGCTTTTATCAATTATTTGTCTTAAGTACTTAATTTGGGGTAAAGAATTCGCATCCTTCTTCACTCAAAGTGAGCCCGAAAACTTTATTTCTCTTAAACACAACTTTTATGTGTTCCATTCCACATGCTGTTCACGAAAATTAGATCGCTAAGGTGTGGCAGCTACGAGAGTCGAACATAAAGGTTATCCCTATTGTCATCGGAGCATTGGGTTCAATACCACCCAATCTGAAAAAACATCTGAAAACCTTCGAGATACCCTACAATCTTGATGTATTGCAAAAGTCGGCATTACTTGGAACTGCACGCATATTGCGTAAAGTACTGTCTGTCTTAGGTCCTTGCTTTGACTTGAAAACAGTACTGCACTGGCTCTCATGACTTCTGACCTTAACTGATTGCAAATATTATCATGTACATGTTTTATCTTGATAGAAAAAGATGGGCTATAGCAAATATTTTACTCAATACTAAGGATTTACTTGTCAGTAGTTAGAAGAGCAAAAGTGGGAGGGGGACGTAAGATCTGCTCTCAGGAAGTCAAGCAAATGGAAGTCTCCAGGAAAGGATAAAATTCTTAACTTCTGGTTGAATGTCTTCCCAGAGAGCCATGAACTGCTAACAAAACTTTACAACAATGTTTTGCAACAACCTGGTATGATTTCCACTTGGCTAGATAATGGTGTAACATTCCTACTTCCAAAAAATGAAGAAACAAATGAAGCAAAAAATTATAGACCTATCACCTGCTTAACAACAATGTATAAAATACTAGCATCTGTTTCGACTAAATATACCTATAGTTTTTTAACAGAAAGTGGCATATTCCCTAATGAGCAAAAAGGATGTAAACATGGGTCCTATGGTTGTAAAGATCAGCTACTCATCCATAAGATGATCTTGGAAGATTGTCACAAACGACATAAAAATTTGTTGATAGCTTGGATAGACTATAAAAATGCTTTTAATAGTCTATCACATGGCTGGATTAAGAAATGTCTGGAAATGTATAAAATAGCACCTACTCTGCGAAACTTCTAGTCTGTAAGTATGAGATCACAGAGAACCACACTGACGTTGAACTGTGCCAATGAATCTCCTGATGCTGGAGTTGTAAGAATTTCATGTGGCATTTTCTAGGGTGACCCTCTATCACCACTCCTCTTTTGTCTAGCCTTAACACCTCTCTCGAAATTGCTCAATGATGTACAATACGGTTATAAAATGTTTGATAAAAATATAAATCATCTCATTTACATGGATGATTTAAAGCTCTTTGCAAAAAATGACCAACTAGCGATTGTTAAACAATTCAATGATGACATCAGGATGCAATTTGGCCTCAATAAATGTGCAAAAGCTACCTTCATCAGTTGGAAAATGATGGAAACACCCAACGTTAACCTTGACCAACAGAATGCCATAAAGAAGTTAGAACCAACAGAGAGTTACAAATACCTAGGAGTATTTGAAGGTGATGGAATCAAGCATTCAATGACGAGGTAAGGGATCAGAAAAGAATGTTATTGCAGGATAAGGGCAATACTCAAGACAGAGCTGAATGCAAGAAACAGGATCGAAGTAATCAATACTTTAGCCTTACCAGTCGTGACTTACAGTTTCAATATCATTAACTGGTCAATTACTGAAATATATAATCTTGACAGAAAAATACGAAAATTGTTGAAAATGCATAGAATGCACCACCCTAAGGCAGATATAGAATGACTTTACCTGCCAAGAAAAGTGGTGGCCATGGACTTTTACAACTGGAATTAACAATGAAGATTGCCACAATTGACCTAGACACCCACCAGAAAAACTCTGGTGACTGAATGTTAAAACTTGTCTCAAAACATGAAAACAAGAAAGTAACATACTCAGCAACAAAACAGGCAATGGAATATCTAAGTGAATTCCAAATACAGCAAATTCCAGAATTAGACTACTAGAAACAAGCACAGAATAAGCTAGGCGTATGATTACCCGTGCTTAAACTGCTGCCATAGATATTCTTACTGATAAATAGCTAGAAAAACCTCTCAATGGCAAATACCCAAACAGAATTCATAGTGCTGACGTTGACAAAGCCCTCACTCATCAATGGTTAGTTTCTTCCGGTTTAAAATCAAAAGCAGAAGGATTTAACATAGCAGCCCAAAATCAATGCCTACATACAAGAAACTACCAGGCCAACATATTAAAGAAGAACAGTAGTAACCCAACATGTCGTGTATGTCAACAACAAAATGAAACCATTAATCGTGTTGTCTCCATGTGCAGCCTTCTTGCGCCTACAGAGTATCTCAACAGGTATGATATAGCAACACAATATATTCACTGAGTAATTTTCAAAAACCTGGTGGGAACACAAACCACCTCTAGTGCTTTAAAATGATCACATCTCACTCCTCTGGAACTTCACCATTCAAACTGACAGAAAGATAGATACTAATAGGCCAGACATTATATTGAAAGACTTCAGACAAAAATCATGCCTCCTCATTGATATGACTATCCCAATCGATATAAACGTATCTGTCAATACCTACTAAATACTGAGCAAGTGTAACATTCTTCAAATAGAAATTGGCAAAATGTGGAACCTCAAGACTAAAACAATACCTGTTGTAATAGGTTCCCTAGGAACGATAGCAAAAGGGGCTGGTTGCTACCTAGCTCCGATACGAGGAAACCCCAAAATGTCAGAAATTCAAAAGATAGTGCTCATGGGAACTGTCCCTATCCTACGTAAAATACTGTCTATATAATCTGAAAATTTAAAACAAACATAATTTTCTAAAGTTTTCTTAAACATTCTTTGGAACAATACTACGTGCAAAACTAAATATACGACACCCTAGGCATAATACCAATATGAACTGCTAACTTGTCTCTTGAGGTTTCTGGGTGAGACTTGAAGCCAGCTTGTACAAATACAAAGCAAAAGTCAATAATAATAATAATAATAATAATAATAACCCTTTCTACTATGGGCACAGTGCCTGGAATTTGGTGGGGAGTGGACTAGTCGATTATATCGACCCTAGTACATGACTGGTACTTAATCTATCGACCCCGAAAGGTTGAAATGTAAAAGTCGCCCTCGGCGGAATTTGAACTCAAAACGTAGCGGCGGACGAAATACTGCTAAGCATTTCGACCGGCGTGCTAACGATTCTACCACTTCACCGCCTCAATAATAATAATAATAATAATAATAATAATAATAATAATAATAATAA
>NC_068982.1:176321299-176322478 GCF_001194135.2 Octopus bimaculoides | reverse complement strand
AGAAGAAGAAGAAGAAGAAGAAGAAGAAGAAGAAGAAGAAGAAGAAGAAGAAGAAGGAGGAGGAGAATGAGGATGAGGAGGAGAAGGAGGAGGAGGAGGAGAAGGGGGCGGAGGAGGAGGAGGAGGAGGAGAAGAAGAAGAAGAACAAGAAAAACAAGAAGAACAAGAAGTAGAACAAGAGAAGAACAAGAAAAACAACAACAAGAACAACAACAACAAGAACAACAACAAGAACAACAACAACAACAAGGACAAGAACAACAAGAACAACAACAACCACAACAACAACAGCGTATAATTGTTCTTAACGGTTTAGACAAAAGAGAAAGAAATGAAACAATGAGTTAATGAAGGACAGAGAAAGACATCCATAATAGCAGAGAGAAGTGATTAGATAGACAGAGAAATAGAGAAGGAAAGCAACTGAGAGAGAAAGAAAGGTAAGGTGAATAAAGTGTGGAGAAAGAAAGAAAGAAAGAAAGAAAGAAAGAAAGAAAGAAAGAAAGAAAGAAAGAAAGGTAAGGTGAATAGACTGTGGAGAAAGAAAGAAAGAAAGAAAGAGAGAAAGAAAGAAAGAAAGAAAGAAAGAAAGAAGGGTAAGGTGAATAGACTGTGGAGAAAGAGAGGAAGAAAGAAAGAAAGAAAGAAAGAAAGAAAGAAAGGTAAGGTGAATAGACTGTGGAGAAAGAGAGGAAGAAAGAAAGAAAGAGACAGCGACAAATAAACACAGTGATGGATGGATGGATGGATGGATAAACAAATAAAAACTGGTCTACAGAGAAAACGATAACTTGATAGACCAGATGGAAATCTACTGAGAAATGAATATACAAAGACCAGGGCTGGAAAGACATAGAAACAAAGAGGAAAATGAGAATTACAAACTAGCAAAAGAGAAAAGAAAATCGGAAAAGAAATCTTAATAATATTACAAAGATAGGGCCAAATTAATCTAATTAGAGAGACAGCCTTAATATACAAATCAACGTTGTCAACTCGGTTGTCAGTAAACTCCCGTCACTCTT
This sequence comes from Octopus bimaculoides, assembly GCF_001194135.2. NCBI lineage: Eukaryota > Metazoa > Mollusca > Cephalopoda > Octopoda > Octopodidae > Octopus > Octopus bimaculoides. The sequence goes on along the minus strand of NC_068982.1, from coordinate 176,321,453 downwards.
TCCCCACACATATATATGTATATATATATATATGTATATATATATATATATAAATATATATATATACCACGATAGTGACGATGGGGATAAGATGCAAGAGTTACTTCCCTTGCATGCTTATATATATATATATATATATATATATATACATAGA
>NC_068982.1:176313598-176320955 GCF_001194135.2 Octopus bimaculoides | reverse complement strand
GTGTGTGTGTGTGTGTGTGTGTGTGTGTGTGTGTGTGTGTGTGTGTGTGTGTGTGTGTGTGTGTGTGTGTGTGCGTGCGTGTTAATGTCTGTTTTTGTGCTGTAGTTAAATCCAATAATAGCGTAACAATAACTATTGATTTCCTTCTTTCTGTCTTGTTTGTTTTTCTGTCCTTAGTAATAGTAGAAGCCGTGTTATAGCAAATACTTGGTCGAAGTTGAACGACGGTCGATTTGATAGATTGAAATGTTAGAGTGTTACGGTGTGATACATTAAAACTATATAATTTAATATATGATGTTACGTAATATAATACACATAATAATTGCAATATAATGATTTCTAAAACGAACAATAATAAAATGATACATAATAATAGAGCGTGATATGATATAATCAAATATATTGTAATATAATATTATTAATAAGGTGGTGAGCTGGCAAAAACATTCACGCGACGTGCGAAATGCTTAGCGGTATTTCGTCTGCCGCTACGTTCTGAGTTCGAAATCCGCCGAGGTAGACTTTGCCTTTCATCCTTTCGGGGTCGATTAAATAAGTACCAATTACGCACTGGAGTCGATATAATCGACTTAATCCGTTTGTTTGTCCCTGTTTGTCCCCTCTGTGTGTAGCCCCTTGTGGGTAGTATAGAAAAGAAATAAGAAACGTTAGCACACCGGGCGAAATACTTGGCAGTATTTCGTCTGTCTTTACGTTCTGAGTTTGAATTCCACCGACATCGACTTGTCCTTTCGGGGTCGATAAATTAAGTACCAGTTGCGTATTGGGGTCGATCTAATCGACTGCCCCCCCTCTCCAAAAAAATTTCGGGCCTTGTGCCTAGAGTAGAAAAGAGTATTTAGTAATGACTCTTCTCAGTTCAAATCCTGACGAAGTAAACTTAGCAAGTAATCCATTCGGGAGATTGTTCAAATGAACTCCAAATCGAGTAATATGGACGATTTAGTTGCCTTCATACTTCTCTCAGATTAGTCCTGTCGGTTCCCTTCACTGTTATGATATTGTTACTGCTGTTAACCCTGTGTCAATTCTGAGACAACAAACTACTGATGCGCGCCGCTGCATCCACTATTTGTCGGTATTTGCTCGGGTCAACCATCCGAGCGCAATCCTAGTGTGTTTCCATCTCTGCTAGATAATTTCTCTTCTGCTGTGATCACGTAGCATGTGTCTGAACAATAAAAGAAAAAAAAGAAGAAGACCGCATCGCGATTTCAATCTCATTGAAAACATTTCGTTCATTTATACTCCTACTGGACTTCGCAATTTCATATACCTTTTTCCTTTGATTTATTTATTTATTTTTTACCTTTACTTATTTCAGTCAGTGGACTGCTGTCATGCTGGGGCACCGCCTCAAGGAATCTTTAGTCAATTTTATCAGACTTAGGATTTATTATCTTTTAAATTTTGGTACTTATCAGCCTCTTTCGCCGAACAGCTAGTTTACGGGGACGTAAACACACCGACATCGGTTGTCAAGCGGTGGTAGTGGACATCCACAGACACAAAGACACACATACATACATGCATAGATACATACATACATACATACATACATACATATACATACATATATATATATATATATATATATATATATATATATATATATATATATATATATATACACACGACAAATCTCTTTTCAATTTCTGTCCATCAAATCCACTCACAAGGCTTTGGTCGGCCACGCAGTAGGACTGAATCAGGAACCATGTGGTTGGGAAGGAAACTTCTTGCCTTACAGCCACGTCTATCTATCTATCTATCTATCTATCTATCGATCGATCGATCGATCTATCTATTTATATACTGTATACACATGCACACACACACGCACATACAAAAGCGAGGGAGTACTGAAAAGTCCTTGGCCTTGGGTAAAAGAAAATACCGGAGGATCAGTTAATTATGATTTTATCCAACATATTCTCGTTTCAGTTTCACACTTACTGCAGCGGTGCTTCAGTTTGTCTAAGCCTTGTTATAGAACTTTGAAAATTGGGCCTCCCTTTTGCGATACCCTTAAAGCCAGGAACTTTTCAGCAACCTTCATATAGTTTGGTTCTTTATTGTTTCTGTCTGCATTCATCGCTGATCAAGACATATTACTGTCCTTTGTTTTGTTGATAACATATGTATAAATAGTAATATTGAGCAGTTTCATTTGGAACTTAAACCGAAAACCCGTTGACTGAATTATCAGAATGCCCCGCGCGCTATTTCGATTTCTCACCCCACCTCTCTCTCGTTATATATATATTGACTATTTTACACAGTTTTTGACTGCAAAGTGAAGAACAAGGCGTCTTGCAAATCCAGAATTCAGAAGGTAAGCTACAAATCGAAATACAGTTCATTCTAAAATGCCAGTTATAATTACCATTACAGAACCTTGAGGAAGGAAAATCAATAGGTATAACGAAAGAATATTAATATGTACAATGCCCTCGCTTTCGGATATTTTATTTGTTAGAAAGGAGAAATTATTTTCAACATTCACAGAACACTGCCCATATGACAGGCATAGAAAATTAAATATGAGCCTACAAAGTTCACTCTATGTGGTTACTGAGTTTGATAGAAATAGCAGCAAATCTCTCTCTCAAATCAAAACTCTACTGTCTCAAAAAATTAAATGTAGTAATAAATATACAAAAAGATGTGGTAATTCCTGATGAGAACACTTTTGATCATAGATCTGTTCGTTGGGAGCCGATTCGAGTTAAACAACAACATAGAAAATGCGTCTCGCGTATATACAGATCCATGTGCACATTTATACACATATCAACATATACATTCATAAATAGATATTTGTACACTCAAAATTTGATAACATAAATTGCATTGCATACATCTTTAGGATAGACCTAAATGTTATTACAGAAGATAAAATGGATAAGCTATCATAAAATTCCAGTTGAGCTTCCTGCTCCCTTCCCAAGAGAGGCTCTATTAACTTTACAGAATCCTCCTACGCACCACTCCTCAAACAAGATGATTCCGTAAACAGCGTTCCTGCTGATAAACCCATCACAGTCTCTACTCCTGTTACTTCCAACTCCACAGTACACAGACAAAACAAAACCCTATAGAATCACAACAACCCAAAGTCACCAAGTGCAAAAATTTGATTGCGTCAACGGGGATACCTCTATGTGATCGCTCCAACTTCTCGTAATAATGACCACATTCTTTTACATCTACTCTACTGCGTTAGAAACAATGAAGAGCACATTCGACAATGTAGTCTCAGATATTAAAAAAAAAACGGGAAGGTCGCGGCTGGCTGGTCAAAGTTTTGCTTGATCGGGACTGACTTGAGCCTAAACAACTAAACAACTAAGAAACAACTGCATGCTCCTTTAACTTACAACAAATCACCTTCAAATCTTACCATGACATTTTAAATAAAGAATGGAGTGATTGGCCAATATAGTCTCACGCATACAATAAGACGGAAGGGTCACAGTTGAGTAGTATTTTTTAACATTGGGTTTCCTCAATTAGAACTGACTGAGGGCGAATCATTCACCACTTCTCAGTTAGAAATACCAGCCAGTACTATTTAAAATCACACCCTATCGTCTTCTATATAAAAAATGGTGTATATTAGGTAATGTAATCTGAGATAAGAGATCTGTATGCCTGTGTATGTGTGTGTACGTGAGGCGCATTTACTATGTTGTTGTTTAGCTCAGATCTGCTTCCAACAAGCAGATCTGTGGTTAAAGGTATCCTAAGCTAGAATAACGTTGATCATTGTTAAGCTTTGCGGTTAAATGCTAGCAATTTTCCCCAACCACTTCCACAGAAACAACCAGTTCTGGCAGTCTTCTTCTGGTACTTTTAAACAAATCACTATACACTAGCACCTATGCTCGCTGGATACTTCAATTATTTTCTGATACTCGGCGCCTATGTAAATTTCAGGTTCGACTTTCCTCTTTGTCTCTAACTTCTTTCTAGCACCCCTGTATACTCGAACCCTATCTTTCTGATCATATCTAGAGAACAGCATGTGGTGTATGAAGTTCTGTACATGTTTCTTCGTTTCATAAGGTTTGCACAGTGGGGACATGTTGTTCATTATCCTAACTAAGTCTGCTATCAGTGTGCAAATTTTCATGTTGTGTGACAAAGCTGAGTTCAGTAATATAATAGCAATAAACTATATTTTCGTATTAAATACTAGATTTCTCATAGTGATATCAATGAAATCCATTATACCCTTCCCTCCAGCCTTTCGCACAGTAAAGAAAAACAGGTTTGACTTATTGGCGCAAGCATGATAGAGTGTTTTTTAAGAAGCCCACTTTGCAACCATGTGGTTTCAGGTTCAGTCCCACTGTGTGACACCTCGGATGTCTTCTTGTATTGCCGTGGGCCAACTAATGCTTTGTGAACAAATTTGGTAGGTGGTAACTGTGGAAGACCGTATATATCCGTGGGTGTATATCTTTTTTTTGTGCTTGTGTTTTTTGCCTCTTATCTTGACAACTGGGGCTGGAGTTCGGCGAAAGGGGCCGAGAGAAATGTACCAGACTTTAAAAAATAAGTGCTGGGGTCGATGTGTTCGATTAAACCCTTCAATGGCCACAATCTAATGCCTGAAACAAGTAAAAGATAAAACTGAAATGAGTAAAAGATTAGAATGAAACGAGTAAAAGGTAGAAAATGGGAGCCAAAAACGTGTCGCTTACTGGGTTTCTGTTTCATTTAGAGCATCGCCACCAATAGTATATAGATTCTATACATAAACCGCAAATCTGAAGCGAATAATACAGTTGTTGACTTACTTCTGTAAGTATGTGTACACAACTCGGGGAAGGAAATAACTCAAGGTATTATCTTTGAATTAGTTATTCCGCCCGAATTGCGTACACGTGTTTCCATGTCACTCTCACTGTTGCAAATATAGTGGACATGTGACTGTCCAGTTGGAAACCTGTTACCATCGACACTATTGCACACAAAATGTTATGAAAAATCTATAACTAAAAAGTGAAGATTGCTTTGGAAATACAATCAGATCCTCGGAATGAATGCATTTGAAACGTTTCTCACCAAGGTTAGAAAAATTTGTTTAAACTCGACAGGATGGACTTAACCTAAAATTCACCGCACGAAAAGTCGTCATTGGTGGTCGTGCAATAAAATAAATTACGTGAGTCATCAAAGAGAACTTTTCTGACAGAGAATGCTAGTTGAACGACATCAGCGAAGCTCTCTCGGTAACTTGACAGAGGACCGTACATAATGTTTTACGTTATCTAATTTTATGCTTCATAGTTTTAATTTTAGACTCTTCTGTTTTTGCTTCATTTTTTTAGCCGTTTGTTTCATGGACATTAACATCATCTGTTAAGTTATTGTTTTATTTTCTTTGAAATATTTTTCAACGCTTTCTTCTAATGTTAGCATCTTGTGAAGAAATACGTTATGATGTGGCATTCATAGGCTTAATTTAGAATTTTTTTCTCAAGAATTTTTATTTTCAAAATGTTTTAAGAAATTGCAAGCATTTGAAAATTGGTTATTTTCCTAACATTTTAAACAATGTTCCCGGCACCTCGGAGCTTCTACGTGGTCGTTCGACTCGCTAGAAGTTGCAGCTAAATTACTTTTGTTATACTCATTTGCCGTGAAAAGTGAAGCACACATTATGTAATATAGTCTCGGATACGCAATGTCCGACATAAGGACAGGATAATCATGGATGGATTGAAATACTTTTGATCTCCGGTCTCCTGGGTCAGAGTCAACAATAAACACAACATCAGTTACTAAGTTATAACTGCCGTAAAAACTTCGCGAAAACTATTATTGTCCTGCGATTTATTATTCTCTAAAATAAACAGTTTTTGTGATGATCAGATTTATTCTATAAAATATGTTAAGCAATTGTTTGCACAACAAAGTTGAAACGGCGTAGATCGAGTGATACGAAGCGCATCCACTGCTTTGATACTGCACAGGGGGAACACCTACTTGTCTCTCTCACCGTCAGAATCCCGGTGAACAGATTTAACGAGGCGGAGACCCTTCTTACTGAGAACATTAAAACAAATACTCAACCACCAGGGCGAACTGAAGTACATATTCGACCACTGGAAATAAATAAAAGCTAACTAGGCAACACACCTCTTGGTACTATGTCTCGTTCAAGCACGGTCAACGACACGACGACGCACCCAGTCACCTCTGTTGGAAACTATATTGTTAAAGAAAACTATATTCTTTGCTTGTTTCCGTCTTTTTTCTTATAAATAAGCAGTGTCTGTAATTAGAAGGTCTACGTTACACTGTGAAGTATATCCGCGTCATAACGCAATAGGAATATGTCTCTGGAGCCTGTATATCTTTCTTTCCCGTTTAACTTTTGCTGTCTGTTTTCCTACTCAGTGCATGTTAAACGTAGTACGTTTATCAGAGAACTGTCAACGACAGAGAGTCGATTGTACGAGAAACTCCGCCCTTCTTTCAAAAAGTTTAGTGGATTGTTCTTTAATTTGTTTTCCTTATCTACACTCCACCCTTTGTTATCGTTAGATTGTTTTACCATCCGATTATGCGTGCGTGGGTGCGTGTTTGTATGATTGCTGCCTGTAAGAAGTCTAGGTCTATGTATATATTTGTTGATATGTGTTTTTGAGTGCTTGTGTGCAGGTATATCATTATATTAACCCTTTCATATATGTGTATGCGTCGGTTGGTGTTTATGTGTACTTGTGTGAGTGTGAATTTACTTCTGTTTGCCATTATTATTTTCCTTGTTCCCTTACTTCACCCTATGATCCATCTTTCTTCCATCAAAATCGGAGATGACATTAAAGTTTGTATTTTTCTTTGTTGGTGTTATTATCGGATGATGGAAATGGTAAAGCAGCGGGCCATAAGCACTGAGGTGCTTAGTTTCTAAGCCCGAAATATTAGTTTTCATCTTATCTTGTTCGAGAAGCAATTGATCAGAGACCTGGATCGATTAAATCAACTGTTCATACACAAAATAAATATGACCTTAAAGTAATGTAAGAAAGCGTTACTTCAAAATTTAGCACAAAAGCCAGCAATTTAGTGGGAAGGAATTGTTGCTGTTGGCACTCCATCGCTTACGACGTCGAGGGTTCCAGTTGATCCGATCAACGGAACAGCCTGCTCGTGAAATTAACGTGCAAGTGGCTGAACACTCCACAGACACGTGTACCCTTAATGTAGTTCTCGAGTATAATCAGCGTCACAGTGTGACAAGGCTGACCCTTTGAATTACAGGCACAACAGAAACAGGAAGTAAGAGAAAGTTGTGGTGGAAGAGTACAGCAGGGTT
>NC_068982.1:176305579-176311171 GCF_001194135.2 Octopus bimaculoides | reverse complement strand
GAGTGTTTATTGGTGAAAACACCTAAAGCTCCACGAGGCTCCGGCAGGGGATGGTGGCGAACTCTGCTGTACTCTTTCACCAAAACTTTCTCTCACTCTTACTTCCTGTTTCTGTTGTGCCTGTAATTCAAAGCGTCAGCCTTGTCACACTGTGTCACGCTGAATATCCCCGAGAACTACGTTAAGGGTACACGTGTCTGTGGAGTGCTCAGCCACTTGCACGTTAATTTCACAAGCAGGCCGTTCCGTTGATCGGATCAACTGGAACCCTCGACGTCGTAAGCGACGGAGTGCCAACAACAACAGTATATGGTAGCGCAGACAAAAAGCGTACGTGTCTCACATTAGTTATCTATACATATAGGATCTGTTCAAGTGCTTCACATATAGTTCACACACACACACACATATATAAGCTGGGTGCAGCACATGTAAACCCTTATATAAACATAAGCTCACGTACACGCATGCATGTCCATACATACATAAATGAATTCATACATGATGCAGGCCTGACACATTCTACAATAGGTACAAAGTGTGAAATTTTGTGGGGGAAGAAGTTAGCCGGTTCCATTGACCCCAGAGTCCAACAGATACTTATTTCATCGAGCGCGAAAGGATGAAAGGCAAGGTTGACATCGGTGGAATTTGAACTTAGAACATAATGACGCTATGTATTTTGCGCGGCGTGCTAACGATTCTGCTAACTCGCCGCCTTACTACAATGCAATGATCTTTTCTACTCTAGACACAAGGCCCGAAATTTGGGGGAGGGAGGGCAGTCGATTAGATGGACCTCAGTACGCAGAATTTTTTCCTTTCGATGGGCAACTCGATTAATTAATTTTCTTTAACAAAGCACCTTGAAACTTCGGATATTAGTAGAATGTGTGATATGAAACATCTTTTAGCGTTGTTGAGAAAAGTTTCTATTTTTGAAGTTATTTCATGTTAAAGTTGTCGTATTTCGGTAATTTCAACCAATCAATGACGTGTATTCAGCTGAATAAAATAACTGCTGTTATTTGTCAACAACAACTACCGGCGGTGCATATATTTTGTTTGTCACTGTTATTTATGACATATTTCATCTCCTTTACGTTCGTATAAATAAACGAGTGTATCTGAATCTCGTTTACTTCATGACACCACTATAATCGTTCGTGAATTTCTACTGCTTTTAGGTTTTCTTTCCTGTTTTTCAGCTACAATTTTCGGAAAGATTTCTTGCCGTCCCCACCCCCATTTTCTTGCAAATTATTATTAAAATTTTTTTTTTTTTCAAAAAACTCAGCTTTTCGGATACGGAGATTTCGGAAAATTGCCAAAAATCGGAATTTTGAAATTTTTTACCCCCTCTTACCCCTTCCTTCCAATTTCTTCATTTTTCACTTTTTTCCGTAACCTTAATTCTAAGACCCCAAACCTAACCCTAACCCTAAAACACCAACCCTAACCCTAAACCCTAACCCTACAGCCCTAACCCTAAAACCCTAACCCTAACGCTAACCCTAAGTAGAAAAATTATAATTTTTTATAGCTAAAACCAGTACAAACGCACGAACGATGTCATAAATAACAGAGACAAACAAAATATACACCGCCGGTAGTTGTTGTTGACAAACAACAGCAGTAATTTTATTCAGCTGAATACACGTCATTGACTGGTTGAAATTACCGAAATACGACAACTTTAACATGAAATAACTTCGAAAATAAAGACTTTTCTCAACAACGGTAAGAATAAAAAGATGTTCTATATGACACATTTTACCAGTATACGAAGTTTCAAAGTGTTTAGCTAAAGAAAATTAATTAATCGAGCTGCCTATGAAAAGATCCAGTACACAACTGGAACTTAATTTATCGATGCTGAAGGATGAAAGGCACAGTCGACCTCAGCGGAATTTGAACTCAGAACGTAAAGACAGCCGAAATACCGGTAAGCCTTTCGCCCGGCGTGCTAACGGTTCTGCCACCTCCTAACCTTCAAGACAATGTAATAGTGCAAAGGCAGAATCGTTAGCACACCGTGCAAAATGCTTAGATGCATTTCGTCCGTCTTTACGTTCTGGGTTCAAATTCTGATTAGGTTGACTGCGTTTCTTCCTATAAAAAAGCACCATAAATCGACTTAGCCACTGCTGACCTTATGCCAAAATATGAAACCATTATTACATTGTAGCATCGAAACAAAACACTGCTGATGCCTCAGTGATATATTAATCCATCTAGCTGCCAAGGATATGTTATTTATGTAAATCTGTTTATACACATTAATGACGCTTGTAAACAATAGCGACTATAAAAAACAGTATCATTGCATTCAGTCCAGTAGTAAAATAACAAGGAAATAAAAATACCTACTGATGAAATTGCAGTAATAATTGAAACCGGTCCAAATACTTCGTCTTTTATTTTCACGGAGATACAGTATCAAAAGACTGTCTAACGTATTTCATTGGGTTTAAATTATCCACATGGCTCAATTGAAATCTGTAAGTTTCTTTTGTAGCATATCACAACGACAAAGGATTGAAGGGAACAATGGTAGTTTGCCAATTCTGTTTGCGTACAAACCTCTCTCTCTCTTTCTTTCTTTCCTTCTCTCTCTCTCACTCTCTCTCTCTCTCGAACGGACAGCCATGTTAAAGTGGCTACGAATATTACTTGTCAGTACAACTACTGCGTTGATCGCTTAGTTCTTTAGAACTAGCATTTTTGCTTATATACATACATGTTTGTATTTTTTTATTCTTTCACTTGTTTCAGTCATTTGACTGCGGCCATGCTGGAGTACCACCTTGAAGGGATTTAGTCAAACAAATCGACACCAGAACTATTTTTTAAGCCTAATACTTATAGTATTGGTCTCTATTTGTGGAACATTATCACACCAACATCAGTGATGAGGAACAGACATAAAGACACAAGCACACACACACACACACACACACACACACACACACACACACACACACACACACACACACACACACGTATATATATATACAACAGACTTCTTTCAGCTTCTTTCTACCAAATCCAAGGTTTGGTCGGCCCGAGGACCTAGTAAAAGATACTTGCCCAGGGTGCCACACAGTGGGACTAAACCCGGAAGTATTCGGCTGCGAAGCAAGCTTCTTACCATACATACATACACACACATACATACATACATACATACATACATACATACATACATACATACATACATACATACATACATATACATACATACATCCATACACGCGTCCATGTTTTCAGACATACAAACTATAGAACACTTGCATCTATTCTTAACAATATAATTATGCCCTACACTTCTGTTTTCTCCGTTTAAGACATTGAAGTCATCTATAACTTTTTTTCTGTTTTTCTGGGGTTTTTCCCCCGCTATATTTACTGCCTAAAAACTGAATCAATGATTGCTGAAACCTGTACAGAATGTAATTCTTTCTGAGGCGTCGAAATTGCTACAATTCCTAGTAAGATAGTTCATGAAACCTAACTTCCAAAACTTTTTTTTTTCTTTGCAGCGTTTAACTTGTTTTTTTTTATCATTCGTGCCCATTCCTTTTATGTTTGCTTGCATGAATACATGCGTGTGTGTGTGTGTGTGCGTGTGTGCATGTATGTATGTATGTATGTATGTATGTATGTATGTATGTATGCATGTATGTATGTATGTATGTGGCTGTGTGGCAAGAAGCAGGCGCAAGTATGGTGTGTATATATATATACACGCGTGTGTGTGTGTGTGTGTGTGTGTGTGTGTGTGTGTGTGTGTGTGCTTGTCCCCCCACTATCGCTTGACAACCGATGTTGGTGTGTTTATGTCTCAGAAATCTAGCAGTACTGCAACATGACCGCAATCAAATGACTAAAACGTGTAAAAGAGTATATACACACATGCACACATGTATATACATAGACATATATACGTCACACATACGCATATGTTTATATACAGATATATATATATCATGGAACAAAAGCGCAATAGAGGACAATAAAACATTCGGACGGATAGAAGATAGAAAGGCGGACAGGAGAAACAACAATTAGAAGGACAGGGGTAAGTAAAAGACAGGTCGTAGCCTTCTTTCCCCAGTCAAGTTACCAAAAGCCCTTAGTGTTTCGGGCAGTTACACTTGAGACAGTTCGATCTGATTGCCCCACAAAATGTCTAAGCAAAGAGCATTAGATTTTTTGTAAGAAATCTAGCGAATGTGTACGGCAACAAAAACAAAAAAAAACAGAGAACATGGTACACAATTACAAATACGAACAACAAGAATATAACAGGTGTCTTTCGACTGAGAAAGAATCAAATTGAGCTGGCGTGTATGAGGTGAAAGCCTAACGGCAGGAACATTGAAGATAGACATAAGAGATGTTGGTGGTCGGCAGTCGGGACAAGAAGGAAAGATCATGGCTGGCCGAACACCGGTCACGTGGAAGGAAGAGAGAGAGGCAGGAGGCAGCGAGATTGACGGATTAGAAAAAAATATGAGACAAAGGGAGAGGTACAGGGGAGATAAACGAGGAGGAAAAGTGGGATTTAAAGAAAGAGAGGACAAAGAAATGTGAGAGAGAGTGGGTGGGGGAGCGAGAAAAAGAAAAGAGGAAGAAAGTATGAGGGGGACTAAAAGCGAGAGTACAAAATTTAGATACATAATTACTATAAGGTGAGGACAAGTGTGTACGTACGCCGCGCTAGACGTATATATAAATATTTTAAAATATGGAACAAAAACACAATAGAGGACAATAAGACATTCAGACAGACAGACGATACAAAGGCAGACAGGAGAAACAACAAACACACACAGACACACACACACACACACACACACACACACACACACACACACACACACACACACACACACACACACACATACACACACACACTCACATGTATGTATACATACATACTTACATACATACATTCACATACACTCACACTCACAGACGCACACATACATGAATACTAGCGCAAAGCAGGCATAAAAAATAAACAAACTTTAAGTAAATTCAAATATGTCTGAACCAATATTTAAACTTCTAAAGACAATTTCAATGCCCTTTACCATAAAGCGAGAAAAAATTCTCGCTTATGGTAAAATAGATATGTAAATACACCATCATCAGATTAATGGTGCCCTCTCTCGGTCTCCTAGATGTATTTCTGTTTTAATCCTGACGGGACAGTCGGCGATTGCAAGTTAGAAATGCATCTAGCAGTCCAAGAGAGATAACCATACAGCTGATAGATTTATACATTTTACCATCAGTGATTCTTTTTTTTTTGTCTCCATGATAAAACGCCGTAAAATCGCCTTTGTAAATTAAGACATCGCACAAACATATTTGAATATGCGCGCGTGCGCGTGCGTGTACGTACGTGCGCGCGCGTATACACTCACGTATATAATGTGCCCTTTCTGAAGGGATATGTTTTTGGTCGTGGCGCTTCTAAGTAGTTTTATTGTAAATCTGCTTTTTCTACATGAATAATAATTAAATCTATTGATGTGTCATTTTTTCAGCACGTAGTTAATATTTGACACTGTTATTACCATC
>NC_068982.1:176302503-176305273 GCF_001194135.2 Octopus bimaculoides | reverse complement strand
GAGTGTTTACTGAGCGAAGACACCTAAAGCTCCGCGAGGCTCCGGCAGGGGATGGTGGCGAACCCTGCTGTACCCTGCTGTACTCTTTCACCACAACTTTCTCTCACTCTTACTTCCTGTTTCTGTTGTGCCTGTAATTCAAAGAGTCAGCCTTGTCACACTGTGTCACGCTTAATATCCCGAGAACTACGTTAAGGATACACATGTCTGTGGAGTACTCAGCCACTTGCACGTTAATTTCACGAGGAGGCTGTTCCGTTGATCGGATCAACTGGAACCCTCGACGACGTAAGCGACGGAGTGCCAACAACAACAAATTGTACGTACGTATGTATGTATGTATGTGCATTATTCGATCCCAGGCATAAGTATACAGGTTTGGGAAAAGGTGTGCAGTTTAAATAGTTCCTTGTGCTTTACCGGTGAATAATTTTTAGATCACTCAAAGCTGAAAGCAAACTTCAGATCAGCAAGATTTGATTTTAATCCGTAAATAGTGAGAACTACTCGATGTAAAATGTAATATTGCAAAGCCATTTTTAAGGCGGCGAGCTGGCAGAGTCGTTAGCATGCCGGACAAAATGCTTAACAGCGTTTCGCCTGTCGTTACATTCTGAGTTCAAATTCCACCGTGGTAGGTATGTAGGCATGCATGAAGCCACCACTTAGTAATTATGTTACTCAGCTAATTATGGTACTCTGACCTGGAAAAGTAGCACCTGTTAGGGCCCCAGCTATGGGTTCATTAGCTCGACACGGAACTACTTCCAGTTGAAGATTACTCTGAGACTTCTCAACAGCCCTAGGTGAGACAAATTCCTCCAGCTCTTTAGCTGCTCAGCTACGAGAAGGTAACCCGATACAAATCCAGTATCCTGGTATTTGTTGTACCAGACTCGACTTCTGGCATTTGTTGTACCAGATTCGGCTCCTGACATTTGTTGTACCAGACTCGCTCTAGACATTTGTTGTACCAGACTCGACTTCTGGCATTTGTTGTAGCAGATTCGGCTCCTGACATTTGTTGTACCAGACTCAGCTACTAGCATCTGTTGTACCAGACTCGACTTCTGGCATTTGTTGTATCAGACGTGGCTCCGGGCATTTGTTGTACCAGTCTCGGCTCCTGGCATGTGTTGTACCAGACCACTGCAAATTTGCAGGACGAGATATTGGTCTGGCTCTGCACAAACTATGGCTACTAAAATAATCCTTTCTCTTATAGGCATGAGGCTTCACATTTTGAGGGAAGGGGTAATTGATTGCATCGACCCCATTGCTCATTTGGTAGATATTTTACCGAACCTAAAACAATGGAAAGAAAAGTCGATCTTGGTAGTATTTGAATTCAGAACGGAAAGACGGACGAAATGCTGCCAAACATTTTGTCCGAGGTACTGACGATTCTGCCAGTTCGTGCTGATCGTTCAGCCAACCAACTCACCAACACAACCACCATCACGCTTCCTTAATAAATGTAGCAGTGGGAGGGAAAGACGCGACGGGAACAATTTGAGGATTCAAAGGCTTTACCTTTGACCCTGCACTCAGGTGCCCACACGATGATGATCGTTTTCGATAGACCCAGTGTCGATGTGGCTTTCGCACTTCATTATATAACATTGAACTAGGAATACTGTGTAGCCGTGTCTTGCTGAACCGCCATTCGTCAGTCAATCACGTACGTATACATGTCATTGTGCATGTATAGTCACAGACGACTAAACAAAACCAGTTACCAATACGCTTTGTGGTTGATTTTATAGTATATATTTAAAAAATTGCTTACTTTTATCAAACACATGTACACCCATAAATCTACGTACGAGTACAATTCATTTTATTTTCATTATATTTTTCTTCTAGAAAAGGCTTTTATGAAATACCATTTAAACTGACACTTTCGTGCTGGTAATGTTTAATGACTCATAAAAAAAGGTACAAATAAGGAGGATAAATTTATGTAACTGAAATATATGTGGCGTGTGTAGGTGTGGGTACACACACATACACACAAACACAAATATATGTATCTACATATATATATATATACTCATCTAAATCTTTCTCTTTCTCTCTGTTTCCATCGTTCTCGATCTAACTCTATATATACTGATGATGATGATGATAATGACGATGATGGTTATGATGACGACGACGAACATGACAACGATGATGATAGTGATAATGCACTTTTTCATCTCGATAGATTACTTTTCTCCGTTACTACCAATACCCCACACCGCCAGCAGCACATGCTTCGATTCAATGTAACTGAAGGGTTCGGGTGGGTAGAGTTTTTAGGCGTCAAATCCTTCTGTAGAAATTGGCTTGGTTAAAAGAAATAATTTGTAAATTCTTAAAACATGCTATCGGTAAGGTTTTGTGTAAATGACGTGTTCGTAATTCTGGCACACTGTGCCAATAGATATGTGCGGATATTTCTCCTGATAGTCTGTGGTCTTTAATTGTATAATGTGTGACTGTGATCTCTCGTTGTGAGGCTCACACGCACACACACACACACACACACACACACACACACACTCATATGTATATATGTATGTATGTACGTATGAGGGGGTGTCGAAAGGTTCCGGGTTCAGAGTAAAAGGAAATACAGGAAGATCAGTTAATTATGATTTTATTCAACATACTCCCCTCTCAGATTCATATACTTATTGCAGCGACCCTTTAAATTTTCTAAGCCCTATAAAACAACTCGGAAGGTTGGGCCCCCAGCCAGGCCTTTCGTGATATCCTTAAAACC
>NC_068982.1:176297492-176302482 GCF_001194135.2 Octopus bimaculoides | reverse complement strand
CCATATGTCACCACAAATGAGAAAGAGGTGGTTTCTTGCTAAATTTTGTTGTTGTTGGCACTCCGTCGCTTACGACGTCGAGGGTTCCAGTTGATCCGATCAACGGAACAGCCTGCTCGTGAAATTAACGTGCAAGTGGCTGAGCACTCCACAGACACGTGTACCCTTAACGTAGTTCTCGGGGATATTCAGCGTGACACAGTGTGACAAGGCTGACCTTTTGAATTACAGGCACAACAGAAACAGGAAGTAAGACAAAGTTGTGGTGGAAGAGTACAGTAGGCTTCGTCACCATCCCCTACCGGAGCCTCGTAGAGCTTTAGTTGTTTTCGCTCATTAAACACTCACAACGCCCGCTCTGGGAATCGAATCCGCGATCCTACAACCGCGAGTCCGCTGCCCTAACCACAGGGTCATTGCGCCTCCTCTTGCTAAATATGTACGTAATATAATGTTTACTTCGATACATACAATTGTAAATCTCAATCTGTATGTCTTTATTTAGGCATATATTCAAATACATATGAATGTACGCATGTTTTACCTATTTGACTGGTGTTTTAGAGTTTATGTTAGCTAGCTGCCTGTTTGGTGGCAAGGCTGGTGTTTATTTTTCGTTTTTTTTTTTTATTTTAAGAACAAGAGGCCTTGTTATCTTCGACAGTCTTTGCGTAAACGAACACACCGTAAAATTTTAAGACGACGAAGGTTCCGGTTGATCCGATCAACGGAACAGCCTGCTCATGAAATTAACGTGAAAATAGCTGAGCACTTCACGGACACGCGTATCCTTAACATAGCTCACGGGGAGATTCGGCGTGATACATAATATAACAAGGCTGGCCCTTTGAAATACAGGTACTACTCATTTTTACCAGCTGAGTATAACTGGACTGGAGTGGAGCAACGTGAAATAACATGTCTTTCTCAAGGACACGATGCACAGACAGGAATTGAACACACGGCCTTAAGATCGTGAGCCGAAAACCCTAACCAACCACGAGCCATTAATAAGTGATGGATTTTATCTATTTCATTCTAGACAATGCACACATAATGCTGTGTAGATTGCGATTCCAAGAAACTCAAGTAGGAAATATTTAGATGTTTTACAAACATTCACAGCACCTCTAATCGACTGCATTTCGAAGATGCGAGCTATTTTACTTTGCTCGTTTTGGGAGAACTCCCACATTTGTTAATATCATGCATATTAATATCTTGTATTATAGCCCAACGAGCTTACCACAAGACAAAATGAAAATCTATTACTCAATACTTTTATATCGCAATCTATTTTTTAACGATTTAGGATGCAAGATTGACATACACGGGGCAGCTATCTCTTCAATGGGGCATGAATTTTTCCTCCTATACGTATATCGATGTATGAATGTATGTATGCATGTATGTATGTATTATGTATGCATGTATGTATGTATGTATGTATGTATGTATGTATGTATGTATGCCATTGTTCAGTTTTGTTTCAAGATTTCTTGCTAACCTAGACCCAGAGCTCCTTCATTGGATTCCAACAGCATCAACAGGGTATTATGTATGTATGTATGAATGTATGTATGTATGTATGTATGTATGTGTGAAGATTTGTATGTTTTGTTTCACGTATGTATTCTCATGCATATACTATATACTTGCATATCTGGATATGTACAAATATACTTAAATGATAAACTTCTGGAAAGTTTTACAAATTTCTAGTTACAGTGATGGCTTAGATCTGTAGTCTTCGAATCAACCTTCTCCTTTCTAGATTTCAGGAGGATAATTTCTCAAGATTGGTATTTAGGCAGTGTGTTACATATCTTACCCCGACGGTACCGCTAGCCCGTCCATGCATTTGATATTGCCTCTTTTCAGGACTAACACACCACACTTTTTTAGTCCGAACTCCATTCTGATATCAGCACTGAAAGTATACACCGTATCAACGAAGGAACTGACTTGGGATTCATCTTTACCATAAATTTTGAGGTTATCTATGAATAACACGTGGTTGACTTATTGTTGGCGGCTTTTGAATACATACCCAGCCTTTGCTTTCCTCAGAATCAGTGTTAGTGGTATCATGCACAGTACAAAGATCAGTGGGGACAGACTGTCCCCTTGGAAGATACCTCTCCTGATTTCTATTATCCCTTAACTTCTAAATGCAGTCAGTTCCGTCTTCCAATTTGTCGTTCATTTTCCAAGCAATCACTCAACATTCGATGCAATACCAAATAGGTTCATACATTCCATAATCTAAGAATGTGGGATCGGATCGTACGCCTTACGATAATCTATCCATGACACAGCTCGGTTTTCTTCCTCTTGCGATCTCTGAGTACAGTTTTGTCCACCAGGAGTTGATCCTTGGTACCTCTGACCTTATGCTTGCAACCCTTCTGCTCATGTGGCAAGACTCTGTTTTTTTCCAGACGTTCGTACATTGACTCTGCGACTATTCCAGTCAATAATTTCTACATAAGTGGTTAGCAGGATATTGGCCTGTAAATGTCTACCGTATTGCCTTTTTCCATGTTTTTCAAGCACAGCACTGTCCTACCCATTTGTCAACGACTTTGGAGTTACTTGATTGGAATTTAACAAGGTTTTGAGTTGTGCAGCTATTCGTACTTGATATTCACCAAATCTTTTGATACAGTAGTCTTGAACTCCATCTGGTTCAGCTGATTTTTTTCATTTCCCTAACTGAAATGACTAGTTCTGCCTGTTTTGGACAGACTACTGCTTGTTTCAGTTCTTGCAACCATTCAAAATCCTTCTTGTACTCCTTGTCTTTGCTGCAGATTACACTCCAAAACATTTGACTTTCAATGTTATCTGGTATCAACTTTTCATCTCAACACTCTCCATTTATTTGTTTGTAGAATCTGTTCTGATCTACTCTGAATAACCTATTCTGCTGGTAACCCTTCATTCTTTGGTCGTATCTTACCATCTTTGCTTTCTTTGGAACGAGGCGCTGTTTCAGTTCCTCCATTACTACTTTCAGACCCTTTTTTTCTATGTCATACTTCCTGTTCAGTGCCCTGTATTACTGTTCGCTTTTAAGCTCCCTCTATTCTTTCCGGTCTAACACAGAAATGTCCTTCGAGAGCATATCTAACCCCGCCTATATTCTTCTTTTCCACCATGGATCATTTCTTTTGTCACTACCATTATATATATTTTTCTTGCCATCAACACCCACGTTTTCTGCTACAGAAAATCATTATTATTATTATTATTATTATTATTATTATTATTATTATTATTATTATTATTATTATTAATATTATTATTACTAAGACAGCGAGCTGGCAAAATCGTTAACATGCTGGGCGAAATGTTTAGCAATATTACGCCCGCCGAGGTCGACTTTGTCTTTCATCCTTTCCGAGTCGATTAAATAAGTACCAGTTACGCACTGGTGTCGATGTAATCGACTTAATCCCTTACCCCAAATGTGAGGCCTTGTGATTCCAGTAAAAAGGATTATTATTGTTGTTATTATTATTATCATCATCATCTTCTTCCTTCAAATTTTCTTCCATTTCTCGCCGAGTGTTTTCCGTACACCTAGGGCAGAGAAGCTCATTGTATGCGTTCCCAGTTTACACTCACAAATTCACAGGTAAAATATATATTTTTAAAAAAATTAATAAATATATAAATTCATGAATGGATGTTGTTTTCACAGCGATAATGCTCTTCTCAGTACATGAGTCGTTCCAGTTAACACGATTTTTTGCACTTCCTGTAGGGATGGTAGGCCTGGTATCATTTTCAAATAGGTTTCAGTACCTTTTTTTTTATCATTCCTAGAGATCCTACAATCACTGGTACGGTAGTCGCCTTGAGGTGCCACATTTTTTCAATTTCTATTAGCAAGTCTTTATATTTCCTGATCTTTTCAAATTCTTTTGCCGCTATATTATGATCGCAAGGAACACTCATGGCAATTAATAAACACATCTTTGTCTGATCTTTTATAATAATATCCGGTTTATTAGCTTTTATAGTTTTGTCGGTATGTACGGGGAAGTCCCAGGGAATCGACACATTTTCTCCCTCAGTCACAGCTTCAGGATGGTGTTTATACCATTATTATTATTATTGTTGTTGTTGTTGTTGTTGTTGTTGTTATTGTTGTTTTTGTTGTTGTTGTTGTTTTTGTTGTTGTTATTTTTGTTCTTGTTGTTTTTGTTATTATTATGTAAATAATAATCTGCTTGTTCGTTCGCCCGTTATACTTTAGTTGGTTTGAGAGGTGCAGGTGGAGTGAATGAGATGTGGAGTAAAAGTAAGAGAGAGAGAGGAGAAATCTGAGTAGAAAAAAAAGAAAGGAAGGGAATAATAATACACTAAGGCCAAATGCGTCACGTGGTTAATTGAAGGGAGAGGCGAAGAGCCTGAGAAAAAGACAGTCAGTGAAAAGTGAAAGAGAAGTGTTAATGATGTGCTGTAAGGTGGGGAGGGAAAGGTGAAGACAAGGAGAGAAATGTTAAAGACGTAAAGACGGGAATTACATGGTTAAAACATTTATTGAAGTAGTGGAGAAAAAGAGAGAAATAAAAAGTGATTAGCAGTGGGACATTTTAAAATCATATAATATATTATTGTGGCTGCAAGTGAAATAACTTAGCAAAATAAAAATGAAAATCATCCTTCCTTTCTTAAATAGCTTCTCTCAGTCTTTATCGGCCTGTAGAATTTCTACAGGTCCCACTCTCTCTTTACTCTTTTACTTGTCTCAGTCATTTGACTGTGGCCATGCTGGAGTACCGCCTTTAGTCGAGCTAATCGACCCCAGGACTTATTCTATCGGTCTCTTTTGCCGAACCGCTAAGTTACGGGGACGTAAACACACCACCATCGGTTGTCAAGCGATATTGGGGGGACAAACACAGACTCACAAACATATACACACACATACACACACACACACACACACACATATATATATATATATATATATATATAT
>NC_068982.1:176297216-176297482 GCF_001194135.2 Octopus bimaculoides | reverse complement strand
ACACACACACACACACACACACATATATATATATATATATATATATATATATATATATTCATATACATATATACGACGGGCTTCTTTCAGTTTCCGTCTACCAAATCAACTCACAAGCCCTTGGTTGGCGCGAGGCTATAGTAGAAGATATTTGCCCAAGGTGCCACGCAGTGGGAATGAACCCGGAACCATGTGGCTGGTAAGCTAGCTACTTTATTTCATTTCAATTTGCCATAAAGGCAGTACACAGAGAGTAGCTACGGGCT
>NC_068982.1:176293385-176295123 GCF_001194135.2 Octopus bimaculoides | reverse complement strand
CATCATCGTCGTCGTCGTCGTTGTCGTCGTCGTCGTCGTCGTTGTTGTTGTTGTTGTTGTTGTTGTTGTTGATAATAATAATAATAATAATAATAATAATAATAATAATAATAATAATAATAATAATAATAATAATAATAAAAAAAGGTGAGCTGGCAGAATCGTCAGCACGCTGGACGAAATGGTTAACGGTATTTCACCCGTCGCTATGTTCTGAGTTCAAATTCCTCGGAGGTCGACTTAACTTCTCACCGTTTCGGGGGTCGATAAAATAAGTACCAGTTGAACTTTGGGGTCGATATAATCGACTATCCCCCTCCCCCCAATTTCAGACTTTGTGCCTACAATAGAAAGGATTATTATTATTATTATTATTATTATTATTATTATTAATAATAAGGCGGCGAGCTGGGAGAATCCTTAACACGTTGGACGAAATGCTTACCGGAATTTCGCTCGTCGCTACGCTCTGAGTTCAAATTCCGTCGAGGTCGACTTTGCCTTTTACTCTTTCAGGGTCGATAAATTAAGTACCATTGAAACACTGGGGTCGATATAATTGACTAGTCCTCAGCCACAAGTTTGAGGCCTTGTGCCTCCAGTAGAAAGGATTATTATTATCATTATTATTATTATTATTATTATTATTATTTCAAAATGAAGGATTACTTTGTCTAGTGGTAGAATGCCTGTTGTGCCTACAAGAGATGTGGGTCGAAAACCCACGAGTAGCCTTCCACCCTTTCTACCCAAAAGGGTTTTTCATCCCAGTATTGGCATACAAAAGGCTGCGAGCTGGTAGAATCGTTGACACGCCGGACGATCTGCTTTATTGGTATGTCGTCCATCTTTAAGTTCTGATTTCAAATTCCGCAGGTCGACTTCACCTTTATTCATTTCGGTGTCAATAAAATAGCTATCAGTTGAGTACCGGGGTCGATATACTCCCGCAAAATTTCAGGCCTTGTGCCTTTATTATTATTGTTGTTGTTGTTGCTAGTCAAAATTAAAAGAAGAGCGCCATTGTTATCTAGTGAACGATATTTCGACAACCTGTGTGTCTTCAACTGGTTCAAAATATAAATTTGTCTATCTACTTCATTTTGGTTCATATAGAATGGATTGAGGTAATTCCTCCTGAAAATATAGAGTGAAAATTAAAAGAAGAGGGCCATTATTATCTAGTGAACGATATTTCGACATTTTGTGTGGCTTCAACTGGTTCAAAATATAAATTTGTCAATCTACTTCATTTTGGTTTGCTTTGTATATTGTTATTGTTATTATTATTATTATTATTATTATTATTATTATTATTATTATTATTATTATTATTATTAATATAATAATAATTATTATTATTATTATTAATATAATTATTATTATTATTCACATACACACAACAGATTAGACTGCTGGAAAAGAAAAATTTCGTAACATCGGGCTACCACAAGTAACCTTAGATGCCAAAAACCCTCCTAAGTATCCTAGCTATCCTTAATAACACTATTTTCTGGGGCTGTACTAAAACGGGTTTTATGCCTATTTCAGATCTTTAGGGTTGTTCTTAATGCACCTATAACAACTGGAATACATTTTCTGCACCTATAACTACTGGGATACATTTTACTAGTGGTTCTGACGAGGATCGGGATCGAACTCACGACCGTCTTTATTATTATTATTATTATTATTATTATTATTATTATTATTATTGGTATCCACTTATTGTCAAAAA
>NC_068982.1:176286993-176288139 GCF_001194135.2 Octopus bimaculoides | reverse complement strand
ATATACATATATACGAAGGCTTCTTTCACTTTCCGTCTACCAAATCCACTCACAAGGCTTTGGTCGGCCCGAGGCTATAGAAGACACTTGCTCAAGGTGCCACGCAGTGGGACCGAACCCGGAACCATGTGGTTGGTAAGCAAGTTACTTACCACACAGCTACTCGGATGGATGGATGGATGGATGCATGCATGCATGCATGTATGTATGTATCGATATATGATTTTTCGTTGAGTTTTATTTAAGTTATTTTTGAGAGAGTTTAAGGCGGTCGCTAAGAAAGTGACAAGATCTTTTAGTTGGGAGCGTTCCCTGTGTTTGTAAATATTGTTACGAACGCCCGCACGCGAAGCACCTCGACGAAGAGAAAATCGCGCGCGCGCGAACGTCGACGCTCAGTGAGTCGGGATGTTCGCCACGACTAAGCCCCGGCCGGAGCACGCAACGAAGACAACAGGCAAAAGGAGGAAGAAATAACACGGAGACCATACGTTGGGTAGTGGAACTAACTTTTTTTCTTTTTACATGATCAAACAATACATAACAGAGCATAACAATAATTCATTAACATATAACAAAGGTTTCAGAACATTGCATAATCACAAGTTTACAATCAAGAGTTCTTCGTTGTTTTTCTTTTTTCATTAACAACATGTCACAAAGTTCTTTCTTTTCTTTTCCACCCGCCAACATCACAGTTAACGAAATCTCTTTTTCTTTTTCAAAACATGTACCGACAAGTACACTTTTAAAGAATATTTAAGCAAACCTTTACCGCACGGATTTCCTTTCTTGCAAAATTCCTACTACAATCCAAGAGAAGTGACCAACTGACTACTACGATCTCTTGCCTGCCACACAGTCCCATCTCTCTGTCCCTCTCTCTCATTGCTTCAGTCCCTATCTGCTGACTATAGGCCCTCTCTCTCAGCCTCTCTCTGTCAGTCTCTCTCTGTCCATCTTCACTGGCTCTACCGGCCTTCACATCAACTGCTGGACATCTTCACTGGCTGACATTCTTCACCCAACTCTCTGGCCAACTGCTTGATGCCAACTCCGTACGCCAACTACTTTGGCCAACCGTTCGCGCCAATTCGCTGTCTATCACAAATACCGTAGCTTTACAGTGCTACATTACCCCCCCAC
>NC_068982.1:176284519-176286771 GCF_001194135.2 Octopus bimaculoides | reverse complement strand
TTTCTGAACTTTTGGTGACCGTAAAGAGTCATCGATCACACCTACGCTAAAAATAGCTGTGGTTATTGACAAGACAAAGGAAATGCCATTATCCTCAACAACCAGAATACGGTTTCAAACCCAGCTCGGGGGATAGGGATATAACATTGATTTGTTTTTCGGTGGTCGCATCAATATGTTTGTAAATATGTGATTAAGTTAATATGTTGGTTGAACTGTCGATGCATGCACCCAAGTATGTGCATCTATTTACATAAGAATTTCAGACCGAAAATTTTTGGATTGTCTTACAGACCTTCACTGTGCCACAGATAAATTATATTTGGAGAATCTCCGTCAGTTTCTTTTGCTCTTTCTCACTGAAACCGAGTATTTCTATGGTCTTGTGCAAATGTGTTGGTACCTAACATAATACATCTATGATGATAGGTACAAAAGAGAATTCATAGTCAGGATACAAGAGCTGTAAGTTCCGTATTAATTCGCCAGAAATGTTCTCTTTTTTTCTTGACTTTTGACTACGTTCACATCCGCTGGGTAGCTGACCTCTACAACAGTGCACGAGTTGTGTTCCCTGTCCCACAGAACAATACCAGATGTTATATTTGCACCGAATTGATGTCTATTGGGGTGTTCCACCAGTATTCGTTGTTTTTATAAAGATGTAAGTAGCTACTGGTTCTGTCAGCGGGTAGCATTGTAAATAGTTTTTGCAACTATATAATACCTCAGGGACAGATAATACCTCGTAAACATTTTGAGGCAACTACCGATAATGTGGGTGATATCTTCCACACTGGTATAGTAGTGCTGACATTTTCTTTTATCACTGTGTGGAGGTTTTGTAGTATCTTTCTCCCTCTTGTTTATCAGATATTTAGCAGCGATCGCCTGTTGCTAGATAGCGAAGGCATATCCTTCTAGGTGAGATGTAATGTATCTCTCGCACGTCAAGGAGAGGTTACTCTTACTGTAAATACTGCTGTTGCCCCCTAACTTACGGGATATGTACTCATGCATTGCTTTTTTCTAGTGTGATTTCTGCTTCTCGAAGCTTATGTTTAGGTATTCCAGTACATCCCCCGTTGGGTCGCATGAGATAATTGTATTCTCAAGAGTACCTGCACAGTAGTTCTTCTCCAAATCTGTATGTATGTATGTATGTATGTATGTATGTATGTATGTGTGATGATCTTAGCTTCGTTTATACACAGCAGATAGATGTTTAGCACCAACGGATTCACATACATCAGAATATACGAGTACATTTATATTGGGTAGATCACCGATTGCTATCACGAGACCTGTTCTTCGATATATTCCTAACAAGCTTCGAACTAATACCCATTACTTTTGCAACCATGCACCTCTTCTAATATATGACACCTGATGATGATTAAAAAATAAACCAATCAATGCATAGTATGCACATAAATATTGTAAGTATACACTCGATAAATGCGGTATATAGATCCTGAAAGTATAATGTTGATAATTACTCATCTCAGACAAACCACCTTATTCTTTAACCACCTTATTCTTTAACCACCTTATTCTTTAACCACCTTATTCTTTTCTCGTGCAGATTACATTATTCATCCTTTACATAGTATAGTCATAGCTTGACAGTTTCTCGTCTTGATGCGTTCTTGTAGACGACATATTTGAACATGTCTATTGTTCGTTTCATGATTTATACTACGTGCAGTAATTGTTTTGATTTCCTTGAGGTATTGGGCCATTGCAATTGTTGCTCTATTCTCACTGAATTCTGCATTAACAAAACTGCTTTCAGATTAGTATTTCAGTAAAACCGGTAAATACATGCTTTGGATGGTATGTAGAGGGAGAAAGAGACTTGACTTCCAATATCATTCAAAATTTCTCTCTAAATGATTACTAAATATAGCATATCACTTATTTAGCTGATTATCAAAATATAATCAACATGTGTTTTACTGGTGACATCATCATTAACATCATCAAACTCATAATCAATATTATGCTGCTGCTTCTTCTTCTTCTTCTTCTTCTTCTTCTTCTTCTTCTTCTTCTTCCTCCTCCTCCTCCTCTTCTTCTTTTTTTTCTTCTTCTTCTTCTTCTTCTTCTTCTTCTTCTTCCTCCTTCTCCGCTTCTTCTTCTTCTTCTTCTTCCTCCTTCTCCGCTTCTTCTTCTTCTTCTTCTTCTTCTTCTTCTTCTTCTTCTTCTTCTTCCTCCTTCTCCGCTTCTTCTTCTTCTTCTTCTTCTTCTTC
>NC_068982.1:176281258-176282702 GCF_001194135.2 Octopus bimaculoides | reverse complement strand
CCTGGATATTAAATAATAGTTTTATACGCAACATTCAATAAATTAGATAATCTGCGACAGATATAATTGCTGCTTGTAATTTAAATTGTTGCTCTATGCTACATTTATTTTATCTCATTTTTTTACAATATGTTTTTCCGAACAAATAGTTTCGTTTAGAGCTCTTTAAATCGATTAACTCTTTACCATCGACGGATTAAAAAATTTGAGCTGTCGGCCAAAAGTTTTTGCAAAACGTTGGTCCAGATTGTTTAATCATGTTTGCTTCACGTCGGACAAATTTACACATACACACAAAGGCGTTGGCGCGCACTCGCATACATACATATCGATATACTTACACAAATATACAAGTGCAGACCCACACAGACCCACAAGGTCACATAGTTACACACAGACGCTCGCACACACATGGACACACACAAATGCATCTAGCTAGACAGACAGACAGACAGATAGACAGACACACAGATAGATAGATAGATAGATAGATAGATAGATAGATAGATAGATAGATAGATAGACAGACAGACAGACAGACAGACAGACAGCTAGTTAGATAGATAGATAGATAGATAGATAGATAGATAGATAGATAGATAGATAGATAGAGAGATATTTTGTTTTGCTGTGTCTGATTAACAGTCTGCAGAAAAGCACACGCAAGGATTCAGCAGATAAACCTATAGTTGTAGGTATATATATATATATATATATATATATATATATATATATATATATATGCATAGATGCTTGCATTTATGAGTAAGTTTTGCATACATTAATACAAAAAACGCCAAAATCGGTTTTACAGACACATAAAAAGAGATTTTTAAAAATGAATAAAATGCCTTACTCTATAATTTTAAATCGTGTGTTTGAAATGCAAATGAGCCACACAACAGAGGATCAAAAGCAAATACCGGATCGGAACTGAAGCTACATAATATAGTTGACATCTTGATGTAATGTCGATTATGCTATAAATTGCTCACGTGTACACTATGAGGTCGTTTAATGTAAATCCTTAAGTTAAGTTGAATCCACATACACTGTCAGGTCTGTTTTAGTATTTTTAAATGCAGCTCTAATGCACTGTCCATTCATTAGCATTTTTGCTTACATTTACCAGTTGCGCATAGATATGAGCGCGTGTATGCCTGGATGTCTGTCTGTGTGTGTGAAGACCACACAACTACATTTATGCGGTCGGCGAAGACACATGAATTTGAAGCTTTACCTGCCAAAGATGTGAGGGATTCCTGACACAGCATTGTAACAGTCATCTCAATTCACACAGACACTCACACACAAACACACATACACATATATACATTTATCTATCTATCTATCTATCTATCTATCTATCTATCTATCTATCTATCTCTCTCTCTCTCTCTCTCTCTCTCTCTCTCTCTCTATATATATATATATATATATATAT
>NC_068982.1:176276456-176278825 GCF_001194135.2 Octopus bimaculoides | reverse complement strand
TATCCAAATAGGAATATATAAGCTGATGATTATGTATATATATGTGAATGTGTATGTGTGTGTACATATACATATATATATGTGTGTGTGTATAAATACAGACACACACACACGCACACACACATATATATATATATATATATATGGTATGTGTGTTGTGTAGTGGAATTACTTTAGAATCTATTTTGGGATAGTTTCGACGATGACTTTTATTGTTACTCATTCAAATAGATTGCTACATATCTTCTCATTCTAATCATTCTAATACTATTGTCTAAATAAATGAGTATCCAAAAACACTTGTTTCCTGTCCCTAAGGTGGCCATTTGAATTACGGGTACAGCCCAACCCACATAGCCCCCATTGGAATAACCGAAACTAAGGAGAAAATTCTTTAACTTGCAACCATGTTCTCGCAACCCCGCTACGCATACATCCGCATGCACGTACGCAAGCACACACACATTCATACACGTTAAGATGTACATAGATTTATACATAGACAAGATGTTAATGTATACTTAGGCGGATCTCTATGTCTGTGTTGATAGAAAATTGTCTACGCAAACATACACATACACGCACTTATATACACAGACATACACATATATACCTATAGGTATATACATGCAGATTCATACGCATTGATATCTATAGTTTATTACAAAAACACAAGCACAACTATACACTACATGTGGTACACAAGTCACAGCTCTACATATACAACATGCCCGAAGTTTGATTGAGACAGAAACCAGTAGTAATTTTACTCTCCAACAAACATTCAATTTACAGACACACTCAGACACACACACACACTCAATTGCTTACACAGACGTCCCCACACGCATGCAAATTCACCATCACACACGGTGACACTGATCTTTTTGTCTAACCTTTTATTTTTAAAATTGTACATCCTTTCATGTCTGTACAGCTAGACATGCACATACATAAGATTATATGCTGACCTTAAAGAAGGGTGAATTTGTGTGTGTGTGTGTGTGTGTGTGTCTGTGTTAGTGTAGAATTATACATGTGAGCGAGGAGATGGGAGTGTTTCTGCGAAGCATGTAAACCTACATTCGTGCACATGCCAACATTCATCAATCTTTAAGGTCAGCATATACGTTTATGTGTGTATCCTACAAGCACTCACAAACACACGCGCGCGCGAGCGCGCGCACACACACACACACACACACACACACACACACACACACACACACACACACACACACACACACACACACACACACACACACACACACACACATACCCACACATAAACACACATACACACACGCAAATACTCACACGTATATGTAGGCCTGTATCAATGATGCATATACACAAACACACACAAATAATATGTGTATGCATACATAGGTGTATATATATATATATATGTATATATATATATATATGTATGTATGTATGTATGTATGTATGTATGTGCGTGTGTAAATGTATATATGTGTGTATATATGTATGCATGTTTGATATATGTGTATATGTTATATATATATATATGTGTGTGTGTGTGTGTGTAAATGTATATTTGTGTCCCCCCTGTATATATATATATATATATATATATGTACATATATGTACATATATAGCTATATGCATATGAGCATCTACGTGTGTACATATGTATATATATATATGATGTATGTACAATTATGCACATACATACATGTGTGCATACATGTAATATATAAATATATATATATATATATATATATATATATATATATATATATATATATATATATACAATATATATGTGTGTATGTATGTGTGTGTATGTATGTGTGTGTAAAGTATTATTGACAGCGACTTTTAAATTTCGCTTTATGTGTACAGCTGATGTAAACTATTTTAATAAGTCACACACCAGTCGCAACGCGAGACTTTGAGATCAATATTTAAAAAAGTCTCCTATTAGACTCTACACCTGCATTGGGACTTCATTCAGTTAACGTGTATGCACATTAAAACAAATTATTATAGCCACAGATTACGTATACATATTTGCATGCATATATGTGTGTGTGTGTGCGTAAGTGCGTATAATACACATATATCTACACACATACACACGCACACACCTATATGTGTGGATGTGTGTGTGTGTATATATATATATATACATACATACATACATACATACATACATACGAGAGGGTGGTGAAAAGTTCGTGGCTTTAAGGGTATTGTGATCGTGTAGGGCATGGTCGGAGGCCCAACCTTCCGAGTTCCTTTACAGTGCTCAAATAAGCTGAAGGACCGCAAAGGGTATGTGATTCTGAGAGTGGAATATGTTGAATAAAATCATAATTAACTGAACTTCCTGTTTTACTTTA
>NC_068982.1:176274989-176275531 GCF_001194135.2 Octopus bimaculoides | reverse complement strand
TATATATATATATAAATATATATATATATTTATATACAGAGAGAGATAGACAGATAGGTAGATAGATAGATAGATAGATAGATAAATAGATAGATAGATAGATAGATATACTCCAGCAAGCCGTCGAAGGCTAGCAGGCAAAAACTTCGAACTTAACATGAAAACAACATTAATTTTTATATTACACATATGTGTGTGTGTTTGTGTGTGTGTGTGTGTGTGCGTGTGTGTGTGTGTGTGTGTGTGTGTTTCTGTGTGTCGATGTGTATATGTTTTGTGTATATGTGTTATACACACACAAACAACATACAAGCACAATAATACTTATTCAAACACAAACGCTCAATTAATCGCTTACATTTGCATACACTCTGACACAAAAGAGCACTCACTGACACAGAAGCATTTTCACTATTAACACTCAAACACTCACTAACAAGCGTGCACGCATATATACACACCAATGCACATGCACTCACACACACACACACACAGACACACACACACACACACACACACACACACACACACACACACACACA
>NC_068982.1:176267966-176272966 GCF_001194135.2 Octopus bimaculoides | reverse complement strand
ATGATGTTTAAAAAATAAAAAGCTAAACACAGCAAATAAAACGAGATATTTTGTCCGATGCTCCGACAATTCTGCCAGTCCATCGCATTAGAAAAGTATTTTATTTATAGACCCTAAATTTCTGAAAAACAAATATTTCTACAAGATTTCAACTAAAAACACAAGAAGCCGTAAGAAATGCTGCTATGCATTTTGTCCGGTGCACTAAAGATTTTGCGAAGTCACTACCTTTACAACAACAGTAACGATGCTGCTGCTGATGATGATGATGAGGAGGAGGAGGATGATGATGATGATAATTATGATGATGAGGAGGAGGAGGAGAAGGAGGAGGCGCAGCAGGAGGAGGAGAAGGAGGAGGAAGAAGTGTATTGCTTTCAGTTCCATGCCCCACGTCTTCAATACTTCAATTTCGATGTCTTAGTACTTGGACAATATTTTAGTCAGAAGGGACTGCAATGTCTATCAGTAAGCAGGTGTTTTTTTTTTTGTTTTTTTTCTTAATCTTTGATTATTGTGTTTGGGCAATTTTCGTTTAATTCATCGTCAGTTTGAACAGGTTTATCCGAGATGATTATGTCCTAGTCGTTCTCATATAC
This sequence comes from Octopus bimaculoides, assembly GCF_001194135.2. NCBI lineage: Eukaryota > Metazoa > Mollusca > Cephalopoda > Octopoda > Octopodidae > Octopus > Octopus bimaculoides. Next base: position 176,272,367 of record NC_068982.1, on the reverse strand, counting down.
TTTGTTTGACCTACGTTTATACCATTTCTTGTTAGTTTTCATGTTGTAGTGTTGGCATCCGCGCTGGATTAGACATTAAGCAAATAAACACGTGCTTAGAGCATCAAGGGAAGGACGTGGCACCAGAGAAACGGTAAATGGTTTACAACACAAAAGAAATCGCTTTAAACTTGTTAGAATAATATTCGGGATGCCTTTATCTCTACAAAGTATAGATGCAGATTGGTTACCTAAGATTAATTTTGAATATCTGATCAAAGACTTTGCAATTCAAAAGAGTAGGAGGAAACTTTTCAAATATAAATAAAGTGGAAGTATACAGAAATAAACATTATTTTCCCTCTTTCTGTTTTGTTTCGTTTTGAAAAATAAAAAGATTATTTTATAGTTTATTATTGTTTATATTTTGGACCAGATAATCTTTTATGGGAGCTCCAAAATCTTTTAAGTGCGTAGGGCCTCGATGGGTCTTAAACCGGCCCTGGCTGGTATATTTTCCAGTCGATATTGTAACTACTTAATCATATCTTTGTATGTATTCAGGTTTAACCAGGACTGGTTAGCCAGAGATGGTGTCGTTAAGTATCTCATAGAGCTGGTTGCACACTCTGGTTACCATTATAGTTGTTTGAGGTCAGGCATTGCTCTCGTGCAGCGAGAATCAGTTCTTCCATTTCTGCTTTTAATCTAGAGCTTTTGAGCTATTGTTGGTTTTTACTTGGGCTGACTTCTTCTTTGTTAAGCCTTGCCTTTAACTATTTCTGCTATGTTGTCATCTGAGATCAGTGTATCAGAGTAGTTTGTTTCTGTTTAGTATTTTGTCGCCTCATTATTATTATTATTATTATTATTATTATTATTATTATTATTATTATTATTATTATTATTATTATTATTATTATTATTGAGTGGAAGAGCAGCGCATGTTATCAAGGTGACACTGGGATAAAATTATACAAAGTCCAGTACACTCATCATGAATACCCGTCTGATGCACCACAACCATATATGGCAAACATGGTGATCTCATATCAAGATAAACAGCGCTTAACCTTGCAGGTGGGGGCCCAGTTAGAATTTTATTCAGGTCGAATAGCCCATCCTGCTCAAAAGGCCCCTGAATAAGGTTTGTTTAAGGATAAACAACGAAACGCCCATGTTTCTAGAATTCCTCTCAACACATGGTTATGATGTTTCTCCACCACATCTGCTTCTGATCAGAGATACACATATCATCAGCCACTGAGGGACATGTTTAACTGGTTATGGTCAAACAACTGGAAAAACAGATTTGTGGTATTGAGCAGAATATTTGCTGTAGCCCATCTTTTATACCAAGACAAAACATGTACGTAATAACACTTCTAATCAGTTAAGATCAGAAGCCATGAGAGCCAGGACCTGGTACTGCTTCAGGGCATTTATTAATGTCTTTATTATTGTTGTCGTTGTTGTTATTATTATTATTATTATTATTATTATTATTATTATTATTATTATTATTACTATTACTCCTACTACTACTACTACTATTATTATTATTATTATTATTATTATTATTATTATTATTATTATTATTATTATTACTATTACTATTATTATTATTACCTTTGCACACCTTCTAACGTTGGAGATGTACTACGGTGTCAGCTGTTCACTAACAATAAACGAAAGTAACACCTCTTATTTTTCGAGCACCTTCGGGAGTATTCGAGCGGTTCCAAGCAGTGCTGTTTTCTGCAAGTGCTCCACACTCATTGCAGCCCCTATTTATTCCAGATTTTTCTCCAGATTTTTACTCACAGTTCCCAGGGATCCGACAATTACTGGTACTACTACCACCTTTTTCATAGACCAAAAATGCTTAACCTCCCAAGCTAACCTGTCATATCTATCGACTTTTCTTTCTTCCTTTTCGCATACCTTGTCAGCTGGGCATGCTATATCTATGATCCAGAAGACTATGTCTGGCTTCCTATTCTCTATCTCATGGTTGCACTGAATCATAAAATCCCACAGGATCTTTGCATTATCATTTTCGATGATGCCTTCGCGTTTGTTGTCGCATCAAATCTTTGCTCTGTCAAGTCCACAATTGTTTCAAGGTGTCCAATGGACAAGCCTTGCTATATTGTCGTGGCGTCTCTTGTATTCCTTCTGGGCTAGAGGCGTACATTGGCTGGTAATATGCCATACAGCTTCACCATTTTGTCCACGGTTTATCCACGGTTTATCCACGGTTTCACCATTTTGTCCAAATTCTGCACTTATCACTTTCTGATGTATTGTCTATTCTGTATTTTATGAAATTTGTTCTTAGCGCTTGCACTTGGACAGCACAGATTAAAGCCTCCGTTTCCGGTTTTAAATCACTTTTAGTCATCTACAGCCAGCTCTTTTCTCTCTCTGTCTATGAAATTGTCCATGCATTCTTTTCTTTACACACCTATTTTCAGTTTCATTCGTTTTCAATTGTTTGTATAGTGCTTTATCTTTGCAGCCTTTCATCCGACACAGGCCTGACCTTCTTACCTCTAATAATAGTAGTTCAGTGGCATTTTTTACATACCATGCTATGGTGTTCTCTTCTGCTCTAATGCTCTGTTCGCATCCAATAAGTCCTGTTCTCCTTCTTTTTCTTGGCACATACAGTCTGCCTGTGTCACTTTTTGGGTGGAGTGACCAATATCTAGGTAGCAACTTCCTTGTCTTTCTGCCTAAGCTGTTTAGTTCGTCCACTGTCCATGCGATTACCCCTGCTCCATATCTAATGAGTGAAACCGCCCAGGTGTTGATAGCTTCAATCTTATTCCGTCTCAGTCTGCGCAAGTACTCCACCTTAAATTTTCCTGTTATTTCTTTCTCCATTAATTTATCCATTTCCAAAATCTCTAAGTACTTATAGCCAGTCTTTTCTATCTGCTTTATAACCTCCCCTGACGACATCGTTAGCCCGTCCATACATTTGATTTTGCCTCTCTTCAAGACTAACACACCACACTTTCTCAGTCCGAACTCCATTTGTTTCGTTTTGAAAGTATACACCCTATCAACGAGGGAACTGACTTGGGCTTCATCTTTACCATAAAGTTTGAGGTCATCGATGAATAACAAATAGTTGACTTTTTGCTGGCGGCTTTTGAATATATACCCAGCCTTTGCTTCCCTCAAAATCAGTGTTAGTGGTATCATGTACAGTACAAAGATCAGTGGGGAAATGCAGTGTCCTTGGAAGATGCACCTCCTGATTTCAACTGTCCCTAAACTTCTTCCGTATGCTATGGGGTCCGTCCTCCACCATGCAAACCCTATGAAACAAAGAGACATGTACAGAACTTCAGGCACCGCATGCAATTCTCCGGATATGATCAGAAAGATAAGATTCGGGTATGCAGGGGTGCTAGAAAGAAGTTAGATAGCATTATATGTAATGAAACCAGTGGTGCCAGTCCTAGATATAGTAGTAAAGACTGGAAGAGAATACAAAGAGTTTGTGACAAAGCAAACAGGATGAACATGTGGTACAAGACCGATAAATATCAAGGAGTGAGGTTTGTGGAGGTCACAGCTCATGGAGATCTAGCCCGTAAATTTGAGAGAGCTCTGAAGAAGGCCAAACTCAACATTAAGATCTTTTAAAAGCCAGGGAGCTCCACCAGAGCACAACTATGTAGGACGTGCGCTTTTGAGAAAACCAAAAGCACCAATGATAACTGCATGGTATGTAGGATTAACTCTGCTATTAACTGTAGAACTAGACATGTAGTCTACAGTATAAGGTGCATAAAAGGTGATTGTAAAGAAAAGAACATGATATACATAGTTGAGACATCTAGGAAGACTGCGGAAAGATTAAATAAACCTTTGAGACGATATGCCGAAAAGAAACAGGCCTCCATACTCTACCAACATGTCAAAGACCAAAATGGAGGCAACCTGGGTCAACCTGACATCCGCACTTTATCCAAACACCCGAAGTGTCCTGGGTGAATTTTGAAGCTAATGTTGAGATAGTTTGGGCAATGCCGGTGGTATATTCTCCACAATGTGCAAATGATGTATCGCTCACGGCGGCGCTGGAGAGAATAATGTTCCAATGCTTTAAGGCTGTCCCATTAATCGAGATCAGTTATGTCCTTAATTTCTTTTAGTGAATGACCACTGGAGTGATTCAATTTTCAAGATGTTTTGTTTTGTTTTGTATGGGGAGACCACAGGGGCATCAGTGTTCGAGGTGTGGCCGTACAAACGAGGAGAAAATTGGAATGTTGTTAGGATCCAGCAGCTCATTCTACAAGCTATATCGACCTTATTGTTGATGTGGGCTCTCCAACTGAGATGGTTATCAACAAATACTCCTAGGCCTCTTTATTAGATGCTGTGAAAGGTTCCCTACATATA
>NC_068982.1:176262967-176265524 GCF_001194135.2 Octopus bimaculoides | reverse complement strand
ATTAGTATTGTAAAAAGAAATGAAGAATAAGGTGAGAATATTTTGGTTGGGAGAAATATATTAACTCATCGATGTATATATATATATATATATATATATATATATATATATAGTATACGTTTCTATCTTTTTAGGATGAAAGTTGACCTGAGCGCGACTTGAACTCAGAACGTAACTAAATGCGTTTTGTCCGGTGCTTTAATGATTCTGCCAAATCAATAACCTACTTACATTTTACATTGGCAAAAGGTCAGAAATTTGTGGATGGTGGGAGGAATTTGTCCATTAAATCGTCCACAATACTTGTGTGGCACTTTAATTTAGCAAGTTATGAGACATGAAACGCAAAGTTAACTTCAGCGTGATTTTTAGCTGAAAATGTAAGCAGCTGAAATCTATACAAGAGGGTACTTCGTCCAAATCTCTAAATATTCTGTCAACCCTTTCTTTATCTAGTCAGTGAGAGCAATTATTTCTTATTCATACATACAGACATGTAAAGTTAAAAAGAAGGCTGATAAATTATAATGGACTGAACAAGTAATAATTCGAAGAAGTTAGGTCCGGACTATATGCTGTGCGTGGTATCAGTTCAATTCCCTCAAATTCAGGAATTTATTCAAGTCGTATGGGATTTTGCATTGACTTGTTGTAGAAGAGCTCGCTTTCTATTAACCTATGCCGGGTACTTTTGCAGTACAATGGCATACATTCACTTCAGCACCGATAGTTCGACTGTCCAAAACGAATTCGTAGTAAATTATCACCTCATAATTCCGCCAGACGTAGAGAATCAACATGGGTTCGGCGACAGGTTCTGGAAGCTGACTCTTGCTTAACCACTACTTATGTTCGTTAGGATTGGGGAAAAATATATCCCTCGGATTATTGTTCCGATCCAAGGCTCGTTTCATTCAGTCGCGGCGGTTCATCAACCTAAAATGCGGATGAAGCGTCAATGAAGGAATTCTTCATCTCAAAGGACAAGAAATTACATTAGCGTGGGATCAAAGAACTGACAGAAACTTGACTTCAGACGGTGCAACACGATGGCTTCTATTTCGAATGTTAGGCTACTTTCGTCGTAACTTCACGCAGAAAGCAAATAAATTACCAAAATGCTGCAAACTATTGACACAACGTATGCACTTTTGCTTTTTCGTTTCATCTATTTGGGTGTTACTTTGCGCTGTTCAATATGAAATTAAGAGAGCTGGTTTTGAGAGCAAAACCAAATAGTATTATTTACTGAAAACCGGCTTATGCGGAATAGATATCTAAATGGTTCAACAAGGGGTCCCAGTTTTATAAAGAGGGAACATTTTCAGTTACATTTAAAATGCAACTAGAATTCTAAATACAACTAGAATATTATAGAGGTACTATTGAAAAATAACAATTCTTTCAAACATTCAATTGAAAAGTAGTGAGCCGGAAGAAACGATGCAAAGCATTTTGTCCGACACGCTAACGGTTCTGTAGCTCGCCTCTTAATAATTACTTCAAATTTTAGCAAAAGTCCAGAAATTTGGAGAGGGAAATCAATCGATTGCATCCACCCCAGTGACTGATTTGTTCTTATTTTATCGACGCCGAACGGATGAAAGGCAAACCTCGGCGGGATTTGAACTATCAAAGATGAGTTTGATAAAAGGGGACCACATTTTTGACAAAGGAGACCAAGAAGCACTGGAGATGTAGCAGTATCATTATTTATCAGTGCATCATTAGTCACAGCATGTCCATTACTACATAGACCGTCTAACCAGCAGAAACCATCCCCTCTACAGAAAGTGAAACAGAAAGCTCTTCAATTTGGTCAGCCATTAAGCAGGACGATGTACAACTAACAAGCGGTAAGAAATAACAAATACAATGTTGGTGTTCACCACCCCCGCATTCGCAGAAAATCCTCTAGACGCTTGAAGAAATTCTGTTACTACGCTCTTATCGGGGTGTAGAGAGTCATTGGTTTGAAGGCACCATCTTCGTTACTGTTTACATCAAGAACTAACAGCTTGCTGTCTGAGTCCAGGAAGAGCGACTGTATCTCAAGACCCAGGCCTTTTCGAAACAGCACGACCGATCTAGGTCGCTTCAGAGATGTATAGATCCCAAAGACATCAAAAATTATTGGCATAGTACATGTGTCCGAAATTCTGGTCTCGCAAATTGCTCTCATATATCCATCGCTACTGATGTGAGCTCATGGAAGAAAGCGTCCTAGCTTCTAAGTTGAATCCAGCCAACGTGCCTCTATGCAACTCACTCTGAAAGCTATCATATTTGTAAAAAAGAAGAAAGGTGGGCCCCCTAAATTAATGGTTTTCTGTAGATAATCGGGTCTATAAAATATCTTCGTGAGGGATTCCCCGGGGAAAATCTGAAGTAACCTATCAGAGGTCATGACACTGAAGTTCCCAATGTCATATGGGAAATCCTTTCTCGTTTCCCTATATTTCTTTATTGGCAGCTTTACAATCTCAGATACTTCAGAAATTTCACCGTATTTTTATTGAAAGCCTCTCTCTCTCTCTCTCTCTCTCTCTCTCTCTCT
>NC_068982.1:176256966-176262223 GCF_001194135.2 Octopus bimaculoides | reverse complement strand
TAGGGTTAGGGTTTTAGGGTCAGGGTTAGGGTTTTAGGGTTAGGGATAGGTTTTAAAGTTAGGGTTAGGGTTGGGGTTTTAGGGATATGGTTAAGGTTTTAGGGTTAGGGTTAGGACTTTAGGGTTAGGGTCATGGTTGAGATTTTAGGGTTAGAGTTACGGAAAAATGTGAAAAATGAAAGAACTGGAGGAGGAGAGGGGCAAAAATGTCTTTCTGAAAATAGTAGCTGAAAAACAGGAATGACATCTGAAGAACACTTGGCATTCAAATCTTAAAGAAATCTCCAAAAATGATCCTATACCCCATAGAATTGGCTAATACTGTACCCTTACGTTATGTCACTCTACATCACTCGGAGCAAGGTACACGTGTCTCGCATGACAGACTCAGATTCTGTGTGACCCAATTCTACAATTTTGCTTCTTAAAGAAATCATTTAAATGAAAATGGGCTCCATCTCTCATAACCAAAAAATTCTGAAAGTTATCTTCTCTAGAACTGAGTAGCAAAAATTTAATAGGCAGCTGAGAATGATTAAGGTTTAAATTCTGAACTTGTTGAATCTTGTTCAGAAAAGATGTTTTTGAAAATGCTGTATCAGTATCTGAGACATACTCAACCACCTAAAACGTCTCCGGGTTCAGTTTGCTCTCTCTCTCTCTCTCTCTCTCTCTCTCTCTCTCTCTCTCTCTCTCTCTCGACTCACATCTGCTGACGCTGCACATGTTTCATTCAGACGGCGGTAATACAGTGCTGGAGCCCGGTTATTCAATACCGCCAATTTAATCAGGAGTTATCTATTGAGAAAGCACTCCTTCAAACATTGAAATTCATTTAGTAAACACTGCAAGTTAAAACTACCTTATGTTGCTTTTGGAGTTAAACAAGATGATTCTCATTCGTTCTTGTATCTTGTATCATTAGAAACGTCTGAGAGTATTACAATTAAGATTTCCCATTTATGAACATTCAAATTCAGAAAAGAATAAATAAATATACAAACGCCAAAATATTAACATTAGAGAGAAAGACCATAGCTGAAAGTAAAGAAAAATATTCGGCTATTAGTGAAACTAGTAGTCACTGTATGGTCGGATGAGATGCCGTTTTGTCCGATCTGAAGTGGTTACTGCATGAACAAGATAATCATAACCACAAGGGATATGTGCGATGCAGTATGGATCGAAAAATCCAGGCGATTATTGAAATATTATAAGCAATATTTTACATGTTTCACACGCATATGTATATGTGCTTGTAAATATAAATGTTTGTGTGTGTATAAACGTTGATGTTTATCTTCAAACAACATCGAAATTTCTCAACAATTTTCTATCAATGTTCGCAGAGAGACCTAGAAGCAATTCGGAATAATGTGCAAACAAAACTACTAGGTGACCCGGTAGCTTTTGTTTGAGGGTCCGAGGTTTCTTTGGGATAAAAGAAGATGAATTAAGAAATGTTGAGAAGTATTCAACTGGAACAGAGTATTAAATATGTAGTAATGTTAGGTACAGAATTTTTGCTGCGCCAAACAAGTTTTCAGTTCTCTCTCTATCAGTGTTTCTTCAATATTCCTCACACGCTTTCTCACTCATTTCTCATGATATATATATGGATGGCTGGAATAAATATTCTTTTCTACTCTAGGCACAAGGCCCGAAATTTTTGGAGAGGGGGGGGAGGTCAGTCGATTAGATCGACTCCAGTACGCAACTGGTACTTAATTTATCGAACCTGAAAGGATGGAAGGCAAAGTCGACATTGGCAGAATTTGAACTCATCAGAACGTAAAGACAGACAAAATACCTATTTCGTTATTGCCCACAAGGGGCTAAACATAGAGGGAACAAACAAGAACAGACGAACGGATTAAGTCGATTACATCGACCCCAGTGCGTAACTGGTACTTAATTTATCGACCCCAAAAGGATGAAAGGCAAAGTCAACCTCGGCGGAATCTGAACTCAGAACGTAAAGACAGACGAAATACCGCTAAGCATTTCGCTCGGCGTGCTAATGTTTCTTATTTCTTTATTGCCCTCAAGGGGCTAAACATAGAGAGGACAAACAAGGGCAGACAAGAGTATTAAGTCGATTACATCGACCCCAATGCGTAACTGGTACTTAATTTATCGACCCCGAACGGATGAAAGGCAAATTCGACATCGGCAGAAGTTGAACTCTAAACGTAAAGACTAACAGAATACCGCTACACATTTCGCTGGTTGTGCTAACGCTTCTGTCAGCTCGCTGCATTGACAGAAATAATTATCAGAAATTCTATCGTTACTTAAATCAAGCATATAAACGTCACATTTTCGAAAAGTTATTACACGGTTTCAAACCCTATGGAAGATAAAAACTACGTAATCTTTTCATTGCTTCACATTTTAATTTGTTTATATTTCTAAAATATTCAGATTCCAAGCTCTATACGTTAGATTGATATTTTTTTATAAGTTTCCAATATATTTCAAATTTTATAAAGAATTAACAGTGAGAACATAAAATCTCAATATTTTAGTAATACAAACAAATAATTTAATCGTAAAATAATGCATTTTATTTCAAATCGTGTACTATTTAAGGCCATGAATTATGTAATATATAAAGCCATGAATTATGTAATATTTAAAGCCATGAATTATGTACTATTTAAAGACAGAATATGTACTATTTAATGCCAGAATTCTAATATGGCATTAAGGTTTCGTGTGGAATATAATTACCTCCCTGTATTGTTTTTGATAACTGAAGTTCATTTTAAGTATAAACTTGTTTTGAAAACATTATATACAAATTCAAATGTGAAACCATAAAAAATAATCTCCTACGTTCCAAATAATTATTTCAAAATATGATTTCTAACTGAAGTAATTTAGTGATCTATTCCAATCTCAGTCAACTCTTGCACCATATTTATGATCCAAACTCATTCCAGAATCTGCTGCAAAACAGTGGCTTGACATCTCACGGCAGGATATCGCGCAGCCTACCAGAGAAGATACTTGCTGCGGAATGATGCAAACTTTAACTAAATTGGAAGAAGCCCGTATTTCCCAAACCAGATAAGGATCTTGTCTGCTATAATTTTCATGGTTATTCACCAACAATCCTCAGTAATATTCACATAATCTCAAGGACAGCATGGCAAAACGCTTATTGCATCAAGTACATCAAGAGTAAAAAAAGAACCGTACCTAGATTTTATTTCTATCACGTACAACTAAACTTAGAGCCTCATTGAGAATATTGTATAGGCTAACAAGGTTCTTGAATAGCAATTGCACACACTCCAACAGCAATTGCAACTCGAACAGTATTTGCAACTCTCAACCGGGAGATAACAACCAGTTATGAAATGCAAAAACTGGAACGGAATTGGTTTTAGTTTCAGATAAAAGAAAATGGTTTTGCAAGAATTAAGTAGCGGTAACATCTGATTTGGAAGGAATAATTTTCCTTGATGTTTCTAGTGGAGCAAAGTTTGATACAAAAGGAGCTTGCTATTCGAGTGGCCTAATCTACATTTGTTTCAACTTGATACATAGACGGCAGTATTGTTCATTCTGCCTTTATGTTGTTAGTCAACTTAGCGCATCATGGCAGTTTTGTGTACAATTTTAGCAAAGTCATTAAGATGTTCTGAAGCAGACAAAGTTGAAAGTATGAGTCTACACTGTCTGAGAGACTTGCATTTCGATCTTACCTTACAAGATCTCAGAGGCAGCGTTAAGATCACTGGTGGAGTCGCAGTGCTGCACTCTGGTGAGTTCGGAACATGCCAAGATACCTGTATTTGGAAAGGAAATAATCTTTCTACTAATGTAAAAATTGCACTTCATTGAGTGAGTTCTTCTCTCAGTTTGCGAATGTTTCATTTCATTTAGGGGAAATGGTGCCGGCTATACTCTTTTTCATCGACATCATCATTATGAATGTTTGTGTCAAAAGTTTTCATTCCACGTTTTACCTTCATCCCAGGAGGCATACATTTTCAGTTCAAGCATTTCAATTTTCTATGATCGTCAACAGGGCTTATGGAAGTCTCTCAGGTTTGTTGAGATAAACAGACAAGTATATGTTTTTCTCGTAGCTAGCAATATTCCATGGTCACGTATTGGACCAAGCAGGATCTTTTCATCAAAGCACCAAACTAAGAAATGTTGACTGTCCAAAACAGCGTTGAATGATAAACATTTCTGTTAGAATTTCATCTGTTTTATGTCGCACACAAATCTAGTATTACCAGGAACTATATAAAGTATTTTCGAAAGACATACAATTTTCATCAGATGACATAAAACTAAAATTATCAATGAATATTGTCTCAAAAGCTTCACACGTCACAGAAACCTTCATTTAAAAATTTGCATTACGATGGTAAATATTAGCAAATATAATAATATTCAAATGTATTGTATGAAAATTTGCTAGCAAGTCATTAAAGTTTCACAACAAAAATATATTTCACTCAAGCAACCATGTGTAATCCTACTGTTACATGCATGCATTCATAGATACATACATACATACATACATACATACATACATACATACATACATACATATGGTGGTTGTCTATTCCTTATGCATAGTCTGACCACTTCTTGTACTTACACTTTAGATCTATTATGACGTTTGATGTGGCTTTTAAAACTAGACAATGTCTTGAAAAGACACCCACATAAATTGCATATCTGCTTTGGACTACCAAGTGCTGCAATTTAAGGTCTGATCTTTGTAGATATTAAAATGTCCTTTGAGGCCTCCGTTATATTTGCAGACCTTATGGCATACATGAGATCGACATGCACGTACAGATAGATAGGCAGAGTAATTGGTAGAAGTTCATTTTTCATGGATCCGCAAATGAGATTTGAACTCAGGAAAAGAAAGGTATTATCTGTCACAAATTGTGCTCACAAAAGGTGGTTGAGATTCATTCTCTCGTTGATGGTGTATGTATATATTTCGTTTTTGGGTTTGGTTTGCAAGATCTTTTATGTGATTTCGTGTGTTGAAGCATATTCTGTTGTGTCTGGGGAGAGTCATTTTCTTATTTTGCCTTAAAAGAGTCAAGACTATTGAAAAGGTTGCAAGACGCAACGAAAATTTTAGGAAAATAAAAATAAGAAATAAGTGGAAATTTTAACGGTGAGTGTGTTAAATTTTAAAGGCACAATAAGAAAATGACTCTCCCCAGACACACACACACACACACACACACAAATATATATATATATATATATA
>NC_068982.1:176256053-176256722 GCF_001194135.2 Octopus bimaculoides | reverse complement strand
TGATGAGTGCGGTCATGTTTTAAAACATATAAGCATTAAATATGTATACGTGTAAGATATCATTTATTATATATATATATATATATATATATATATATATATATATATCAGAGAGAGGGAGAGAAAGAGATTTAACATGTGAAAAGAGCCGGCAATATTGCTAGTTGCTCTTAACGAGATTGGATATAAGTACATTTAGTTGGAACGAATACTACACAAACATTATTTTCCAACACTGATGATTCTGTCAATCAATCGGACTGAGATGCAACAACGCGGGGGATCCGAGTAACTACTACGTGGAATCTAAGCTTTAATTAATTTTTATTGCTATTAAGTTTCAAGACTGCATTACACTCTGTTCTCATATGTTTTATATATATACACGCAAAATTCATATTCATATTCTTGTACATATATATACTGCCTGTACTCACACACTCTGATGAGACACACACACACACACACACGCGCGCGCGCGCGCGCACACACACATATATTTATATATATACTTATAAATTGAGGATATAATCATTAACATGATTATATCAGTGGCAAATTTTACCGATATATATAGACACATGTATATTCGTATATATACGTATGCATATTTATATATACATATATGTAGGTGTATATATATATATATATATATATATATATATATAT
>NC_068982.1:176252551-176255881 GCF_001194135.2 Octopus bimaculoides | reverse complement strand
GAGTAAACACATGGGATAAATTGCTCGGTACTTGGAAATGCGTTTGAGTCTAATTGTTTACACCGAGTCCGATTGTTTATTCTGGGTTTCTACGAGTAAATCTTCGAACGACAAAACCTTATTACCTTTTTCAAAGTGGCAGAGAACGTAATACTACAATATCACCGTATCTTCCAGTCCACCTAGAAAAAAAAAATTCCCTCCTAAAAAAATTTTACCAGGGAGCAGGAAACGAAAAGCTTTTAAAAACAGTAGAAATAAGTGAATAAGAGTCGAAGTAGGAGAGGGAAAAGAAAAGGATAAAATAAAATAGAGAAGGACTAGTATTTATTTCCCTCTATCTTGTTTTTTTCTCTTTTTTTATATATAATTTCGTATCCCTATTTATATCTCTATCTATGAAATATATGTATCTCTCTATTTGTCCATCTATCATTCTCTCTCCCTTCTGTGTCTGTTTGTCTGTCTGTATGTCTGTGTATGAAAAAATCGCCTCTCTTCCTTTTTCATTCACAAGTACCCCCAGCAACTTCAGTACAGATCAGTACATTTGCGGGTATGCGGGTATGTATACTGACTTATGTCATTAGCCTTGTTGTTTTGCACTGTACACTCACACACACATATACACGCACACAGTTACACACACATAAATATATATGAAATCTATTTCTACCGTTCACTATTATTATGATATTTGTTGCTATTATTGTTGATATTTAACATTGTTTACTGTCATTGCTATAATTGTTGTTCACAGAAAATATCATTGTTATTATTGTTGCTGCTATAGCTGTTGTCGTAGTTGTTTTAATAGTAGAGTCCCATAATCATTACAGTACCGTGCGATAAAATGTTATGCAATATTTAATTACGTTTATTTACATTAAGTTTTTTTCTGTTCAATCCCATTCAACATTCCCCCTTTAACATCGCACTCGCAAGGGTCTATGAATGTCGCTAACAGTTCAATAACAAAAAAAATTCGTCATCGAACTCAGCATGTAACTTCACTAAATTTCCTCAAAATCCCCAAGCTTATAAATGTGTAATCCTTGCGCCAATGTTTGGTATTCTTTGTTGTTCTTGTTATTGGTGGTAATGTTATTTAGCCCCAGTTCAGCATTGAGAGAACAGACCTATGACAGAAATTCATCCCAATAATGACCCTAACATCTTTTTCTTAGTTACGTAGGACCTCACGATTTAATGCTTTTGTCTTCATTTAGTATTCACATAGTGGTTTGAGGGAGATTCGGCTGTTGTTTTAAGTAGGACGAGTGACTACGTGTAGGTCAGTTTGGGGTCAGTTTAATCGACTCAATCTCCAATAAATTTTGCAGCAGTGTTTCCTATGTTAGAAAAAAGTATTGTTGTTATTCTTTCTACTATAGGCCTGAAATTTTAGAGGAGAGGATTAGTCGATTACATCGCCCTAGTGCTCAATTGGTAGTTATTTCATCGACCCCCGAAATTATAAAAGGCACTGTCAACCTCAGCGAAATTTATTACTATTATTATTATTGAAATAAAGAATTATTATTATTATTATTATTATTATTATTATTATTATTATTATTATTATTATTATTATTATTATTATTATTATTATTATTGTTGTTGTTGTTGTTGTTGTTGTTGTTGTTATTATCGATGGTGTAAAACGAGAGTTTAACAAGAATCGCTGGAGCGTCTGTAAAAAATGCTTTACGTTATTGTGTTTTTGCTCCCTACGTTCTAAGTTCAAATCCTGCAGATGTCAAATTTTATATTTATATTTCCAGGATGGATAAAATACAGAAATAGTCTCAGTATTAGGGTTAATGCTATCAATTAATCCCATCCCCTGTGCCTTAATCAGAAACCACTATTATTACCGATGATCGTGGTGAAGGTGGCGTTATTTTAAAGGACATCGGATGGCAGAATCAGGTTACCTTCTGGTATTTGGTTTGCGAGTTCAAACACTACTGCAGTGAAAAAAGACTAAGTGTTAAGGGAGCCTTAATCGATTATATATATATATATATATATACACACACATCAAAAATACAATTAAAACAACTGTGACCTTATTATCTGACATCAGAATTATTGTTTGTTGTTGTTGAGCTCAGTAATATTTCAGCTTTGACTGTTCTTTATTTTGCCTAAGTGTAGCGAACCCAGGAATATGTGATCCCAGTCATCTCACACCCTACGTGCTCAAACAGTAGGTTATGATTTCTGGAAAGTTAGCTATTGTTTCGAACAGGCTAATAACACCGTAGAGGTTCCCTTCTTTATTTTTCACATGCTACATGTAAACATAGTGACACACATGTATGTATATTTGTATTGTTGCATGCATGTGTTTGTGTATCGTTGTTGTTCTTATCTCCAACACATTCATGTTCGAGCAAACCTATATTCATAGTGGTTCCAGTCTTGACCATTCCATCTGGCTGTTCTAATTTCCAAACATTATTTATTAACAAAGCATGCTACATAATTCAAAGTGTTCTTTCTGTTTTACACTAAAAGTGCTATTTGGATGCCATTTCCAGTAGCACTTAATGTCACAGACTGTCCATTCTTGGTTGATAATGTTGTTGTTCTGAGGATCAGATCAGCTCTACATGGGTAGACATACGATTCAAAGATATCTCAAATGTGATGAGCGCGTCATTTTTATTGTTGTCAGTATTTGTATTTCAGACATAGCCTGTCCGGACTACATTATGCAAGGTGTTAATTTTGTTGTGAGAAGGGGTTCATTATTTCATGGAGATTTGCCTATCACTTCTAGCAGACGGAGCCACGTTGGTTGGAGGTTCTCTGGGGTACGTACGATGTCGAACGGTGGAAATTATTAAATGCGGTCTAATTACATTTAGGTTCATTGTATTGTGTTCTGCTTCCAAGTTTCTGTGAGCTCAACTTGCATCTCACCTCTTTTCTGCTAGTAATCAGTGAAGTAAGTGTGGATAGAGTATTCAGAGTTCTATAAGGATTATCTCTCTATGCTTGTCCCTTTTGTATTGCCACTTACTCATTGCTGGATCAGCCGAATTGACAGAGACGCAATGACTTACGGGACTTCTTCCTAATATCTGCTTTCTAAGGTTGAATCCCAGTGTCATCAACTTCGAATTTCGTCTCACGGGAGTCAAAAAGATTTGGTACCAGACATGTACAGAAGGCAATGGTAGTAATTAAGCCCCCTAAACTCAAAAGAGCTTCAATTCCGCCTTAATTACAAATCATTACACTTACTATACGAGCAACAATGTATTGAGATCATATATATATATATATATATATATATATATATATATATATATATATATA
>NC_068982.1:176244815-176250379 GCF_001194135.2 Octopus bimaculoides | reverse complement strand
TATATATATATATATATATATATACGTGAAGAGAGCAAAGCATAAAGACAGAAAATCACGGTGGTGCTTCAGCATGACCACAGCCACTTGGCTGAAACCCATAAATAAATAAATATGTATGTATGTATGTATATATATATATGTATATATATATATGTATGTATGTATGTATATATATATATATGTATATATATATATAAATATATATATATTTATGTATATATATATATATAAATATATATGTATATATATATACATATGTGTGTGTATACATAGATGTGTGTGTGTGTGAGTGTGTGTGTGTGTATGTGTATATATATATTTTGTTAGTTTCAGCTCAAAGCTGTGGCCATGCGTGGGCACTGCCGTTTTGCTACACGGTTATTTATGAGAGCCTCCTCTAACATGTGGAATTTGATGAATAAATGGGTTTGATGTCACTACCCTCATTTGCATTTCCTGCCACGAGGTAGGTTCATCTGGGACTCTCTACAAGAAGAGGACCAGTTTTGATTTGAAAACACCTACACCCATTTTGTGTAGGTCTCTCAGGATTTTTTGGAGAATATTAAGAAGCTGTGGGCTCCTGATACCTAGATTTTGGCACTGTGCGGGACGTAAATTTAATATACAAGTGGGCCGAAATAAATAACATGCAATTCAACGCTGGAAAAGTACAAGCACTACACCATCAACTCACGAATACAGTACAATCTACATATACAGGACCTGAAATCACTACAATCCCAGAGTCACGGGCAGTGAAAGATTTTGGGATCAGTATGTGCAATGATGCATCATTTTATAATCACATTAGCAAGATTGCAGCAAAGTGCAGACAACTAGCAGAATGGATACTGAGATCTTTCAAGACAAGAGACCAAGAAACTATGTCGACCCTGAGGAGAATCTTTGTTCTCAGCCTCCTGGACTACTACTCCCAGTGATGGTCGCCGCAGAGCGCCAAACAAACAGCGGACCTTGAAGCAGTCCAACGACACTAAACTAAAATGATTGAAACAGTGTAGCGGATGAGAAACAGGGATAGGCTGAGAAAACTACAGCTTTACTCCCTGAAGCGAAGGCGTGAGAGATATGTAATAATATACATATGGAAAATCCTAGAAGGACTAGTACCTAAATTTGGCGTTGAGTGTTATACAAATGCCAGAACTGACCACCATTGTATTGTACCAGAGGTACCATCCACTTCATCTAAACTCAGGACCAGGTACTGAAATAGTCTAGGGTTCAAAAGCCCAGAGCTCTTCAATGCATTGCCACAAAAATTAAGAAATCTGCATAAGGTGGAAGTAGATGTCTTCAAAAAGGAACTAGACATCCTCCTCTTCACAATACCGGATGAACCAACAGTTCGACATGAGGTACAGAGGAGGGCAGCGGAATCAAACTCCCTTATGCACCAAATGCACCAACAGCTGGGACAAACGCACATACAGGAGTGCTGATGTGAAACACCCAGGCTGAGGAAGTTAGAAAAACCATGGTGGTGCTCCAGCATGACTATGGCCACATGGCTGAAACGAATAAACGAGTAATATATATTAGTTTCACCTCAGCGTTGTACCCATGCTAGGGTACCGCCGTTTTGCTACACTGTTATTATTGAGAGCCTCCTCTAATATGACATTTGGTGAATAAGGAAGTTGGATATCACTCCCCTCATTTGCACATTTTTCCGCGAAATAGGTTCATCTGGGACTCTCGACAGGAAGGGGCAAAGTTTTGATTTGAAAACACCTACATCGACTTTGTGTAGGTCCCTCAGGCTCTTTTGAAGAATATAAAAAAGATGTGGGCTCCTGAAATCCAGGCTGTTGCAGTAACTGGTCCCGAAGCGCGATGGCATCGCTGGGATATTTGGCACCGTGCAGCGTCGACCCGTTCTGTCATTTATGTAGCTTTCAATGCCAAAATATGACACAATTCCTTCCAGATGTTTATCACTGCATACCCTCCCGCCTTCGCTCCAAGGAATAGAGTCTTAGCTGTTTCAGACCTTCCCAGTAGCTGAGCTGTTGCAATGAGACGATCTTCTTTGTGAATTTTCATTCGATTGCTTCAAGGTTGCCTGTTAGCTTTACACTGTCGGGTGACCATAGCTGGGAGCAGTAATCCAGGCGGCTGAAGACGAATGTCCTCCAGAGGACCATCATGGTTTCCTTATCTCTGGTTCTCAACGTCCTCAGTATACATCCAGCCAGTCGTCTGCACTTTGTCGCCATCCTGTTAATGTGTACTTGGAAAGAGGTATCATCACTCATGTCGATACCCAGGTCCCGCACTGATTTAGGTTCTGGAATTGTAATCTCCTGTGGACCAGTGTACTCTGTAAGTTTTATATTCAGTTTTGAACAATGGTTACGCAGAGCTTGGAGTTTTTCAGCATTAAACCACATATTATTGTCCTCAGCACATCTCTAAATTGAGACCAACTCCTGCTGCAGGTGTGCAACATTGCAGGGGCTCTGTATTTTCTGCGAGACTTTCATATTGTCTGCGTAGCTAGCAAGGGTGGCTATCCGGGCAGCTGCGGGCATATCTGAGTGGGCCACTATGAAAAGCAGTGGTCCCAAGACCGTGCTCTGTAGAACACCGCTCACCATTTGTGTTTTATTTGAGATGATTCCATTAGGCCACTACTGCCTGACTTCTATCTTTCAGAATGTCATGTAACCACTCTCCGAGTTTTCCAGCTATGCCAAGATCACGTAGTTTGTGGCATATCATACTATGATCCAATATATCGAAAGCTTTTGCAAAGTCAAGTTATTTTATGTCCACAATTGAGTTGTTGAGTAACTGCCTCAACACCCAGTCATAGTGCTGTAAGAGATGGGTCAGGCAACTCCTAACTGGTCGAAAGCCATGCTGGATATCACTCAGCAAATCGTTTTTGTCTAGGAATGCGATTAGTTTTCCTCTGTCTATCCGTTCCATAACTTTGCTGATGTGTGAAGACAGAGAGATAGGTCTATAGTTTTTGGCTTCTGCTCTGCTTCCTCCTTTATGGATTGAGCATATAATTCCCCCCTCCAGTTTGTTTAGCAGATTGCCATTTGCAAGAAAGCTCTGGAAGAGAATCAGCTGTGACTTCACCAGGGCACGCTTACACGACTTGAGGAGGATTGCTGGGAAACCATGAGGACTATCAGTTGAGTTTGCGTCCATATCTATGGCTAGTAGTATATCTTATTTGCTAATGTAGATGTAATCCATTGTAACTGCCTCGCTGGTTATAGATGAGGCGGCAAAGAAATCCACTGGTTCGTTCCCTTGTCTGTGTTCAAATAGGATGGTAAAGACACTTTTGAACTGGTCATTCAGTACCTCGCTGATCCTATGAGGGAGTCATCCTTTTGGAAGAGGGATCCTATTTTGCGGCGTATTGAGGTTGTTTCTTTGGCATAATGAAAGAAGGCCTTTGTGTTTGACTTAATGTTTTTTTTATAACCCAGGCTTCTTTGTCTGCTCTCTCCCTCACAGGATTGTTGCAGGCTTTTTTCAATCTCCATCAGTCTTGTTTTCAGCGGGACCTTTCACTACTTTTGGCATGTTGGTGGAAGCCATTTGCAACTTTCGTCCGTCGTTTCATGAAGTTCTTCCTCTCCCTTGGAATCTTGTTCCTACTTGTGTTGACCTTGTACTCAGGAACATTTTTCTGGCATATGGTTTGCATAACAGTCATGAAATCTTCTAGTTTCCTGCCAATGTCTAGTGTGGAGAGACATTTCGACCGGTCCTGTCAGAGGATCTCTTTTCGGATCGATTTCCAGTCTGCTTTGTCGAAGTTCGGATTGGAGAGATTTTGGATGCTTTCTTTAGGCTATATGTCTCTGGCTACTTTTGGTCCATACATAGACAGCTCTATTGTGATGTAATCCAAAACGAATATCGGCGTCACTTTCACATTATGAGCGATGTCCACATTGTTTGTGAAGCAGAGATCCAAAATGTTATTCGCCCTAGTTGGTCTGAGCACAACTTGCTCGATGAATAGGGCATTGGTGGGGTTGAGCAGGGAATCCACCTGTGCTTGTTTGCAATGAGTCATTCGAGAGAGCATGAGGTTTTCGGGCCATTTGGCATTGGAAAAGTTGCACTCATAAGAAATACGCTCACATGGTGTTCCAGTTTCATGAGGATTTCTTTAATTCTTGTGAAGAAATTTCCTAACTTGCCTATGTGGTTTGGAGCATCCGATGGGCGAATTGTATTGCATATAACTATATTGTGTTTTCTTATGTATACAATTAGTGTAACATACTGAATTTGAGTATGACAGTAAGACCTGGGGCGTGAGGTCTTCACGGATATATATAGCAACTCCACCATGGCTTCTTTCCCTTCTGTCTGTTCGCAGTATGGTATATTTTGGTACGTGTGCTTCTGTATATTATATCAGGGCTCATATGAGTTTCCATGAGTGCTATGCATAGAGCTTGATTGCATGCAGCAAGGTTTCTCAGGAAACAAATTTGCTTTGTTGTTGTGATGCAACAGGCCTCCGATATTTAGTAAGAATATTGGCGTGACGATTGTGCAGGCATTAGGGGAGGCCATTCCCTGTCTGTTGATTGCGCTGGTCTTGCGCACTGGTGGACAAGGTTCCTTGTTTGGGTTTGAGGTAGCCGGGTCGGCTGCTGCACAATCTTTTACGCCATGCGCAAAAAAGACTCTTGTTCAGCTGCTGCCTTGCGCATTACATCTGAAAGGCGCACTGCATTTGTATACTTTTTCTTTGGAGACGATTAGTGCCTTTCCTCAGGGAAATATTTCTCTTTAAGGCCCCTGTAGTTTTGGCGTGGTCTTGAGTGAGCAAACGAGCGGTTTTGGGACCGTCTTTCCCATGCCAACATTTGCTTTATAGATAAAATTTGCATGTCATTGACTTCACACTAAATTTCTTCTCTCCTCTGGGATTTTGGATTCCATTGGAGCCTCCATATTTGAGTTTTCTGCTTTTTGTTTGGTGGTTGAGGTTTCTGTTTTACTTATTTCATCTTTTCCTTATCTTCTCTTCCTTCTTTATGTATGTGTTCGTGTTCGTTCCTTCTTTTTCTGGTGGTAGCACTTGCATTCCTCTGGCGATCCAATGCAATGAGGACTCAATTCCTTTGCGGGACCACGGGCACAAGGCACTTCTGGTTGTTGTTTCCTCAAGTTCCCTATACTTATCAGCCTTTATATATATGTATATAAATATATAAATATATATAAATATATATATAAAATATAAGAAAAATATATGTGCATATATATAAATATACATATATAAATATAAATCTGGAGAATCTACAAGAATACATGCAAGCGCTAATTTATATAAACATGTGACATTAATAAAAATCTTTAAATGTACAACCATCCAGATATCTGAGCACGTTATTATTTTTTCTAATATATAATTCCTGTACATCACCTCCAAACCTAATATATAAATATAAATATATATATAAATATAGATATATATATATATATAAATATATGTATTTATAAATATATATATATATGCATAAATATATATATATAAATACATACAT
>NC_068982.1:176242664-176243634 GCF_001194135.2 Octopus bimaculoides | reverse complement strand
AATACAGAACTCCAGTGATGTTGCACACCTGCAGCAGGAGTTGGACTCAGTTTACAGATGGGCTGAGGATAATAATATGCAGTTTAATGCTGAAAAATTCCAAGCCCTGCGCTACCAACGCCCAAAACTGAATATGAAACTTACAGAGTACACTGGTCCGCAGGGAATTTCAATCCCAGAGCCTAAATCAGTGAGAGACCTGGGTATCGACATGAGTGATGATGCCTCTTTCAAACTGCACATTACCAGGATGGCAACAAAGTGCAGACGATTGGCTGGATGGATCTTGAGAACATTCAGAACCAGAGATAAGGAAACCATGATGATCCTCTGGAGGACATTCGTCTTCAGCCTCCTGGATTACTGCAAACAGCTGTGGTCACCCATCAGTGTGAAATTTTACAGCAGACCTTGAAGCAATCCAGAGAAGATTCACAAAGAAGATTGTCTCTTTGCAACTGCTCAGCTACTGGGAAAGGCTGAAACAGCTAAGACTCTACTCCCTGGAGAGAAGGCGGGAGAGGTATGCAGTAATATACATCTGGAAGATCCTGGAAAGAATTGTGCCAAATTTTGGCATTGAAAGCTACACCAATGCTAGAACGGGACGACACTGCATAGTGCCACAAAGATCCCAGCAATGCCATCGAGCTTCACGACCAGTTACTGCAACAGTTTGGGTTTCAGGGGCCCACAGCTTTTTAATATTCTCCCAAAGAGCGTGAGGAACCTGCACAAAGTAGATGTAGGGGTTTTTAAATCAAAGCTGGACCTCTTCCTGTCGAGAGTCCCAGATGAACCTACCTCGCGGCAGGAGGTGCAAAAGTGGGTTGCTAAATCAAACTCCATTCTTCACCAAGTGCCACAAATTGTAAGAGGGTCCCCGTAATAACAGTGTAGCAACACGGCGGTGCATCAGCATGGCCGCAGCTCTAAGCTGAAACTATAAATATATATATATATATATATA
>NC_068982.1:176235186-176242157 GCF_001194135.2 Octopus bimaculoides | reverse complement strand
TATGCATACACACACACACACACATACATGTATATATATATATATATATATATTAGGCGTAGGAGTGGCTGTGTGTTAAGTAGCTTGTTTACCAACCACATGGTTCCGGGTTCAGTCCCACTACGTGACACCTTGAGCAATTGTCTTGTACTATAGCCACGGGCCGACCAAAGCCTTGTGAGTGGATTTGGTAGACGGAAACTGAAAGAAGCCCGTCGTGTATATGTATATATATATGTATATGTATGCATCTGTATTTGTTCCCCCAACTTCGCTTGACAACCGATGCTGATTTGTTTAGGTCCCCGTAAAAGAGCATATATATATGATCAAGCTGTGCGGGTAATACCGGACTGACTTATATTAAATTAACTGCCTAATTCAAGTAATTCTATTATCTATGTTACGGAGATGCACTTGCATAGCAAGTGACCTGACCTAAGATCGTGTGCTGGGACGAAAACAATTGCAGTGTGGAAGGTGTTTATAAGCCATTTAAGAAACACACAAAACCGTTAGATTCGCTTTAATATTTAAATTTAATTTGCCAAAATATTCTCGTCGCTTTCAGACCTCGACCTGTTCACTGACAAAATTCCGTGGTGTGAACCTAACGGTTTTTGTGTGTTTCTTAAATGGCTTATAAACACCTTGCACGCTGCAATTGTCTATTATATATATATATATATAGGTGCAGGAGTGGCTGTATCGGCTTTACTTCCCAATTACAGAGTACCTGATTCAGTTTCGCTGCGTGACACCTTCGGCAAGTATCTTCCAAAGCATCGGGTTGACCAAAGCCTTCTGAGTGGATTTGGTTGACAGAAACCCGTCGTACATATATGTGTGTGTATGTACGTGTCACTTGACAACTCCAGTTAGTGCGTTTATTTCTCCATAACTTAGCGTTTCGGGAAAGCAGTCCTGTAGAATAAGTTCGAGGTTTATAAAGATAATATATATATATATATGTTTATATACCAAAAAGATTTTATAACATTTTTCTAACATTTTTCTGACATAATTTAAATATATACTTTAACCATGTAACACAAGCCTTCTGTAGTTTTTTCACTCTTATTATCTTTTATATATATATATATATATATATATAATATGCGTGGTTGTATATACACACATGCACACATATATATTTTCTTTACTATATAAAACAATATATACATATGTGATATATACAATATGTTTTTATAGACTTATACATGCACGTATGTTCATACACACACTCACATGCATATATACATTCGCATATTGACATGGATGTATTGATATATTGTCGCATTCATACATAAATACCTATACATGCTGATATATATCTATCTATATATATATATATATATATATATATATGTTTTAAATTTTGGCACAAGGTCAGGAAGTTCTGGTACGGGTTCGACTGATACTCAATTAATTGAACCCGGAAGGAATAAAAGCAAAGTCCGACCCGGCGTCATTTGAACTCAGAACGCAAAAACGAACGAAATGACACTAAGCAATTTGCCCTGTGCAGTGACGATTCTGCCAGCTCGCTTATGTATGTATTTCATAAATCTGCATATGCTTATGCATTATATACATGTGTGTGTGTGTGTGTGTGTGTGTGTGTGTGTGTGTGTGTGTGTGTGTGTGTGTGTGTGTGTGTGTGTGTGTGTGTGTGTGTGTGTGTGTGTGTGTGTGTGTGTGTGTGTGTGTGTGTGTGTGTGTTTATCTGCATATATATGTAGATGTATATCACACATTGGAAATACATATATGCATAAATACATAACTTAATATATATACTTATATATATATTTCATATATGTGTGTGTGTGTGTGTATTTATATTTGTATATAATTCATATATATTTGAATATATATGTACACACTTTCGCACACGCATGATATATTTTCAATATATTTACACAAATCTACATCTACATACATTCATACTTATATATTTCTAATATATAGCATTGATCAACTAAAATTATACATCGAAATAGTAAACAAAATCTCATTATTTACTAATATATTCCATAATCTAAGAACATCACTTTCGCAACTCTCTCTATTTCATTTATGAGAACCTTCTGTGTGTTTATAAATATATATATATATATATATATATATATATATATATATATATATATATGTTTGTTTTTTGCATAATTATATTTATGAACATATTTCAACAATATCACTGGTACCCATCAATATAGACCCAAAGTCATCTTTTGGGACGTGTTGGTTAAATCTGCAATGTGTATTCAGGCATTGCTGATTTAAGAATAACCAATATTTCAAATTCTCATTTATTTGTAAATTAGGAGAGCAGTTGTTTATCTTAATGCTTTTACCTCCTGTGTTCACATCCCGGTGAGGTACGCATTATTTTTTTTATTTTTTCTTTCCGTCCTCAAGAAGCTATTTTAATTGACTTTCCTCGAAAATCTGAGGTGTTGTAACTATTCAAATATATTCTTCTTCTTCTTCTTCTTCTTCTTCTTCTTCTTCTTCTTCTTCTTCTTATTATTATTATTATTATTATTATTATTATTATTATTATTATTATCATTATTATTATTATTATTATTATTATGGCGAGCTGGCAGAATGAGTTCAAATTCCACCGAGGTCGACTTTGCCTTTCAACCTTTCGGGGTCGATAAATGAAGTACCAGTTGTGTACTGGGTCGATTTAATCGACTGCCATCCTCTCCAAAAATTTCGGGCTTGTGCCTAGAGGAGAAAGTATTATTATTATTATTATTATTATTATTATTATTATTATTATTATTATTATTATTATTATTATTACTAAAGCCAAAGTAATCGACTAACAAAATTCAAAGCTTTGTGCCTATAATAATAGAAAGAATTATTATTATATTAGTGAGTTCATATCTTCTCAAACTGATTTTTACCATTCATTTTACGGTTCAATTAAAATGTAGTATCATTTCAAGTACAGGAGAGAATGAAACCGATTCCTCCCCTCCCCTCAAAATTTTTGATCTTGTGCCTTAATCAGGAACCATTCATAAATACTATATTGGGTGGTGGTTTTGTAGCATCGGTAGAGCATTTTTTTCTCTTTTTATTCTTTTTTTTCTTTTTGCTGGGGCGCTTTAGAGTCTGAGTTCAAAATTCGCTGAGATCAGTTCCGCCTTTCTTCTTTCTAGGGATCAATAAAATAAAATACCAATTAAGCACTGGTGTCGCTATGATGTACTGTTCCCTCGTTCAAATTTTTGCTCGACTTGTATCTCTATTATAAATCAATATTATTACTGTTTATAAGGCTTCGAGCTGGCAAGATCGTTAGCACGCCGGGCGAAATGCTTAGAGGTATTTCGGCTGTCTTTATGCTCTGAGTTCAAATTCCGCCGAGGTCGACTTTGCCTTTCATCCTTTCGGGGCCGATAAATTAAATATCAGTTGCGTATTGGGGTCGATCTAATCGACTAGCCCCCTCCTCAAAAATTTCGGGCCTTGTACCTAGAGTAAAGTAGAAAAGACTATCATTACTGTTTATAAGGCGAAGCTGGCAAGATCGCTAGCACGTTGGGCAAAATACCGAGCGACATTTCTTCAGTCTTTCAATTCTGAGTTCAAATGCCGCCGGGGTCTATCTTGCCTTTCATCCTTTTGGGTCCAATAAAATAAATACCAGTTGAGCAGCGGGGTCGATATAATCGACTTAGTCCCTCCCCGGAAATTGCTGGCCTTGTGCCAGATTATGAACCCAATATTATTACCATTTATTGTGTTTGTTATAATGTAATTGAGGGCGTTCCAGTCGTGACCTTCGCATCTTTTTGTCTGACGACTGTGGAATGTATTTGAAGGAATTCGATTGATCTTCCTAATAGATCAAATGACCATATAGGACATTACTTCGTTCTGGCAATGGCCCTCTCTCTTTATATATACGTTTGTGTATGTGCATTTGTATCTGTGTGTCTGTGGGGCGAGGAGTCATTTTTATTTTTTGATTTCAAAATTGGTTAGCGAGGCTTGTTGGTAATTTGGCTATTTTTCCATGTTAAATGACAGAGCAACCTACCCTTTCGTTTGTAGTAGTTTGTTAAAGGTGGTGGTGGTGGTGGTAACGGTAACAGCAGTAGCTATAGTTGTTGTAAGCATGTTGTTACTGGTGTTCATTGCTTACAGTTATATTTATTATTTATTTATGTGTAGTGTTGAAGTTGCTTGTTGTAGTTAACTCCAGATCAACTCTAATTGAACAGACTTATGATAACAATGTCCTCTAGCCTTGGCAATGCTGACATTTTTAGGGGCTGTCTAGAACTATTGTTATTGAATGTGAGATTTTTTAAAGACAGCACTGCGTAAATATGAAGGAAATTTGACTGCTATTTCCAACAGGTAAAGCGACCGTGTTGCAGATGTGATTACTGTTCTTTGTGCTATTGTTATATTGTAATTATTCTTTGGTTTTATTATTGTTATTGATGTTCTGACTTTTGCAACTGTTAGTGTTGTGGTTACTGTTAAGAATGGCGATGATAATGAAAAGGAGGATATTGTTATGCTAGTTCTGGAAGTTATTGTGCTTCCTGCTTGTTCTTAATTGTGATGGCGGTAAAGATTAGTGGCCTTTCATATTTGTTGTTGTTCTGCTCATATAATCGTGTTGGCAGTCATCGTCGTCGCCGTTGTTTTTATTGTCAATGATGATAATGATGATGTTTGTTGTTCGTGACCCAGCCGATAAACTCTAATCGATCAAATCTATGATTCATAGCATTCCATCTACTGTCAGTTCAGCTCCTCTTTGAAGGGTTATAGAACTTTGTCTAGTATAGATATTATTATCTAAGCCTATTCGATATGATTTAAGATTTGACTGCTATGTCTAGCAGGTTGACAGAACATAGGGAGGGTCCCTAGCTTGATTTGTATTGTCCTTATTTAAAATTTAACAAACATTGAACAAAGCGTCCTACAACCAAAATCGGAATGACTTTTATCGATAACATTATGAAATGGAATCTTCCATTCGGTATTATCGGAAGACTTGACTGCTGCTTCTTGAAAGACGGGAGACTGTTTGTTAGCCCCTTGCTTTTGTTTTGTGCTGTTAGTGGTAGCGGAGTAAGAGTTAAGAGTGATCATTCTGACCTTCGTAGTTATCGTGTCGTTGGCGATATTGACGCTAAATATTGTAAATGCTTTGTCTGTTGGAGACACATAAGCTTCTATGTTATCATTGAGTTTTCAGATCAGTTGGCGTTGCATTTATATTGGAGCGATATGTTTCTTAACTCTCTTGTATTTTATCCGCATATATGCAGATAACATATATGCGTGTGGGATAAAAAGGAACTCAAAACATGAGTATATATATATAACTATGCCTGGTCAGCAGAAGTGACAAAGTGGCACAAGGGCTGAGAGTTAACAAGCATGATAAGTACGTTACGCATTAACACACACACACACACACACACACACATATATATATATACTCTTTTACTCTTTTACTTGTTTCAGTCATTTGATTGCGGCAATGCTGGAGCAACGCCTTTAGTCAAGCAAATCGACCCCACGACTTATTTTTATTTTTATAAGCCTAGTACTTATTCTATCAGTCTCTTTTGCCGAACCGCTAAGTTACGGGGACGTAAACACACCAGCATCGGTTGTCAAGCGATGTTGGGGTGACAACGACAGACATACAAACACACATACACACACACACACACACATATATATATGCTTATATACGATGGGATTCTTTTCAGTTTCCGTCTACCAAATCCACTCACAAGGCTTTGGTCGACCCAAAGCTATAGTAGAAGACACTTGCCCAAGGTGCCACGCATACATGCATACGACGACGTCGAGGGTTCCAGTTGATCCGATCAACGGAACAGCCTGCTCGTGAAATTAACGTGCAAGTGGCTGAGCACTCCACAGACACATGTACCCTTAACGTAGTTCTCGGGGATATTCAGCGTGACACAGTGTGACAAGGCTGGCCCTTTGAAACACAGGTACAACAGAAACAGGAAGAAAGAGTGAGAGAAAGTTGTGGTGAAAGAGTACAGCAGGCTTCGCCACCATCCCCTGCCAGAGCCTCTTGGAGCTTTTAGGTGTTTTCGCCCAATAAACACTCACAACGCCCGGTCTGGGAATCGAAACCGCGATCCTACGACCTCGAGTCCGCTGCCCTAACCACTGGGCCATTGCGCCTCCACTTAAAGATTTGTAGTAATATCCCTATATGCGTATATGATTATGTGTGCACGTATGCGTGTGCGCGCATGTGTGATGTATTTGGTATCTAACGATTACGTAGATTCTATCTTCTTTTACGCTCCCCTTACCAAGGTCTATCAGTTTCTGCATTTCTTTATCGACTTCGATTACATTAACCCTCGGTATTTTTCTTTTGCTCTCTATCTCTCTCTCTCTCTCTCTCTCTCTCTCTCTCTCTCTCTCTCTCTCTCTCTCTCTCTCTCTCTCTCTCTCTCTCTCTCTCTCTGTTTCCTCTTTCTCTCTGTTTCCTCTTTCTCTCTCTCCAATGCGACTGAACCATGACTGATAAAATCATCTGGCCAGTCAACATTTACATCGACTATTATATGGAAAGACAAAATTTCATCATCTCTGTCCTCATCTTTTTAACGTCCACTTCCCATATTTGTTGGGTTGGAGTAAGTACACACACGCATACATAGAGAGAGAGAGAGAGAGAGGAGGGGAGAGAGGAGAGAGACAATTATGAATAGAGATTTACAGACGATGAATACTAATGTATAAATATATAGATATTTATATTAATAGACCCAAGTTACACAGAGTACAAACAACGGATCCATCTCATAACCATTCTTTATTCTGCGAAACTGATCCCCTGAGCTTGAATCATTTGAGCGCTACTAAGTGTCTTCTATACTGAGAATCTCTTGATCTCGTCTATGAACGGCATATATATATATATA
>NC_068982.1:176225245-176227036 GCF_001194135.2 Octopus bimaculoides | reverse complement strand
ATAGCTTCACTGCGTATATACTGGCAAAAATGCGAGTATACTTGGCATTGATGTGGCAACATTTGAAATATTGTCTAGGTAAATGCAGCTGATGAGGACTAATCAAATTTACGTTGTGAAACGTATTTGAAGAGTCTGAAACCTGGGTACTGCATTATCCTTGATCTGGGTTGTTCATTTTCGAATGTTCTTCCTAAGGTAAGACAAGTTTTTCATGTTTATTGCACACACGCATTTTTGCCAGTATATACGCAGTGAAGCTATACAATAGCGTCGTATTTATATCGATTGCTATTGTCCAGTAAATATCGGTGCCTTGTTGTACCACTCTTATGAATTTATATATATACTCTTATAGGGCTATTTCTTGCTGGAAATTGATACATTTGTATTGAAATATTTTTCATATATATATATATATATATATGAGCAAGCAAAATATTCGAATGTTTACATTCGAAAGAAGTGAGATGTTACTCTTGTTAATATCATCTGTGGTGAATATTTCTAATGGATAATATTAACAACAGTAATAGACACACTCTTTCTCTCTTCTCTCTTTTTTCACTTCTCTCCATCAGGCCTCTTTCACTGTCTCTTCACTTCTCTCCATCACACCGTCTTTCTTCTCTCAACCTCTCAAGTTTTCTAAATATATACACACACACATTCTCTCTCTCTCTCTCTCTCTCTCTCTCTCTCTCTCTCTCTCTCTCTCACACACACACACACACACACACACACACATACATACACACACATTTTCTTTCTCCATTTCCTCACTACCCTCTATCACACCCTTAAAAAATCCGTAAACAATGTCCAGAAACTGGAATAGTATAGAACCGACATTGTTTTTGAGAGCCTGGTATTGTGCTGAAGGAGATAACCCAGACAATATACTCAAACCCGCACTGAAGAGCAACGGCTACTCAAGAAGAACTTTAGCACATATATAGCGAAAGAAGCAGGATTTTATTCGTTCCTACTCTCTCAAAAGATCCCATATCAGCACTCTTGATGCCATCTTTGATAATGAATAGAGCAAAAGTGACAAGGATGGAGGCACGGATGGAGGTGAAAGATATTCTTCCCACTTGGTAGACACTCAAGGAAACAAAGAAGATGTAAGCGAGAAACATGCCAGGACATAAAACCCAAGTGCAAGTACCCCTACAGCCACCAAAGTGAAAACCTGAGGAGGTGACAGAGCCAAGAAGAAAGGACAACCAAAAGGAGCAAAACCAAAAGATGAAACAGCCGAATAAAGAAGCAAGTTTGACTGCTCATACAACAAAAAGGATAAAAAGAGACAGCACACACGAATATGTAAATTCAAATTGAAAGGTGTCTGCTGGCATGGAGAAGGAGGTGCAAGCTGCCGTTTTGCACACCAAAGACCCTGCCAAACCAACATGAAACAGGGTGGAAACCACCTGCCAAAAGGAAAGGATCACGTACTGCCTGCCCCAAAACAGATGTAGTGCGCGCTACAAACCAGTACAAAAGATTGTGCAGCAACTGATCTGGCTACATCAATCTCACAGATGGAACTATCCCCAATACCACCGTAGCAAATGGACCCAAGGTGGAAACGACTGTCAACAACCCAGACATCACATTGGTGCTCTCACTGAACATCAGAGGACTGTTAACAGTACAGAGAATCGCATCAAAATTATTAAGATAAACTTAAAAGAAAACGGATGCGTGGATTACATTCAATCATATAATAATATAGATAATATATATGGTGGTTGTCTACTCCTTAAACAGAGTTTGACCACCTCC
>NC_068982.1:176219706-176224077 GCF_001194135.2 Octopus bimaculoides | reverse complement strand
GTTTCCTCTCTCTTCCTTTCTCTAATTCTCTATCTCCCCTTCCCTCCTTTCGTTTTTTTCTCTCTCGTCCTTTCTCTAATTCCTTTCCTCTCCCCTTCACCGTTCTCTATCTGCCCCTCTCTCTTTCTCACTCTTCCTCCTTTACTCTCTCGTTGCTCACACGTGACCATCATCCATCTTTCTTTTCCTAAATTGAACTTCTTTCTTTCCTTTTGATCTGCCACACATATCACACGCATTCTTACCTGTCTCCTCTCCTATCTTTTCTCCTATCAAAGCTTGTTCCTCCAGCGTTCGCCACCTCACTTTGTTATGGCTTAGCAGCCTATACTGTTTGTTTTCACTGTCCTGTTTTTGTTACCAATTTTGACACTCCGCAAATGTGGGATAACGAAGAAAATCAATATCTCGAATATAAACCTTTGAACCTTCATTCTTCTCGAGAGATCCAAAATCCTCTCTAATGTTACTAAACCATCATTGAATGCGATACAGGACAAAATCTCGAACATCTGTTAAAGAAATTACACCGGAAAGAAATATTTGACAAAGAAAACAACGAAAAATAAATCGGGACTAATAAAAGTAGTTATAACTCAACAAAAGACCGAATAAAACAATATATTTCTTAATCACCTTTCCATGTGTGTACTAGGTCATCTAAAATTCAAATCAATCACCAGTTGAAGAGAATTATGTATTAGCCATGAAATTTAAAGAAAATATATTTTATTTAAAAAATTGGTAAGAGAAGTAGTTATTGTGAAAATTGAAAATACCACATTGTTCCTTCTACAAGGTAAGTAGTTAGCAGCAGTCAATACAATGAAGAAAATCATCGTTGTCATCTCCCTAATTTGAAAATATTTTACAGATGGGAAACGTAACGCTTTAATAAACTTTGCTTGCAGAACTAGTAAAGATTGCCCAAGATCCACAAGAACAAAGCTATAAACGATGCCTGTAAAATATCAACTTCAGCATACATACCACACCGTAGTAGCCTTAAAAAAAGAACAATTTTAGCGTGCCTAACCTGGGAAATGTAGAAATACTGTAAATTTGTCCACTTATTTTATTGAAACCTATTCAAAACATACCAAGTTTCGTAGGAGGTGACATACATCAGGAAAACCTCAAAAGAAAAGTAAGCAAAAGCACTTTTATTTCATCATCCGATGATTTCATATGTATATAGAATAGAAGCAATAGAATTCTAGTTTGAAAATTTTCTTAATATAATTCCTAAATATATTGAGATAATATTTCTTAATAAAATTCTGCTTGTTAGATACTTATTTGGACTTCGATTGCGTTAATTACAAATTTACTGAACCGGTTTTTTCAACTTACGCAAATCTAGTCATAGCATAACTAGAAGACCAAAATTTGGGAAAAAATTTTGATTCACGTTTGGTATTTATTTCTACGAATATTTATTAGCTGACTGGAAACGGTGCATGGATTATCGTTTTGTGCTGCTGCTGCTGCTGCAGCATGGTCTCGGTCAACTCAAGCAATTCAGAACCGAGATGAACAGCATAAATAATAATATTCGTTTCACAATGGAATACAGAAAAAAAAACGAACTAGCCTTTCTATATACGTTGATAATTAAAGAGGCACAAACATGACCAATACACACTTCAAACCAACAGATTCAATGCAATACTCGTTATTTACTTTGTGTGATATGAAACATATAAAAAAAAACATAAAATTTATTTTGATCAGATAAGTCTGCGCCAGGGGATCGTATTTTCGAACTCGGGATATATAGCTCTATGGATTAGAGAATACAATACGCGAAATCCGTTGCCAAATCTTTTAATGAACAACGGAATAGAAAGTTTCAGTGCAATAGAAAAAGATAAGACACTCTAGGTATTCTTAATATTCTACCCTATAAGATAGATGTGCAACACAAGAAAGGTAGAAACATTTATTATCATTAAGTAGAATATTCTATTTGTTAGACAAGAGCTTAAAGTGTAAAAAGCACCAGAAACACAAAATTATCAAAACCAAAAGTGAGCCAGCATCACGAAAAATAATTACTTGACAGCACAAAATTACCGAAATTCCAAGCCTAGCTGTCAAAAAGAACGACTCTCCCAAAGGGGGAATCCACATTAACCTATTTCAAGGCGAATCATAAAGGCTTGAATTAAGAAATAAAACTAATGCTGAGAAATAGCTTGAATATTCCGATTACGAAACTAATACTTATGTGAAAATTTGAACTTACATGCAGCAAACAAACTCCTAAATAACTTTAAATTAATATATGCATTTCAAACAGCATTAGATTGAAATACCGGCGTGCATAGCAATTGGAATGTGTATACAAACGTAGAACGGCTCTATAATATTTTCTCATAGAATATCTTCACAGAAAGACTTATATGTTTGATCGGTCATTTTGATATGGTGTTCTAATCGAAGCTCTGCGTTTTTTAACACATGTGTATAATAAAATACATTTATTGAAAAATACAAACTATTATGTCAACACATCGGAATGATACATTCGCTATCAATCACAAAACGCTTAATCCTTATTGAAATTTAAAAGTCAACTGCCTAAAATAGTGTGTGTGTGTGTGTGTGTGTGTGTGTGTGTGTGTGTGTGTGTGTGTGTGTGTGTGTGAATGATAGAAAACAATTATTGATATCAGGAATACTTTTAGTGATACACACATCTCAGTTGTTTATGTAATCAGTGGTTACGTAGTTAGCGGCATTGCGCGGTCGTTGAATTGATACATGATATATATATGTGTGTGTGTGTGTGTGTGTGTGTGTGTGTGTGTGTGTGTGTGTGTATGTATGTATGCATGTATATATATCCATACACATACAGGGTGTCCCAAAATCAAGGCAACCAGCTTTTCTTCATTTTGCCACAGCAATATATTGTTATAATTCGGGACCGAGAATTGCGATGTAAACGTAAAGGAAACACAGTTATAGCAATACCATATTTATTCGAAATGACCAGCTCCGTTTCGAATCACAGCCTTAAGTCTGGGTGTGAATGCTTCACACGTGGTACGTAGCTGTTCTTGCGGAATCTGATCCATATTCCTGGCGCAATTTTGCCTTTAGGGCGTCAAGCGTAGCATGAGAAGTACTCGAGACACTCGTCTCCAAATTGGACCAAACAGAAAAATTCAACGGGTTGAGATTGCGGATTCTTGCAGGCCATACATCCTTGCCTATCAACGTCGGAATGTTTTTGTCTGAAACCAGCGTTGCGTCTGTTTGGGGCTTTGGGATAGTGCTCCAAGGTGCGCCTTGAAAGTGCTCATCCGCCCATGGAAGCAGTTCAGCTTTGCAGAATGTCGGTAATGAGGGAGACCTTCTAGTGGCTGTCAGCCGTTCAAACCATAACTAACTGAGGATTTTGACGGCGATTTACGAGTCTACTCACGATGGAGCCAGATACACCCCAAAGTCAGTCATTCATTCTGTTGGTTTACTGCCTGTTCGATGTCAAATATCTTTCGTCAGTGAACACCAGGTTGAGCAGCGAGCCTTCAGCAATCTGATGGAGGATAAGACGATTTCTCTCCAGTTTAATGGCCTTATAAACATGCGTGAGCTCATGACGGTGGATCATTTTGTAGGGGTGTGTCCTGAGATCTTCCTTAAGCACTCGATACATCGATGTTCGGCCTATTTTTGCTGCAGCAGCCAGTTTTCAGACGGAAGGGCGATGATTTCGCTGTATCTTTTCTCTGGTGCTTTTGATAAGCTGTGGGATCTGCACACTTGTTTTTTGCCCACGTTCAAGTCGATCAGCGGTGGAACTAGTCTCTTGAAATTTTTTGACAATTTTCCAGACAATTGTTCGGTTAATTTTAAGCTCTTTTGCTATAGCTGTATTATTTTCGCCCCCTTTGTGGAGGGTTATGATCGTATTTCGGTCTATAGCCATTATCTAATTTATGAATTTGAATTTATTCAGTCTGAAGCAAAACGACAACACACTAAGCTTTTATAATGATGTATGATTTTCATATCTTATCACATTTATGGATAGTTATTAAAGTCCGAAACTTCGGTTGCCTTAGTTTCAGGACATACTGTATATACGCACACAATGATATATTCATGCATATATACATAGATAGATAGATACATACATACATACATACATACATACATACATACATACATACATACATACATACATAGTCAAATACGCGCGCACATCGGACAGACAGGCGAATGAAAAGTTATGTGATTTCCAATCCATTTGTATAGCTATGACAAATAGAATTTGTAGAATTTTTTTAATCCAAGTCTTTAAGTGATTCAAGTTCGAATAACTAAAGGAAGTAATTCATATGTGTATATATATATATA
>NC_068982.1:176216007-176219372 GCF_001194135.2 Octopus bimaculoides | reverse complement strand
ATATATATATATATATATATATATACATATATATATATATGAAGCGATAAGAAAACGTTGACTTACATTCTCCAAACTGTCTTACAAATATTTTGACGGTATAGGAAAATTTGGCTGTTATTTCTAGCAGTTCAGGTAGCCAACCTCAGGCTCACACGTCGATTCGTGCTGCTTATCGTGTTCAGAAATTGTTGAATGTGAAACTGTACATGGTGTATTTCGTAAAAGCTATGTGTGGTAGTATTCAGTACGATGCTTATATAACTGAAGCCCTTTTATTTATCACGGTGGTCATACATTTTATTTCACCATCTCAATGGAGCATATCTGTCGCTTTGCCAGTTAAAAAAATCGTCCTGCATATGCAAAAAAAAAAAAAGCCTTTAATATCACGGATCATAAATATTCCCGATCAGAGCTGACATGCATCAGAAAATGGACAACAACGTTATCAGCTTATTCACATTATTTACATTATTTACATTTGACGGATATTTGTCCTCATCTTGTTTGTTGTTAAAACAACGTTTCCGCTGATATACAACAAACAAGATGAGGACAAATATCCGTCGAATGTAAATAATGTACATAATTCCGCATCTCTGAAATATAGAACAACGTTATCAGCTAATTTAATTATAAAGTTTTTGTATTTTCCTTTCATGTTGCATTTAATATTAAATTTATACTTACCTTTCATTTCTCTAGTTAAGTGCAAGCTATTATATCTACATATCTATCTATTTACCTATCAATCAAAATACATTAATCGATGAAATTCCGACTTAGTCTGATTTTCACTGTTTGTTATTTGCAATTATTATGGATTTAGAATTTTACAATTTTGCAACATTGTAATAAACTAGTACTTTCATGCGTTACGCATTTATCAGGTTTATGTAGTGACAGTCGTTCTCCACAATTCACACACACAAACACACACATATACATGAGCTAACACAAATAATTCAAAGAGATCAGTAGCATGAATTTGGTAAACGAAGATGGTTAAGGATGTGTTAGCTTCCAAAGAGAGTAAAAGAAACGGCTGATACGAATTATGACCAACACCAAATGAGTAGAGGATATAATTTCAAAAATCAATAATTTCTCTGGTATTGATATGTCGTTAAGGAAATGGATCTCGGATGATCTAGAGACAAGAATACATCTGTGCATAAACGCTCCTACCTCAATAGGTGTCCTCAGCAGAGTAGTCATCCTTCCTCTGACTCCAGCCGACAAAAGACTTTGTCTGTGTGTGTACACTTCCATGTACATATAAGCATGTGTATGTGTTTGTGTGTGTGTGTGTGTGTGTGTGTGTGTGTGTGTGTGTATGTGTGTGTAGGCGCAGGCGTGGCTGTGTGGCAGGACACTTGCTTACGCTTGCTTCCCAACCATATTGTTCTGTGTTCCGTTCCACTGCTTGATATCCTGAGCAAGTGTCTTCTATAGCCTCGATCCGACCAAAGCCACGTATATGGATTTGGTAGATGGAAACTGAAAGAAGCCTGTTTTATATATGTATGTAAGTATATGTCTGTATGTCTCTGTGTCTGTGCTTGTCCCCATCACCGTTTCACAACTGGTGTTGGTTTGTTTACGTCCCTATAAAATAGCGGTTCGGTAAAATCGACCGTTAGAATAAGTACTAGGCTTAAAAAATGTCTTCGGGTCGATTTCTTCTTACCGTAATATAGATTCATCTGAGACCTTGGACAGCAGGAGACTAAGTTGTTTCTTAAGACCATCTACCGGTACTTCATGAAGACTCCTGAGATGTTTTGGAAAGGTATTAAATAGCTGTTGACTCTAGTAGAAGTACATGGTTCTCACTCTAGTTGTGTTAGCTGAGACCTTTGGAACAGTGCAGTGATGCTCCCCTCTTCGCTCCAGAGAGTAGACTCGTATCTCTTTAATTCTCTCCCAGTGGCTTAGCTATTCCATCGATACACTCTTCCTGGTGTAGCACCGCTAAACTACCTCAAGTTCCGCTATTAATTTAACACTGTGGATTCATCACAGTTGAGAGCAGTAGTCCAGACGTCTGAAGACAAATGTCTACCATAGAACCAGCATAGTTTCCTGCTCTCTTATTATGAAGTTCTTCAGGATCCATGTGGCTATTCACCTGCACGGTACAGCCATGTTGCTGATGTGTACCTGAAACGAGGCGTATTGTTCATACCAATCTCCAGATCACGCACTGTACTTCAATGTGAGATTGCCGCTCATTATGTACCTAAATAACGCTGTTGCAGCATTTGAGCAGAAGGCTTGGAATTTACCTGCATTAAATTACATGCTGTTTTCCTCAACCCATTTATGTTTTTCTGTAGAAGATTAGCATCGGAAGGTTCCTTGAATGTATGTACTACACTTCTGCCATCGGCATCGCTAGTAAGTGTGGTCGTCTGTGTAACAGATGGCATGTCTGAAAGAGGCTCCATAAATAGCAGCGGTTCCTGGGTAGTTCCCTAATGCACTCCACTCCCTATTACTATCTCCTTGTAGAAAACTTCATTGGTCGCCACAACCTGGCTTTTGTCCTTTTAAGAATTCATGTAACCACTCACCCAGTTTTCCGACAAGGCGAGTCTCCGTAGCTTGGGACACATCCCGTGATCAAGCTTATCAAAAGCCTTTGCGAAATCAAGATACATCACATCCACATTCGAGAGATTCATCAGTTGTTTCAACATCCAGCATGCAAATGCTGTGTAAGGTTGTTTCTTCCTGAGTGGAAGCCATGCTAGGTGTCAGAGAGCAAGTCATTATCTTCGAGGAACGCAATCAGTTTCCTCCAGACAATGCGTTCCATGGGAAGTTAGTGAGACAGGTCAATAATTTTTAATGCTTGTTCTGCTCGCCCTTGTGAATAGGACATGTTATGCCTTCCTTTAGTTTTCTGGCAAGTCTCCCTTTCATAAGAAAGCTCTGGAAATAGGTATGTAGTGGTTTTGTTAGAGTCTCTTTGCATTTCTTTGAGAAGATTGCAAAGAATCTATCAGCGCTTTTCGCTGAGTCTGTGTAGAAAGACATGTAGGCCAGATTTTGTTCCATGACTTCTTTTTTCAATACCCTTTCGAATAAGCGTTATGAAAGTTATGCTGGAGAGGTGGAGTTGCGTGCTTCGGCGGATTATACATTGTTAGTTCTATTATAGTCTGAGATAATTATCGATGTCACTTTAACATTATTGATAAGCGCCAGGTTATTCATAAAGGAGAGGTCCAGGATGAACATACATATTTAGATAGGTATGTGCGTATGCATACGCGCGTGTGGGAAATCACACACGCACGTATATATATATGTATGTATATATATATATATATATATATATATATATATATATATAT
>NC_068982.1:176214183-176214872 GCF_001194135.2 Octopus bimaculoides | reverse complement strand
CATATAGGGATCAGCATGAGTTGCTTCACCAACATACTGAAAATTTAGAAATAGCAGTCAAAGAACTACTAATTCTAACTACAATTTTTTTCTCTAACGGATGGCGATATTTATGGCACACATAGAACAAAATAGAAGAGAAAATAAACGAAAAAACAAACTTGCCGTTAGTTAATCATGTACGACGTTTCGTGATTAGAATATAAAATTCTTTTCCACTCATCAGCATGATATACAAAAAAATAAATCTGAAAATGCTAATAAACTCATGCATATTTGACCATGCGACATCAAACATCACATAAGAAAGAACATTCACAAATTTATCGACTAGTCAGTTCCGTATCCCTCCTCAAAATTATCCCATGTGCGTCACAAATAGTCCCGCAGAAAAGACTGCAGTTTAACCATCCAAGTGAAGACCATTAATATAAATATAGATATAGGGCAGGGAATTGCCAATTAGTTAATAAAATTAATAATTAACAATTTTGCCAAGTAGTTCAGTGTGCAAAAAAACCTTTATCGGTAAAACATTTAAAATTATAAACATATAGGGATCAGTATGAGTTGCTTCACCAATAATTTATAATTATAAATGTTTTAGCGATAAAAAATTTTTTGTATACTGAACTACTTGGTAAAATTGTTAATTTTATTAATTAATTGGCAATTCTCTGCCCTATATT
>NC_068982.1:176213921-176214173 GCF_001194135.2 Octopus bimaculoides | reverse complement strand
TATTATGTGGTCACGAAACGCGCGTAGTCTACAATTCACTTTCTTTTTTATTAACTTACTAAACTGAATTAAATTTTTAGTCTCGTATTTTATAGATTTCTATGCATTATAAACTTTTCTTTTAGATTTTATAGATTTTTAAATTAGTATTTTGTAGAGTAAGTTGTTCTTGATGATGTCTGATCTCCTTCATTGTTTGAATTGCATCTTGGTGGTTCTTCTCTAAATTATTGGTATATCTGTCTACCAAAA
>NC_068982.1:176212006-176212915 GCF_001194135.2 Octopus bimaculoides | reverse complement strand
ATATATATATATATATATATGTATATATATATACGAGCGTTCACACACACACACACACACACACACACACACACATACAAACACACACACACACACAAAACATCAAAAGTCCTTCTCAACCCATATAGACTCGTAAGGCCAGTTTCCCGGATTCTGTGACCTACAGGTTTCTCCACGCAACGGAACAATAGGCTGTCGTAGGTTCATTCATTTTTGCCACCTGAGTGGACTGGAGCATTGCGAAATGAAGTGGTTTGTTCACGAACTCAATACATCGTTCAGTTCAGGAATCGAAACCACAATCTGACGTTCATGAGTGCAACACCTTACCCACTAAAGTGTTGCACTCATAGATACATAAATACCTCTATTTATGTATATATGCCATGACCATTTAAATCCTTGGTTTAGGTGTAGGAGTGCTGCAGTTGTTTATACATCGTGTGAAGGCCGTGTTAAACAGAGCGTAGCACATCCCTCTCTAGGTCTCGCCACAGTAAATGCCTTTAAGAAGGGGCGAAAGGTAACAATAGGAAGAGTAATTGAGAGAAAATCCTGAATTTGTCTCAGAGAGGATGAAAACCCAAAATTGGTGTCAGAAGGATTAGCATACATATAGCAGAGAGCCGGAACCATTATCGCAAAAGCAAACTATTCCATTTTCTAACAATTGTGCAAATATGTAATCTCTATCTTTCTCTTTCTTTCCCTTTCTCTCTCTCTCCCTTTCTCTCTCTCTCCCTTTCTCTCTCTCCCTCTTTCCCCTCATTCACACTTACTTTCACTTTCACTACATATTTATTTCTCCTATTTATCTATTTGTGTGTGTGTGTGATGGAGAGAAAGATTAGCTACGTATGTAATTCTTGAATCACCCTTTAAACAGAATTACATACGTAGCTAATCTTT
>NC_068982.1:176210525-176211614 GCF_001194135.2 Octopus bimaculoides | reverse complement strand
ATATATATATATATATATATATATATATATATATACAATATATTAATTATTTGCAGGCTCCAGTAATATCGAAGTTTTTGAGTAAGGACACTAAAGTAGAGTCGAGAGCAGCATATCCGTGTATCAACAATATATGTAGACACTCATGTACATATTAATATATATACGGACTTGTTCTGTACCTTAGATATACATGCACATGGACAGATCAATATACTCATCGATGTAATAACGCATGTATATATAAAATCACTCACAGTCTATCTATCCGGCATGCTGACCGCAGACCGCTGTATGTTCCAGATCCAAACGAAGGGAAGGTGCCGAGTGTGGTGTAGTAGAAACAATAACACAAATGGGCTGAGGTTCATTCACTACAGCTGTTTCAGAGGCGTTACTAATTAATGAACAGATCAATTACATCATGAAAAGAACGTTTTGTTCAGGTGAATTAAATTTTAAATGTGAAACTTAATATTTAAGATTTTACAGATAAAGAATGTAGACTGTATTTTGACACCCTGCATCTCTGTGATGATGTTTTTTTTAGATTTCAATTCTAATTCTAATTCACCTGAAGTAAACGGATTTTCACATGGTGCAATTGATTTGTTCATCAATAAAATCACGTCAGAAACAGCTGTAGATAACCTCATTCCTTTTGTGTTGTATATGGCGATGGATATATGTATAAATATATATATGCATATATATATGTATATATGTATAATATATCTCGACATGCATATTTGTGTATATAGAAATATATGAGTCAATACAACTCGGGAAGGTTCTCTATTTTACATCTCTAGTCTTATATATCTATATCTATTTGTTTGTCTGTGTGTGTGTGTGTCTCTCTCTCTCTCTCTCTCTCTCTCTCTCTCTCTCTCTCTCTCTCTCTCTTTATATATATATTAATTAATTAATTAATTAATATCAGGGTAAACAATTTTTTAGAAATTTTTACTACCAGTGGCCTAGCATGTAGAAAACTAGTCAATAGACAATCTAATATTCATATAAATACAGTGTACAAAGCCTTGTGAGTGGCGAAACTTGAAAGAAGTCCATA
This sequence comes from Octopus bimaculoides, assembly GCF_001194135.2. Classification (NCBI taxonomy): domain Eukaryota; kingdom Metazoa; phylum Mollusca; class Cephalopoda; order Octopoda; family Octopodidae; genus Octopus; species Octopus bimaculoides. Next base: position 176,210,539 of record NC_068982.1, on the reverse strand, counting down.
TATATATGTATATA
>NC_068982.1:176209283-176209657 GCF_001194135.2 Octopus bimaculoides | reverse complement strand
GAGAGAGAGCGAGAGAGAGAGAGAGAGAGAGAGAGCGAGAGAGAGAGAGAGAGAGAGAGAGAGAGTGAGGGTGGGACGAAATACAGATACTTACATTCGTATATACATGCTTTTACACACGTACACACACACACATCTATTCTTTAGCTTGTCTCAGTCGTTGCACAAGAAGTATTTTTAGTCGAATGAATGGACCACAGGCTGAGGCCTCTTTATTTTATAAACATCATACTTGTATCACTTATTGCATCGAATGCTAAGTTATAGGGACGTAAAAACTCCGACACAGGTAGTCAAGTGGTGGTGGGAGACAGAAAAAAGCACGCACACACACTCACACACACACTCACACACACACTCACACACACACACAC
>NC_068982.1:176208372-176209183 GCF_001194135.2 Octopus bimaculoides | reverse complement strand
ATATATATATATATAAGTACCAATCAAGCTCTGGGGCCGATATTATCGACTGGACCCTTCTCAACAAACTATTAGGCTCTAGACTTATAGTGGGTAAATTATTTATAGTTTTATATGTTCTTAAAACCCAATTTCAAAGAAAGATATGTGGATGGGAGTGGACAGATTATATGGATGTGTGTGTATATCTTTGTATTTACACGGAGACGTATACATACATGTATATTGACATAGATGATCGTGCATATACATACATACATACATACATACATACATACATACATACGTATATATGTGTGCTACAATTTATATTTACAGGGGAATGTCAGAGTGTCAACACACGAGTGGAGACTACGCAGTTCATGTACATTCTATTGCATAATATAATTATTTTTCTCGGCCGTACATATATTCTTATATTTATACACACATGCACATGAATACAATCTTAACGAAATGGGAATTAATTCGTCTATAGGGTTATAATAAAATACACCAATGGGGAAATATTATGCATCTTTGAGTATTGGTATTTAATAATAGCACATAATTAAATATATTTGGAACTGCAAAATACCTTCCTGCACACATATATCGAATATGTGCGTGTGTGTGTGTCTGTGTTTGTGTCTGTGTTTTTGAGTGTGTGTGTGTGTGTGTGTGTGTGCGTGCGTGCGTTTCTGTGTGTGTATACGTCAGTATTTGTATGTAGACGCTAAGTATACATTCATACAGATGTAACAGTTTGCCAACAAAACACGGGTGATACAGAATAGGTTGTATGGTTAACTGAATATATATATATATATAT
>NC_068982.1:176198121-176208362 GCF_001194135.2 Octopus bimaculoides | reverse complement strand
TGTATGTATATATGTATATATATATATATATACATATATATATGTATGTACGTGTGTGTATGTGTGTATATGTATATATATGTGTGTGGGTGTGTAGGCATGTACGTAGGTGTGTGTTTGTATGTGTGTATATAAATATACATATATGTACATATAAGTATCAAAGTGTATATATAAGAAAATATATACACTTTGATATTTTTATATGCATATATTTATATATATCTACACATCAGCAATATAAATACACACGTGCTGTTGGACATTTCTCTTCCTTCTTTGGACTTTTTCTTTTCTCCTTCCCGATGAAGAGTTATGCTCAAACGTCAAACTCTTTGTTTTTGCCAAGCGTCAATGAATTACATGTCCTCGTGCACATCCGTGTGTATATACACACACACACATATATATGTATGTGTGCGTGTGTGTGAAAGCACATGTTTTTATATATATATACACAGAGAAAGGTATATATATATATATATATATATATATATATATATATATATATATATATACACACAGAGACACACGCACACACACGCGCGCGCGCACACACACACACATACATATATACATATATATATATATTATACACACATATATATATATTATTTGGACGAATGATCCCCAGAAACCATCGTTGGAATACCTTATTTTCTTCTAACATGTAACCCCAAACTGTCATTTTGGGGTTACATGTTATTTTCTATATATCATATTTTAATTTTTAAAAAACTGTTTTTATCCTATTATGTCTGTTGAGAGTCATTTCTTTTGGTGCCTTTCCGTTATTATTATGTTTATATATCCATATATTTATATATCCATATATTTATATATCCATATATTTATATAACCATATATTTATATATCCATATATTTATATATCCATATATTTATATATCCATGTATATTATTAGTATTCATATATTTTTATATTTTCATATGTCTAATATATCTATTTATGTTTCAACTTGGACAATTCTTATTTTCATCTTAATTAAACCCCTTTATGTATGTGTTAATCGTAGTTTGCTTGAATTGAACTTTTTCTATTGTACCCATTATACTTATCTAATTCTCTGTCTATATGTTTCGAAAGAAAATTATAACTATATATATATATATATGTATATATTGATTAACGGAAGATGGATTCGGTATTAAATCTTTATTGGGTACAACATATGTTTCAAACCATCAGTCTGGGTCTCATCAGAGACATCGATAAAGATATGTCTCGCTACAGATTATTACCTTATCTGCCATTGCGGAGTTCCTGAAGTAGATCCAACAGGTAGCCTAAACTGTACCGGTACTCTACTCGACTTATACTTATTTGTCCAAATAATATATATATATATATATATATATATACAGTATGTATGTATATATATCTTATATATACATAATATATAATTTATTTCTTTGTATAATTATATATATATTAACCCCATACATACTTTTGAAAGTATTGCCTTTTTTTCTATTTCGTATGATCTCATAGTCCCGAAGGTTATAAGTGTTCACGTAGAAAATTAAGTATTTACGAGGTCGTGGAGTTCAACTATAAAGTATCTCTGACCACAAAATACTACATACAAATACTTACATATACACACCCCATAAATACTTGTGAAATCTCTTCAAGTTGCTGAAACCTGCTACTAGTGCCATGTAAACCAGTATTATCTATTCCATTGTCGAGTGGTCTGCGACTAATCCGGCCCCGCAACATGGGTAGCTTGTCACTCTCGTGAGGATGATTTTTGGACTAAAAATAAGACGTTTGGAAGGGTGATGATATCCTTCCGTGCCAACGGCCTTCCAGCATAGAGAGGTTATGGCAAACCATCCCAGTTTTTCCACGAAAAAGATATTATGAGAAAGTCAGAACTAAGTAATGTTATGGTTTCATCCAATAGGAGAACTTGCGATTCATCGGAAAGATTTCCGTTGTAGTGTCATCAACGTACTGCAAGAGTGTATGATGCATGACGACGAAGTATTTGCTTTGTATATATTTAATACAATGTAGATATTTAGTTCAATATCGATAAATGTTCTTATATTCTTGCCTTTGATTTTGGCCTAAAATACACCCCTAGGTCGGAGGTTTGTAAGGAGGGCGTTGGTCGAGACCAAACACCCTAGTAATTGATTTGTCTGTTAATTTCTCCAACTCAGAAGAATGAAATGTAAAGGTAACTTTGTCGGTATTTGAATTCAGAATGTAATGAATCTGTATATAATACAATATAATTATGAGTTACATGATCGTGTGTGTGTGTGTGTGTGTGTGTGTGTGTGTGTGTGTGTGTGTGTGTGTGTGTGTGTGTGTGTGTGTGTGTGTAAATATTTGTGCGTTGCACAGTTCTACTTTTTCGGTTCTCTATTGACCAAAAGCTGTCATCAGCCTGTATCTAGTTAAAAACAGAGTTATAATGAGACAGCGGGTGATGTGTACCTGTTGCATAAACGCTGTGCGCTGTTAGGGTTCGGTCGAATTAGGCCAAGGTTGAGATTAGTGAGTTTGCATGCTCCTTTGTTCATTTTAGTGGTTGGGTGTGCTGTAGTTTTGATTTCGAGTGTAGTGCCTGGAGTGAAGGGTCCTTAATTTTTTATATATTCATTTTTATGGTTGTATTGCTGATGTTTTGCGACGTACATTGGATATAATATATGTTAGTTTGTAAGGAGAGCTATTAGTTTTGTTACCTTCAGGGTATGTTCTTCTATTCATCAGACTGGTATGAATTCGAGGACAACCACACAAACCTGCAAACGGATCAGGTTTCGATTCTAACATAACCTCACCCCAATCCCGGAACACTAACGAACAAAGAAACTAACTCCGCACAGTTTGCTTAAAGACTGGTCAAATGGATTTTCTCTAAAGAAGCTGCCCCGATAATAGTGACAGGGTGCATCTACAAATGCCAGTAGTCCGTGCAGTAGAAACATGTGTAGGTCATTATGATATGCTGTACAAAATTGTAAAATAAGTGAAAATAAATTTGAAGATGAACAAGTCTCCATACTCTTTTATAATTATTACTAATATATAAATATGTGTGTGTGTGTGTCCCACCAACGCTTGACAGCCAGTGTTTGTGTCCTTACATCCCCGTAAGGTAGCGGTTCGGTAATAGAGATCGATTGAATAAGTGCCAGGTTTAAAAAAACCAAAATACTGAGAGTCGATTCATTCGGCTAAAAATTCTGCAAGGTGGTGCTCCAGCATGGCCGCAGTCTAATGACTGAAACAAGCGCAAGATACACATATGCACAAACACGCACACACACAGACACACACACACACACACATACATATGCGTATGTGTACGTGCATGCATATATATATGTGTGTGTGTGATGCGCGTTAATCAAATTGTTTGTGTGTTTAAGCGTGTGTATTTATCCAACATGTATGTGCTCAGTGCGAAAAACCATTATCGAGCGAGAGCTGGCCTTGTGTATATGATACGGACACACAGACACAGCCAGGAACAACATTCAGCGTGTAAAGAAATATTGCCTTTTTTTTTCTATTTCGTATGATCTCATAGTCCCAAAGGTTATAAGTGTTCGCGTAGATAATTAAGTATTTACGAGGTCGTGGAGCTCTGGGTCCGTAACGTTCAACTATAAAGTATCCCTGACCACAGAAATAACGGCATATTCGTAAACCCTATATTACAAATGTTATGATTTCGATGATAAAGTAAGGGCCACTCACAAACTGTATCAATAGAAACAGTCGACTCAATTGTATTGATCTCCTTTTCTTCGTTTCTGTTTATTTCATTAACCCTGGATGGGTGAAAAAGCAGAATCGACATAACGGGATACGAACTTAGAGCAAATCATTTGTCCACGATATCGCATTCTGCTTCTCTGCTTCTCTATAATAAAATAATCATTATCTTCATTTGACCTGGCGCAAATTTGCATTGTGTGGGTGTGTGTGTGTGGGTGTGTGGGTGTGTGTGTGAGTTTGTGTGTGTGTGTGTGTGTGTGTGTGTGTGTGTGTGTGTGTGTGTGTTTGTGTGTGTGTGCATAAGTTTGTTTATCGCTTGTAGTAGCGTGAAGCGCCTTCACAACAAGAAATTAATACTATTTCTACTACCCTAATAATAAGCTGTTTTTCATTTCCCTCTCTTCCCCTCCCTCTGCATCTATCTATCTATCTATCTATCTATCTATCTATCTATCTATCTATCTATCGCATTGTATGCATACACATTCACGAGCCCTCATACATACACACACGCACACGCACACACGCACACACAGACTGCCGGCTTCTTGCGTTGTTTTCATCTGTGAAATTCATTCATAAGACATTGCCCCTGTTGGGAGACACAAAATGGGACTGAACTTGAAACCACATGGTTGAGCGAACTTGTAAACCATGCAGCCATATATATATTTTACATCGGTATAAGATCACAAGCAGTGAAGGTGCGTGCCTGTGCGATCGTATTTGTAGATATAGTGTGATATAGGGATACATGAATGGATGGATAGATAGATCTTTTCTCTGTGTATGTGTGTGCGCGCTTGTTGTCGAGCAGATAAATAAATGATGCGTATGTCATCGTGTTTGTATAAATAAACGTGTGTGTGGGAGAGAGGGGGTGAGTGTTTGGCATCGTCTGTGCGTGTGTATGTGTGTGGGAGAGAGGGGGGTGAGTGTTTGGCATCGTCTGTGCGTGTGTATGTGTGTGTGAGAGAGTGTGTGTGTGTACAAATGTGTTTGTGTGTTTACGTCTGTATAAATAAATGCACAGAGTAGTATTCCTAAATGTATAGTCGAGTTGAGGGCTTTTTTGGTAACTTAAAGCAAGAACCGAAACCAAAACGTTTTATTGTTATTCATAATATTTCCTTCAACAGTAGACACAAGGCCTGAAATTTTAGGGTAGGGTCTAGTCGATTACATCACCCTCAGTGTTCAACCGATACTTGTTTTCTCGACTCCGAAATGAAATCAAAGTTGAATTCAGCAGTATTTGAACTCAGAACGTAAAAACAAACCGGAAGATAAGCCGCTGAGCATGTTGTCTTCCTCGCTAACACTTCTGCCAACTAGCTGCCTTATAGTTATTCATAGTATTTATACGCCGCTTACTTGCCCCTGTTATGTTTTGTGTGTATAAATTATGAAATGTTTTGTGGCACAGAAAGAGATCTGACTCACGAGTCCTCTTTTGTGGGCTCGATTTTTCTAGAGATCATTTATCTAGTCAAGTTGTTCTCCATTGTTTCTGAGTAAAAGCATGACCATCACAGCTTCCTATTATTCTCACTTATATATTGGGTCCTCCCATAAATAATGCGTTTTTTTTTTAATTGCATGAACTAAAAATCGGAGGGGGACGGTATAAACTACCTGCATCAACTTGCTATAAAAGCAGGTAGTAATTTTACCTTATGCTCATTCTTAATGCAAGTCTTGAAGAGTGCACCTCGATTTTAACAGTTATTTCTTCAAAGCTTTAAGAGAAGTGACAAAGGAGCATATTCGGCATAGTTTGTTTTATGAGTTTGATCCAGGCAACAACGCAACGGAAAGTGTGATGAATATCAATGCAGTACATGAGGATCGGACAAAAGCGTAAGCCAGTGACAGCGGTGGTTCTAGAAATTCCGAGCCGGAAACTACAACCTAGAAGACGAGCCTCTTCCCGGAAGATATTTAGTGCTCGGCGAGGACGTCTTGCAAACTCTGGTGAAGCAAAATGCCATCGTAACTATTGAGGAACTTGCAGAGAAGCTTGGATTTGGTCATTCAACCATTCATCGCGACACCTGCGTGCCATCGGAAAAGTCAGCAAATGGGGTCAATGGGTTCCTCACAAACTTTTTTAGTCTAATCACGCGCAGAGAGTGAAAATGTGCTCTTCTTTACTGTCACGTCTCACGAATGAACCTTTTTGGGGGACCGAATAGTGACTGGTGACGGGAAATGGGTTCTCTATGAAATTGTCAAGTGTCGAAGACAGTGGGTAGGGAAAGGTGAACCACTGGCACCCCAGGCTAAAGAAGGTCTTCACCCACGTAAGATGTTGTTATCTGTTTGGTGGGATATGAAAGGTTTAGTCCACTTTGGACTTTTAAACCCAAACCAAACGATAACAAAGGAGATATAATGCGAGCAGCTTGAGCGGCTTAAGTCAGCGCTAGAAAAAAATGACCATCAGGATAATGTCAGACACATGCAGTGAGGATGACATCCCAAAGTCTGGAGTAGTTTGAATGGGAAACGATGCCCCACCCACCATATTCACCGGACATTGCCTCATCTGATTATCATTTCTTCCGCAGTCTTCAAAATCATTTGGACGGAAAAAATATGAATTCTGTAGACGAGGTCAGAACAGTACTAGAGGAGTATTTTTCGTCACGGACAAGTGAACTTTGGAAGAGGAGCCTTGCAAATCTACTAGATAGATAGAAGCGCTTGTAGAAAATGAAGGAGAGTGTATTTCAGATTTAAAAAGAAGTTTGTTTATCTTAATTTTTGAAAATAAAACAAGTATTTAAAAAACCGCATTATGTATGGGATACCCAATACATTTGACACAACAAAGGAGTCTCTATGTAGAAAGTAGGCTTTCAATGAATAGCGGCCAAATTCCCCTCAAAACAAATGAAACGATGCTGGATAACATGGTACTACATACACTGTCTGGCAGAAAGAAGACGAGATGGTTGCGATTGAAACTCATTTGGTTATAGGCCCCTAGAGCCACACTGCCCTGGGAAAATTAAAGTGTATGCTGCGATAAAAGCTAGTACAGCGAGCGCATATGTGGATCCGTATATACCTGCATATTCTCTAGCGTACGTAAATATATGTGAATATGTTCATGCGATTGTCTTTGTGTGTATATGGGTTAGTATGCAAGTGTTTGTTGAGGTATGTGTGTGCAAGTAAATGTGAGGATGTAGGCCTGTGTCTATATGCAGGGATGTAAGAGATTGTATGTGAGTTGTGAGCATTAAGCTAATATGTGTGGAAATGTACGTTTGAGTGTGTCTGTCGGTGTATCAGTGTGTGAGTAAAAGTAAGCATGAATGTATGTAAGTATATACTTACATGCATTCATGCTTGTGAATGAGAATGTGTGTTTAAGTGCTACAATTTTGTACCTACAATTTAGAATCTGCTTCTGAATGTATAACGTTCTAGCTCACTTCTGCTGTTTACAGCTGTGCTTGGAGGAAGGAATGTTGCGTGTGATCGTCGAACTGACCATGAAAAAGGAAGTTGTCATGGTGATACCTGCTCAGAGACCTATGTTAAGTTGCAGAAAGTGAATGGAGAGGAGTGTATGAGCCGCACATAAGTGTACGAGCAGTTCAAATGTTTCCAAGATGGCCGAAAAATGTCGATATCGACGAACGTTCTTGGAGACCCGCAACCAGCAGATCTGAGAAAAAACGCCGCAGATGTACGTGCAGCTGTGTGGTGAAATCGTCGAATCACCATCCGTGAGTTATCAGGGGATGTGCAGATTAGTTACGGTTCAGTTCAGTCCATTATCACTGATGATTTGGGTATGAGATGTGTGTCTGCCAAGTTTGTACCAAAACTGCTTTCAGCTAACCAAAAAGACACTGGGCTTTCAGTTGCTCAAGATCTCCTTGAATGTGTTGAGAACGATGAAAACCTTTTGAAAACTTTGTGCAGGCCTCTGAGCAGGTATCGCCAAGCTTTTTGACAAAATTTGATACAGATTCTCAGCTCAAATATCTCTGTCATGGTCAATGAGACGATTACACGCTACAGACGTTCTTTCCAAGCACTGCTGTAAACAGCGGAAGTGAGCTAGAATGTTAAAACTTTGCGTCCATGCACGGCAGACTTCAAGCGGCGTCACTCTGCGTTCTTTAGCTTTCTTACTGTGGCAACAGTCCGGATACTTATTGATCAGACCATGTATATGTAATTCAAAATATAAAATATAATAAACGCGAACATGATTTTTTTATTTTTCAAAAGGAAACAAATCTAACACCCAGAAGATAATGTTTATTTTTGCATACTTCCACTTTCTTTATATTTGAAAAATTTTCTCCTACTTTTGTTTTAATTGCAAAGTCTCAGACCCTCAGATTTAATCATATGTAACACATCTGCTTCTATACTTAGTAGAGATAAGGCATATCGAATATTATTTTAGCAAGTTTAATGTGATATCTTTTGTGCCGTAAACCAATTACCACTTCTGCAGTACCCTGCCCCCTTCCTCTATGTCCTAAGCGCGTACTTATTTTGGTTCGTACAGACGTATGTATATAGATGCGTGTATCTACTTATGTTTAAGTCTGTAAGTGATTAATAGTTATCTGTCGTACTCATGTGTGCATGTTAATGCTTATGCTCAACAGGCGTGCTTATCCTCTACGGGCGTGTGAGTGTACGTGTTGTGTGTGGGGTATCTTTGAATGGTTTCCTGTACATCAGGGGCTATGACATTCAAAAATGCAACCAAGATTTATAAACCCTGCATTTAGGTAAAAGAAAAATGTTTTAAAGAAAATCAAATTATTGGTAACATCTACCTCAGAAGAAAATATTTTCTTTGATGCTTTTGATAAAACAAGAAAAATTATTTTGGTTAACCCGATTCTGGCAAAAGTTCCTTCGCTCAAGCAGATTGTTGTTTTAGTGGCATCATCTGATATTGCTGCAAATTTCCTCACAAGTGTTAGAACTGCTCATTTTGTTTTTAAGGTTCCGCTCAGCCTTGCACACAGTGACAGTTGTGCATACAATATTCACAAAAGATCTAGAAAAGTATAAGTGCACAATGTCTCATAGGCTTGTGTTTGGAGTTCTCTATCGCATTGGTAGAATCACAGTGTTGCTCTCGGTAGATTTTAGGCAAGCTATTCCAGTCATCTCAATGTGTACACCTACTAATGCGTTGAAAGTCCACTTCAAAGAGAGCTGTATTACGAAGCGATAGGAAATAGTTTACCTTTTCACCAACATGACAGATGCGCCGCGAAGAAATACCTCGATATCCCAGTTTGCAAAACTTTTACTCCAATTGGACGTCAGCTACCAGTTTACGATGAGGACTGTCATCTCAGAACACAAAATATAAAAATGTGTATCGATCATCTATACATCGCAAGAAATGCTATCGAAAGTTTATCATAGGCTCTCACAGAATTACCGAAACCATGCTTGGTAGTTTTTTTAACTCGACATTCTCGCTTCCGAAATGACATCGTGTAGGACACTCATTTCATATTAATTCAACAGGTACCAGACCAGTCCAGTCAGTACAAGTCAGTTCGCTGCATTGTTGGCGTTAATGAAAGTATACAACATAGTTTGTCATTTCTTTACACTACAATGTTGTCCCACTTCACATTCAACAACTGAAAATGGACGCATCCATTATATTGCAACGAGCTTTGCATGCACCAAAAGTCTGTACTCTTGGATGAATAGCTGTCTAAGCTTTTAAACTCCTTGTGATCGAAGTTGTGATGTGGAGAAAGATTTCCTACGTCCCATTAGATGTCCCTTTTCAGTTTAGCAGCAATATTTTTTCGATGACCAATCCCCTAGGGTTGCTGGAGTTCAAATGACAAGTCCGTTCTTTCATAGTCACCTCTGTGTTACATGTTCTCATGCTTAGCTAAGCAGATATCTCTTTAATCAGAGAGCCGAATCACGGAACAATAGTTGTCTTCCTCCAGAGCCTTTGCTCGATATCAATCATTTGTTTTTTTACAAATATTTCTATTTCATGCGTCGCATATCAGTTTAGACTTACAAGAAAATATATAATGTAGAACACAAAGATAGTATTTATGAAGTCACAAAGTTAAAATTATCAAAACACAAACTCAAATGTATAACACATCTTTTGTGGCACTCCGTCGCTTACGACGACGAGGGTTCCAGTTGATCCGATCAACGGAACAGCATGCTCGTGAAATTAACGTGCAAGTGGCTGAGCACTCCACAGACACGTGTACTCTTAACGTAGTTCTCGGGGATATTCAGCGTGACACAGTGTGACAAGGCTGACCCTTTGAATTACAGGCACAACAGAAACAGGAAGTAAGAGTGAGAGAAAGTTGTGGGGAAAGAGTACAGCAGGGTTCACCACCATCCCCTGCCGCAGCCTCGTGGAGCTTTAGGTGTTTTCGCTCAATAAACACTCACAACGCCCGGTCTGGAAATCGAAACCGCGATCCTATGACCG
>NC_068982.1:176195546-176196867 GCF_001194135.2 Octopus bimaculoides | reverse complement strand
AGTTTTTTTTCAGTTGTTGTCACGTGCGGTAAAGAAGCCTTTTTTTTTTTTACTAGAACAGATCGTGTTTATTTTGTTTACTTTACTAGAGATATACTCCTATTAGTTGGTGGGAAGAAGAGTGAAGTGTGCACGACGGTTGAAACATTGCGACTATAACAGCATCCAGGATGAGCATACTAATTCCAATGAAACAATATATAATAGGAATAAATTCACATCTCAGAAATTCTAAAGATAAAATGACAGGCATTCCAAGTTGTACAAACTTGAAGGAAAATATTCAATATATAAGGCATAAAGTGTTATAACAACCCTTTCTAATAGAGGCACAAGGCCTGAAATTTGGGGAAGGGAGTTACTAGATTACATAAAGCTCAATATCTGAAAGGATGAAAGGCGAAGTCGACCTCGTCAGTAAAGATGGACGAAATGCCGCTCAATATTTTGTCCGGTGAGCAAACCACTTTGCCAGCTCGCCGCTTTTAATAAGCAGTTGGAACAAGTGTAATAGTCTTCTTTTGTTATTAATACATTCGTAATGAAGCAGTGGGCTATCAGAATCGTTGGAAGCATTTCTTCCCGTTCTCGGCATTCTGAGTTCACTTTCTTCCGGTTGACTTTATCTTTCATCCATTCGAGGTCGATAATATAAGTACCAGTTTACTACCCGGGTAGATGTTATAGATTTAACCCCTCCCCTCCAACTAAAACTGCTGGCCTTAGAAAAAATTATATGTGCGTGTGTGCTTAACGCGCTTGTTTCGAGATAAGGAGACCGCCGTCCTCAATCGTTTCTAGTTCAAGTCTGTGACAGCTATGTAGAAGTTTGAAGTGTATATTTTTTCCAGGACAGTCTATAGAACGTAGACCCATAAAAACAAAATGACTTTGGTTCATCAACAGAACTATCTGAGCATTCTGTATGATAGGCCTTTCATTTGACGTAACCCTTGAAATTACTACTTCCTCAATAAAAGTTCTACACAGCTAATTTTTATTTGTGACGAATAATATTGTCAACACGGTCAAAATTCACTACGACTGCTACTGGATTCGTGAAAAAATGCCCTATAAGCACTGCCGAGATCAGCTTTACTTTCACCCGGTCGTAACGATAAAATAAGCGCCAGCTCTGTACTAGTGTCATTTTAATCAATTAAACCGCTCAACCACTCACATTTCTGGCCTTGTGCCCATATTAGAAACAATTATGGAAATGCAACCTCTCTTTTGTTATAATATAATACAATATATAATATAATATAAAACAATATAATATAATATAAAATAATATGATATAATATAATATAATATTATA
>NC_068982.1:176192546-176195130 GCF_001194135.2 Octopus bimaculoides | reverse complement strand
TATATATATATATATATATATATATATTATAAACATTGCCGGTGATTTACTCATCATCCATTTGTACATTTTGTACAATTTCTCCATTATATAATATATAATATAATATAATATAATGTAATATAATATAATATAATATAATGCATGGCACTTGGTGAAGAATGGAGTTTGATGTCGCTACCTTCATTTACACCTCTTGCGTTATACTTTACTTTGATAAGTTTCGACCAGTATTGGCCCAGGCCATGTCTAACTTAATAGCATTATCTGGCAAATTCGTTAAAATCAGGAATCGGACAACATGACCCACTCGAGGAGAGAACTATTGTTTATGGAGACGTATCCGGGACTTTTAGAAGGAATTTGTCCAAAGACTTCTCGAACCTTATGGGGTCTGTTTGCTAGTTTCCACAAGAAGAAACAAAGGTGGATTGTGAACTTTTGGGAGTTACTGTTTTGGCGGAAAACGCTTGATTAGTGCGTTACTTTCCCAACATGATATAAAAAAAGGATCAATATAGCTGTAAAGAAATGTTTTTAAGAACAGAATTCAGCATGAAAGAAGTCATGGCGATCAAGTTGAACTCAAAGGCTTTGTTGCCCTATGAAAATACAATCATTACGGCGAGACATTACCCAATTAAGTCATCGCGAATAGCAATATGTCTTCTGCACAAATACGAGTAATAAATAGAAAATGTAGAGATATTCCACTTATCTAATGCTTCTCTCATCAACTAAATGGATACAATTCTAAGAGCAAAAAATAAACCAAGTACTAAAAATAATCCAAGTACACGCAAATTCAATATTGCGACATCTTACTCTCTAATCCACCTCCTATTCTCTGCAACGTCTACATTGTCAATTTTCTGATATTACTCTACGACTAGAAATATTTAGACGTCGGGTCATTTTAATGAGCTGTAACAACAACAATTAACAACGATTATGTAGTACGCAACCAATCAGCTGCAGCACTGTATCACTAACATTAAATCTTTTGAAAGTGCTAGAGGAAATTTATGCTCAAAAGAATAATAAATTATTTCGACAATGTGAATTCCAATAATAATAGCCAAGATATTGTGCACCTCGGAATATACAGTTTCTTCGAGAATACAACCAATTTCTACAATGCTTATTTTCTGAGTCTTCACACACTGAATACGCCAAAGGCGTCGATAAAATTTAATATCGGATATCATGTCACAAGCTAAAATGCGTCGCTGTAGCATAAAGGTTGCGCGTTCGTCTCTTTTATTTTATTCAAGCCAAGAGTAACACAGATATAGTCAACCGTACTCTCTTTCGAATCGGATAGGCTGGCCTAAAAAATAGTAAGTACCAGGTATCGTTCTTGGCCACCATGTGATTAAAACTGAGAGAAATAGATAAAATTACGCAATGAGCCACCATACTCAGAGGAACAGAGACGATACTTAAAACTGTGAGATATATATGCTCCAACAAAAAATTAGATGTTGTAAAAGATTGGTAAAATTTGAATAGCATGTTTCTCAACGTTGGAGAACAGTATGCCATATGTTGCAAACAGAAAGCTGACACAGAAACATACCATTTATCGCTAAGCAAAGAAACAATTCAAAATGCCGAATCAGTTTGTGGGTTGTGCATAACTAAAGCAAGTGATGCACATTTGCTTGTGCACATTCACAGAAAGTTGTCTACATTGCTGAGAGCTCAATGGCAAAATGCTAAGAGCTTTCACTATGAGAAACCTATCAGTGTTGAGTTTCTCAAAAATAAACATCACTATTAGGTTTCTTATTGTGAAAGTAGCCCAAGCTTAACTAAAATCTCGCCGAAATAACAAATCAAAGTGACAAATAACGAAACTTGAAAACTTAAACTACAGAGAAGACGTGCAATCGTTAAGCTTCTACTTACTGACACAGTTTGAACGCTACGCTATTACACAGATGTACACGCACGTAATATATTCACATAACCACTCACACACACATTCACACACATACATTTGGAGTAGTTGTTGTTTTGCACTCGAAGCAACGACGATTTGTTATGCATGACGATAAGAATATAAGTAGATAAAGAACAAGCATATAAAACTATTAAGATTATGAGACAAACAAACACATAATACTCGAAGTCAGACAAGCAAACCAGAAAAAGCGTAGAAATATGACAGAAACACCAACAATAGAAGAATGTGTACAATGAAAATAGTAACGCTCATTGTATCTCTATATTCTCGACCTCATTTTCTGTTCTCTCCTGTACTTAACAATTGCAACCGTGTACTTCTCTTCGCCTCTATTTTTTACCTTACCATTCTTATTAGTTTTCTTTTCTTCGACGAACGCTATAATCTCTGTTACCTATATTTATGTATCCATTTCCATTCTTCATATCCTTCCATTGTTATTGCTGTACTTCATATTGTTACGCTATTACGCCGCGTGTTTTGCTTGTTTGACTTCATGCATTATTTGATTGTCTGTATTTTTCCTACCGTATTATTTTACTGCTGCGTTTCTATTTACCTATGTACACACACACACACACACACACACACACACACACACACACACACACACAC
>NC_068982.1:176191226-176192429 GCF_001194135.2 Octopus bimaculoides | reverse complement strand
TATATATATATATATTGTATTTATGTACATATTATTAATTGCATTCAATTGTTATATGGAAAGTATTGTATAATGTGATTAGGGAAATGGCTGAAAAAAGTAGAAAAAGAATTAGATTTAGAGCGATTATAAATGCAATAATATAATGAGACAATAAAAAGAAATATTGTAATCAAACGACTGGTCGAATTATATGCAACAAACACACACACACATATATGTCATATATACAGGAGCACCCGAATTATCAAGTAAAAAATATTTTAGATTTCTTATACAAATAACGCTCTTATACAAATAATGCAACAATGCTCGAATTTTCTGAATCAATATTAAATATTAATTCTTTAAATATTTACCTATAGAAATAAGTTTTAATAGGAATTGCATAGGTAAAATATATAAATTAACAGAATTAGCCCTCAATAAACGTTTTGCTCCAAAAATATTTACTTTACAACTGAAAAATATTTTATCCACATAATCCATATTAAAGCTCATCTCTGCATATACTTTAAAGTCATGATTATCTAGAGGGTTAATCATCTGTATCATTTAATCATATTACATATATACTTCACACTACCTATTGTACATGACTGTCCTCCATCTTATAACCTCCTTTCTCATACTGTATGACTGTTGGAAAATTGTTAATTTCTTTTTATATTTCATTTATGTTCGCTCTCTCTCTCTCTCTCTCTCTCTCTCTCCGTCTCTCTGTCCCTCTCTGTCTCTTTCTCACTCACTCACTCTCGCTAGATTAATCAATCTAATCTACTTCTGTTTACACGTTTTTTGTCTTACATACATATCTCTCAGCAAAACCACTGCTTTGTTTAACTAACAAAAACCTTCACAGTTTGTATAGCGCTTGATGCATAGACAGACATGCATACAGACAGACAGACAGGCAGACAGTGAGATAGATAGATAGATAGATAGATAGATAGATAGATAGATAGATAGAAACAGACAGAAAGACATATATGCAGGTCTGTATATCTACGCATATATATATATTCCAATATGTGACCGCGTGTGCATCGTTGGCGATTTTCTTTCTCTGTCTTCCCTTCTTTGAACTTTTTCTATATTTCTGACGAAGATCTCCGATCGAAACGTTGAATCCTCTTTCTTTTCTTTCCTTTCCTGAGCGTCTAATGACACTGTACTTATTCCTCGTCCTCGCTTTGTTTTTTC
>NC_068982.1:176189740-176191051 GCF_001194135.2 Octopus bimaculoides | reverse complement strand
ATATATATATATATAAGCAGAAAGCCTTAACACAGTACTCTTTGCTTGTAGTGTAAGATTAGAGTGTTATAAAGTAATATTTACTTTTAACACTCAATGGTTTTACACTTCTGTACATTACATGCACATACTATTCAAGAAAGTGCTTTTTTATAAACTATGTTTTCTGTTTTACCATGTTTATCACTGAGAATGTAGAGGTTATTTTCATCTCCAGCTCTAGAAGTCAGGCAGTGATGGCCAATAGAGCCACCTCAAAGAAAACACAAATAGTGAGTGGTATTCCACAGGGCACTGTCTTAGGACCACTACTTTTCACCCTTGCTAGCTACACAGACGATACGAAAGTCTCACAGAAAATACAAAACCCTAGTGATGTTGTACACTTGCAGCAGGAGTTGGACCCAATTTACAGATAACTGAGGACAATAATATGCAGTTTAATGCTGGAAAATTCCAAGCCCTGCGCTACGAACGCCCAAAACGGAACGTAAAACTTACAGAATAGATTGAGCCACAGGGAATTACAATCCCAGAACCTATATCAGTGCCTGGGTATCGACATGATTGATGATATCTCTTTCCAAGTGCACATTACCAGGATGGCGACAAAGTGCAGACGGCTGGATGGATGGATCCTGAGAACTTCAGAACCAGAGAGAAAGAAATCATGATGACCTTCTGGAGGACTATGGTATGATATTCGGCCTCAGCCATCTGCACTACTGCTCCGAGCTGTGGTCACACCACAGTGTGAAATTTACAGCGGACCTTGAGGCAATCCAGCGAAGCTTCACAAAGAAGATCGTCTCATTGCAACAACTCAGATACAGAGAAATGCTGAAAATGCTAAGATTCTACTCCTTGGTGCGAAGGCGGGAGAGATATGCAGTAATATACATCTGAGAGATCCTGCAAAGGACTGTGCCAAATTTTGGCATTGAAAGCTACACCAATACCAGAACGGGCCGCAGTGCCAAAGGTCCCACCAATGCCGTCGCGCTTCAGGGATTCTGGGCTTCAATGATCCACAGCTTTTTAATATTCTCCCAAAGAGCCTGAAGGACCGATACAATGTAAATAAATATAGGTGTTTTCAAATCAAAACTGGATTTCTTCCTGTGGAGAATCCTAGATGAACCCACCTCGAAGCAGGAGGCGAAAATTAAGGTAGCTACATCAAACTCCCTTATTCACCAAATGCCACATATCAGAGGAGGCACTCGATAATAACACTGTAGCAAAAAACTTTTGAGCTGAAACTAATAAAATAATAAAACAATACACCATATATATATATATATATATATA
>NC_068982.1:176186737-176189451 GCF_001194135.2 Octopus bimaculoides | reverse complement strand
AAGTTTCCTCTCATTTCCTTATGATTTTTCCTAAAATTTTCGTCACATCTTGCAACCTCTTTAATAGTCGTTCTATTAAATTAGACAATCATACTCATACATTTATAAATTCCACTTAAAATGCGTATACAAATATTAATACATATCGACATATGAAATTTTTTTTAAATATTCATAAAATATAAATATATATATAAATATACATAAAAAATACATGTAAATAAAACGCATGTGGGATATGCATGGAAGGAAGTGTGAGAAAAAAAAGGACTGAATTTTTTTTTTTTTTTGTACTGAAGTTAAGAGCGATTACAAAAAAAAATTTCAGTCCGTTTTTATCAGTCCTCTTTTTCTCAAACTTCCTTCCATATGTATTCCACATGGGTTTTATTTAGATGTATTTTTATGTATGCTTAAATATATATTCATATCTTATGAATATTTTCTTTTTAATTTTCGTATGTGTCGATATGTATTCATATAAGTATACGCAATTTAAGTCGAATTTATAAATGTATGAGTATAATTGCCTAATTTGAGTTTATATTTTAATTCTTATCCTTTGTCTTTGGGTTCATCCCGAGCACTTTTTCTTAGCTGTTCTATATATTTCGTAAGGAAGAACAATAATATTATATGTATACTTTAATGCTTCTAGAGTAGGTACAACGGCTAAAATCTGGGAGAAAGTTTAATCGATACTGCCGGAGAAATGAAAAATTTAGAGATAGATGATTAGGCAGACAGACAGATAGAAAGATAGATTATATATATATTCTTCTAACACAATTTAAAATTTAAACTGCACGATAAACAACCATAATTTATGACTTGGTGTGTATATCTTTTCGTGCTATTGTATTCAAATCACTTGTCATAAGAGAGGTGTCTTGCTGTTTCGCAGAGAATATGTAAAAAAAAGAAAAAAGAAAAACAATGAGAAATTGTTTATAACATATTTACTTACACTATCTTATGTGCGTTCATTTCATAAAGGGTGACTGTTATTTACATAATGTAAATTACAAAACCAAGACTTATTGTCAAATCTTCAGAGACGTCTAACTTTTCTCGCATGGTTTGACAATAAGTCTTGATTAAATAATTTACAATAATAATCACCCTCTGTTAAGGAAACGCACGTAAGATGATGTAAAAAAGACCTCATAAACAATTTCTCATGTTTTGATTTCTTTTATATGTGTGTATACCTCTGTGTGTGTGTGTGTGTGTGTGTGTGTGTGTGTGTGTGTGTGTGTGATTGTATGCGTCTGTGTGCAAGTATAGTTGTGTGCTTACGAAGAGCGCTTTACAATGACGTGTTCTTGGTTTCAGTCGCAGTGTGCAACATTTTCTGCAAGGTTTTTAACTCATTTATATAAATACTCATAGATACATCATATACCTGTATTTAAACTTTGATGTTTATATTTCTAGATTTGTCTTAAGCACGATACTTGTCTTATATTCTCATACAGCGCAAAAACTGCTCTGTAGTGGTCCTGCCTTTGGTCATGATATTCAGCTGGTGCTGCGTATCCCTATAATAACCGGGACTATTCCTTACACATATCTATCTATCCAAATTCTCTCTCTCTATGTATGTATGTATGTATATATATATATATATATATATATGTGTGTGTGTGTGTGTGTGTGTGTGTGTGTGTGTGTATGTGTGTGTGTGTGTGTGTGTGTGTATGAACCATAGAATGTGAAGAGTTATCAGCACTAAATACATTGATTTAAATATTGGACATCCTTAGGATTACAGCGGTTTCGTAGCCTTCATGTACTAATGATTTTTGTTAAGATGAAAATATGCTCACATACTTACATTAAAATGTGTTCTCGCCATTATACAATTGTATGTTCAAAAATCAATACAAATATAGCTGGCTCTTTAGATCATCAGAACATTATGGCTGTACGAACGATTCAACTCGATCGGATCTTCTGGATTTCAGTGCATAGATGCTGTACCTTACATATTTCTGTATTAAATTTCTAAGTGAACTATTAGCCGAATATATCTAAGGAGCTTTCTGTGACAGCCACACTGTTCTCTGAAAGTGGACTTGGAATTTTCCAACGTTAAACTGTTTGTTAGTTTCCCAATTCCCTCGTATATTGCGTCCAACTGACGTTGCAGATGCGCAATATTTCCAAGGTTAGAGGGTAACTGAAAGAAGCCCGTCGTATATATACATATATACGTGCGTATATATGTGCATGTATGTGTTTGTTTGTCTGTGTTTGTCACCCACCCCTCCATCGCTTGACAACCGACGTTGGTGTGTTTACGACCCCGTAACTTATCGGTGCGGTACAAGAAACCGATAGAATAAGTACTAGACTTACAAAGAATAAGTCCTGGGATCGATTTGTTCGACTAAAGGCGGTGCTGTAGCATCGTCGCAGTCAAACGACTGAAACAAGTAAAAGAATATATATATATATATATATATATTCATATATGTATGTACATATATGCATATATGTATGTATATATATGCATGCATGTATATGCATATATGTATATATATATATATATATATATATATATGCATATATATGCATATATGTATGTTTATATATATATATATATGCATTTACATATATGTATATATTTATGAAAATATGTATGCATATATATGTGTATATGACTATATATATATATGCATATATATATATATATGTGCATGCATGAATTT
>NC_068982.1:176181200-176186475 GCF_001194135.2 Octopus bimaculoides | reverse complement strand
TATATATATATATATATATATATATATATATATATATACAGAAAATCACAGATAAATCCCCCAAACACTCCACTATTCCTCACTAATATTTTTTTAATAAGACGATATAACATAAAATGAAATAAGTTCTAGTGTATTTAAAAACAAAATCATTATAATAAAATGAAGTTCTAGAATCTGCATTTGAAGAATTGTGAATGAATATTATATGGATTTTATGTGTACACTTTTTATCCAGCTCTGAAAACTCTTTCAACAAATGAAAACTCTGAAAACACTTGTGTAGAATAAAGTAATTTTTTTTTTATCGCTTGTACTGTCTAGAAATTTCAATCTTCTGAGTTCCTTACATATAACTAAATTTTTTATTAGTAACGTCAGAGTTCTTAAACTTCCCAATATACTACGCCGTCGGAGCCATCTATTCATTTCATTATGTAAAGATTGCGCATGCAACCTTTATTAAAAAACTGTCATTAAACTCACATCCATCTTTGATTTGGAATGTTATGTAGTTCATTTATTATTTCTTTAACTAAAAACTCAGTTAACAAAGTGCGAATTAAATCATTAGTGCAGGAGGTGGATTATATAGTGATGATGAACATTTTACCTTGATAGTGTAGTCATAGGACATGATGCTGGTGATTTGATATATGTTACCCTTAACGTTTCAAATGGGAATTTTGTCCACTACCTTTTGGGTTAAGGGTCTCTAAATATACTACATAACATTTCGAATCTAAGTTGTATGAGAGATTATCCACCAATGTTTATAAAGGTAGATATCATACGCATATGCAACGTTTACGTAATGACATCGATGGTGGAATATATTCTTGGGAATAGGTGAGATGTTTCGTTAATGTTACGTGAAATCCTAGACAGTCTTTCTAATTTTACTAATATCAGGAGTTGTCAGGATTACTGAGCTTAAATGGCTGAATACAATTAAAATCCCCCTTTCTTATCCTTAAGTGGAAAATTTGATTGTAGTGATTTAGTATGGTAACTGATATAGATTTTCTAACGTAATTTTATTTCTCGCTTCCACAATACCAATTCTATCTGGGTTTGGTTTTCTATAATCATTAGTAATTGTATTCAGCAAGTAAGGTTAATACGAAGTATAATCCAGTTTGAATAAATTATACGTCTTGCCGGAATGTACATGGATTCCTTGTGCCTTTTTAATATTCATCATCCTTTTTGTAAGTTCGTGCAGAAAAAAAATTATTCCCTGTTTAATAATTTTCAGAAGATGCACGTTGAAATACATCTTGCTAGTGTTTATAAAAATAGGAAATATACAATTTCGCCCTCTTAAAAATCAATTTTCTGAAGTACTTTTAAAATATTATATGTACTTTCCTCCTTGAAGAGATAATATTTTTAGTGGAATTGTGATTAGGTTGTTCTGTTATGGTGAAATACTCACATAAAAATTAGGCTTTACTGAAGGAGATTTTTTGTTCATTTTTTCTCGGTATACTCTCAGACTATAAACAAAACTGGAATTCAACGAAGAATTCAAGACTAGTTGTAAAATAATCCAATTGAATAAGATTCATTGACTAAATTTATTGTCCTTACAATCATACTTCTATTTTGTAAGAAAAAGTTTGCTACTCTTCAAAAAAAAAATTCAAATTATGAATTTGTAATTGGTTTACAATGCCAAAAACTATTACATTATACGAACAGCTAAATCAAAATTGTAGCCTTTGGAAGTGACTAAACGTTCGGGATTTGGAAAAAGTTGCACTTTACTTGAATATACATGTCCTTTAAAATACTTTCTATAAAAAATAGGGGAAAAAAAAAAGAAATATTAACGGAAGCACTCTATTCTATAAATTAGATCACATTGTACGATTAATTCATATCCATTATAAACAACACTATAAATTTATACCTAAATACTTGAAATATTCTATAAACAAGAAATTCTATAAACCCCTAGATTGTTTCCAGAATTAGGTCGTTATTACTGATTTTGAGTAATCTGTACTAAATAAAATACGTAATAAACAAATCAGTATACTCACAAAGCAATAATACTACCCGAGTAATAGCAAAATTAATACGCATCAATGACTCTCATTGAAGATAGTTCAGTCCCACTACATGGCACTTTGGGCAATATTACAATTTTTCCTGCGGCTGCTATTTTGCTCAAAAGTTTCGTTTGTATACACCAGCTCGGTATTTCGATGCAATCGTATCTATACACTACTCCGCTTAAAGATTTATACAAGTGTTTGTTTATATGTGTGTGTGTACACATGCATACATATATACATACATATATATATATATATATATATATATGTGAGTGTGTGTGTATATATGTATATATGTATATATGTATGTATATATAGATAGATTGATAGATAGATAGTTTCACACACACACAGGCATATATATATTATATATATTACATATGTGTGTGCGTGTGCGTATGTGTGTATGGTTGTGTGGTAAGAAGTTTGCTCCTGTGTTTTTTTAGCTGTACGTTCTTTTTCTTTCTTTTTTTTTTTGCTGTGCAAACAAAATTGATAAGGATATAGAAAAGAAGAATTATGCACCAGCGGCGAGAGAAGAAGGAATTGAAGAAGAAAACCTGGAAGAGTTGAGCATGTTCAAGGAAATGCTTGAAAGGGGGTGGGACGACGTGAAAGTGTCCCTACCACCACCACCAAGAAGAGTTGAAGGAGAAGAGCGAGAAAACTATAACTTATAGAACATTCTCGATAGCAGCCGAGAAGATTGAAGTAAGGTCAACGGCACGAGTGGAAAGGATGCTCCTACCAGTCTGGCAGGAAAGTACCTAGCTCGCCAGAGGTAGAAAATTTAGAACGGTGGAGGTGCGATTTCGGGAGGCAGCTACCGAGGTTGGTGTGTTTACGACAGAGCATCATGGTATGTGGCAGGATTGCACTCAACAAGAAGCTTGGGCCGGTGGTCTACCAAAACATCAGTCAAAGCCGGGGCAATGGAGTAACCACTGCCCGCAACATGTCGAGCGGTTAATGTTGAGGCCTCACATTGTGTCATACTTTGCTCGTCATCAGAATCACGTGTTCCAACATGACAACTCCCGTGCCCATACAGCCAAATTAACAATAGACTTCCTCCAACGGCGCAACATCCAGACACTGCCATATCCTGCTCTAAGTCCGGACTTGAAGCCCATAGAGCACCTGTCGGACGAAATCCAAAGAAGGCAAAATGACTTCCTCTCCAAGGCCGACAACTGCGGTACAACTCACTGCAAGTGGGCTGCTATCTTCATAGCCTTCATCAATCGTTTGGTGCATTCAATTGTACAGAAAGTTCCTGACGGTAATCACCGCTAACGATAGTCACACGAGATATTGAGTCCATCTCTTTGGATCCAGAACATTCTGTCATCATGTGACACCTTTTATCATTGGGAAAAAAAACGGCTTCTTAATTAGTACTCTTCAATCAATACTATAACAGCCTGTAAATAAAGCGGTTGCTATTTAGTATATGCGTGACGTTTCTTTCGTGGTTTAGTTTGTGTGTGCGCGCGCGAGCACACCTTGTTGTGTCTGTGTCCGTCCCGCCACCACCCTTGACAACTGGTGCTGGTGTGTTTACGTGTCCGTAACTTAGCGATTCGGCAAAAGAGCCCAATAAAATAAGTACCACAATGAGTACTGTGGTCGAGACATTTGACTAAAAAATTTTCAAGGTGAAGCCACAGCATGGCCGCAGTCTAATGATTCAAACAAATAAAGAAAAATAGAAAAGAAAAAAGATATATATATGAACTCTTGAAATCCCCAACAAAAATAGGGAAAACCCAAATTCACTGACAGAAATTAAACAACTTGCTCTTTTGGAACCAGTGATCCAAATTATTAATGTCTGTAGATTCCGTCCTCCTCTACAAATGTATTCTGCCATTCTGCCGTTGTGATTCTCCATTGCTTGGAGCAACATCTCAGTTGGCTTTTCACGAATTTCGTCTTGAATTCTTTGTTTCAATTCATCCAGTGTCCTTGGCAGAGCCGTGTAGACTCGACTCTAAACACAGCTCTACATGAAAAAATTACAAACGGATCCGATGATATTGGCACCCATTGATGGTCACCGAATATTGAGATGTCACAGCTACCGAACAAATCTCGCACAGCTGCCATTAATTAATTTGTCGTGTGTGATGTCTCACCATCCTATTGCAGTGTGCGATGTCGTACCATCGGGAAGTTGCGGAAAATTGTTCAATGTAGGTGCAACAGATTTCCCCATCTCAACATATCCATCCGAAGTGACAGTCGTTGTGATCCCCGCTTCATTTTCGAAAACGTAAGGTCCGATGACGCCGTGTGGCGAAACTGCACACTATATCGTTACTTGCTGCCGTATTAGGGTTGCTGTTTACAGGATGTAATTTTCAGATATTAATAATTTGAATTATCGATTCTTAAAGGCAAGTTGCTTAATTTCTGTCAATAAATTTTATTTTGTTGGATATTTTCCTATTTTTGTTGAGTTTTCCAAAATTTCATTATTTACATAAGACGGATATGTGTTCTCATCTTGTTTGTTGTTACCACAACGTTTCGGCTGGTTTATTGTCCAGCCTTCATCAGGTGTCCTGGTAGGGTTTTGGACCCAACCCTGGGTTCTCATTCCTAAGGTATTTTTTGCTGATGTTGTTGTTGTTGTTATTATTATTATTATTATTATTATTATTATTATTATTATTATTATTATTATTAATAATAATAATAATAATAATAATAATAGTAATAATAATAATAACATCAGCAAAAAAATATCTTAGGACACCTGATGAAGGCTGGAGAGTAAATCAGCCGAAACGTTGTGCTAACAACAAACAAGATGAGGACACATATCCGTCTTATGTACAGAATTCCTCATCTCAAAAATATAGAACAGCATTTTTCAAAAGTTCCCGTTTTTTTTGGGGGGGAGTCACCCTATATACATACATGTGTGTGTGTGTGTGTGGATGTTTGGATGTGTTTATTCTTATGTATAATGATATATAACAGCAGTCACCCAGCAGTCGATATTTTTGAGCAGGTTTTACATATATTTTATAAAGGAAAAACAGGTCAAAACTTCTTTGGGCATCTTTTGTTTTTGTTCTTTTCAAGTTTTCCGTATAATTTTAATTCACCACGAGAGTGGAGCTTAGCGCTTGCAGTGTTAGTTTTGTTTAATAGTGTATCTTTGTCGTGAAAAACCTCTTAATAGGTTGTTTGATTGTGTGCGT
>NC_068982.1:176176901-176179745 GCF_001194135.2 Octopus bimaculoides | reverse complement strand
TGTGTGTGTGTTTTTATATTATTAATAAATTCATAAAATTATCAATAATATTCGCAGGAAATCAATATTTATTATTTCGAAAAATATATATCCAATATGACATAGTAATATAATAAATTTAAAATTTAAAATATACGAAATATAAATATAAATATATATAAAAATATGGATGTAGATAAAGATACATGTGAATATAAATGCATATAAAAATTTATGCGTAATTTTAAAAAATCTAAAATTTAAAAAAATTAAACATCTGACGATCGTTTCGCGGATATTATTATAATCACAATGTAATCAAAAGATCAGCATACTATCAATAATTCCGCTCTTCGGAGATGAATGGATTTATAATCTATGTATTAAGAACGAATGGTATATGAAATATTAATTAAAATATTAAAAAATATCAAAAATATTAAAAAAATTAAAACTATTAAAGTGTATACTGTCCTTTAAATAAATTGTAAAATTAATTTGATTACATTGTGATTACAATAACATCGCGAAACGATCGTCAGATGTTTAATTTTTTAAAATTCTAGACTTTATAATATTCATGCTTAATTACGCATAAATTTTTATATGCATTTATATTCACATGTATCTTTATCTACATTTTTATATATATTTATATTTATATTTCGTATATTTTAAATTTTAAATTTATTATATTACCATAGGCGTAGGAGTGGCTGTGTGGTAAGTAGCTTGCTTACCAACCACATGGTTCCGGGTTCAGTCCCACTGCGTGGCATCTTGGGCAAGTGTCTTCTACTATAGCCTCGGGCCGACCAAAACCTTGTGAGTGGATTTGGTAGACGGAAACTGAAAGAAGCCCGTCGTATATATGTATATATATATATATATATATATATATATATATATATTCATTTAATTCCTTATTTCTACTCATCTAATCAAATTTCTTACAAAGGGATTCTTTTATGCCACTTAAAGAAAATACACTACTAAACCGTACCTGACTTGCAAACATATTAGAACACACAAAATATAGTAAAAGAATAAAGAGTAAAAATGCTTTTAGTCTTATGAAATCACAACCGCGAAATATCAGAGGCACTATCAATAATTTCTTTGTATGTGTGTGTGTGTGTGTGTGTGTGTGTGTGTGTGTGTGTGTGTGTGTATGTGTGTGTGTGTGTTATATACATATTTTTATATACGTATATTTGCGTATATCTATATACGTATATATTTGTGTTCCGGGCATACACACACACACACACTCACATACACACACACACACGCACACACACATACACTAGTGAAATGGTGAACACAGACGAGTGGAAATAGCACCCAACAAATCGTAGGAGTTGTATATATTGAGTGAGATATTGACTTAACCTGCCATATTACTTAATTTTTTTGTAGACGTATTAATAAAAGATCGTTTACCTCCTCAGACATTCGGAAGAGAAAATAAGAAGAGAGAAAATAAAATTCCTTCGTTTGATCAGTTGGTACCACGTTGGTGCAGTGATAACCCAGCGACAGCAGATATTAGGTCTAAATACTCCACGTGTTAAAGCAGGCGGAATAATGTAACTTAGTCATCGATGCGTTATATGTAATACGTAGCGACATCAGTGACTTACAGAGAGAGAACGGCTGACATTCGTTTATCATATACGGTCATGTGGATATACTGATAATTCAGCGACTATATTATATGGTGAATGAAAACCCTCCACGTATTTAAGAAGGCATAATATTAATGTCACTTAGTCATCGGAGGACGTTTGACGTACACGTGCCTAATGTATCTGCTGGCTCATTGAAATGTAAAAATGGAGAACGATAATCTCTGTGCAAGCAGCATGCATAGTATAAGCCCGGTCGTTGGTGGTATATTTGGGTTATCGGAGAGATGGGTGCAACGACATTCTATACATCAAAAGAGCGTATTACAGTATGAAATAACTGTCTTTTTATTAGTGAACACAACAGACTGTTGAAGTGCGTTCAGTTTTTCTCAGATATAGAGTCAGCAATTATGAGCCCCGGCTGAGTAAAGTGAAGCCCTATCAGATATGTTCCATATGATACTGGGGTGAAATGTCACTGTACTTACGGAATCTCTATATGAAGAAAAACAAGGAAATCAGATCTCTATTCCACTATATCTGAAGAAGTGCATATGCTGTGAGTATCTTGCCTTGAAGGTATTAGCTGTTATGGATGTAATGTGTCGTGATACCATCGGAGGGCTCTATAGTCCAAGGATCTCGTGAGGCGGAATCCTCCCAATGGATACCTAGTAGGATTTCATCAGTTGGAGGTATAAGTTTGGGGTGGATTTTGAGTGGATTCGTCTTTGTTTCTCTTATGGTGCACGATGCTGGAAGTGACATTATCCAAATGTGAACAACTAATCCTAACATGATGGTTATATCATATTTTTTATGCATGTTGTACATGTTATATATATATATATATGTATATATATATATATATATTACATATAGTCATTATATTTTTATATGTAAAATGAGTGAGATGTTCATATTAAATACAGCGGAGTGTACATAGCCTAGCGTTTAGGGTGTTCCATCATGATGGCGAGAACGTAGTTTCAATTCCTGGGTTTCAATTCTTGGTGCGTTGTGTTTTTGAGCAAAACACCTCATCTGATGTAGATCTCCAATCACTTCGGCATCTCACGTGTAGCTATTCAGGCAACGTTGATTTTGAGGGAGAGAGTATGCTAATACATAGCACATATATTTGATCACCATGAACAAGAGATTGCAGAACCGTCTTTCTCGGACTACGAGAAGCTACAATCATATATATATATATATATATAAATATATATAT
>NC_068982.1:176169236-176176179 GCF_001194135.2 Octopus bimaculoides | reverse complement strand
ATATGGCGTAGTGGTTAAGAGCGAGGGCTACTAACCCCAAGATTCCGAGTTCAATTCCAGGCTGAGACCTGAATAATAATAATAATAATAATAATAATAATAATAATAATAATAATAATAATATCGAAAAATACCTTAGGAATGAGAACCCAGATTCGAAATTTCCCCAACGCACCTGATGAAGGCTGGAGGGTATGTCAGCCGAAATGTTGTGTTAACAACAAACAAGATGAGGACAAATATCCGTCAAATGTAAATAAAGTAAATAACTATATATTGAATAGGCATGGAAGAGATACCTTGACGATTGCTTCATAATCTGGAGAGAATCTCTAAATACTCTGGAAGAGTTCAATATCCTCCTGAACAACATACACCCATTTCTCCTATTTACAAAGGAGATGAGGAGTATCAAATTATCATTCCTAGATATAATGGTAATAAAAAAGGACACCACCATTACCACAGATATATACTATAAACACAGACACACAATCTCGCACAGCTGCCATTGAATTTTAAGTCATGCCATCCACCACATACAAAACGCAACATCCCATATTGCCTAGCCGGAAGAATTTGTATCATTGTAGAAGATGCGAATATCAGGAACAAACGCCTAAACAGAACTAAGAGAATTTTTGCTCGAACAAAAATACCCATCTCTACTTATAGAAAACGGCATACAACTGTCTATAAAAATACCCATACAACAACTGAGGACAACCCAAAGAAGAGGAAAACAAGAACAAGTCATACCATTTATAGTGAGACACAACCCATGTCACCAGAATATCTTCAACATAGCCAAAGTAAACCTAGCAATGATTGCCCAAAGTAATGAGTTAAAAGATATAATCGCAGATAGTAAAAGCCAGCCTAAAAACTTGAAAAATTTTTTAACAAAGCAAAGTTTGACCTTAGCAACAAAAACCAATCATTCACTGTATCTAAATGTAATGATAGCCGATGTGGCACATGCCAATTCATACATACCGGCCAATATATGGCCACAAAAACCGGAAAAATATTCACAAACGCAAATATGAACTGCAAAAGCAGAAATTTAATTTGCTGTATCAAACGCCCGAATTGTGAAGAACAATATGTGGGTCAGACTGGAAATGGACTATCAGAACGTTTACGTGTGGATCCACAGCAAATTAGAGACCCAGATGTCCGTCAGATACCTTTTAGTAACCATCTTGCAACATGAGGTCGGAAAATATTTATACTTCCATTACACAAACTACACAGTCCAAGTGAAATCGAGAGAGAAATCAGGGAAAAGAACTTTATTAATAATAAATTTCAACCCAAGCTAAATAAACCATAATAATAATTCTTAGAGGTACTATTTCTATTGCTACGACCACTACCACTAATAACAACAACAATATTAACGGTTCTCATGATGACGATAACAGGAAAATACTAGCTAAGTCATGAGAAAAGTAGGTAAAAATAATTTTATTTGGGGTTTAAATTTCTATTACCACAGCCACTCCTACCACCACCACCAGCAACGACAACAATGATAAAGATGATGATAATGGTTATGATTACTAAAATGTAAAATTCCCTGGGAAATGTTTACAACATTTCTAAAAATAGCCAAACAATTACAATTTTGTCTGTATTGGTTCCCTACTCTGGGACATATTTAATGCATATAGCTCGCTTTATTGACATGAATTTATTGAGTTTCATATGTATGACTTGCATAGAGAGACTTTTAGGCCCGTCCTGCTGAATTATCTGTTTTTCAAGTGACTTCCTGTCAGCTTTATAGAAATTTAGGCTGGATAGGGTTTGAGCGCCATCTGTGATGAGTTTATCTTTAGTTAATTCCGAGCCATACATTGTCAGTTGTATCATGTTATGGTCTGAGAAAATTGTCGGTGATATATTAACGTTGTGGCTAAGTTCCACATTGTTTATAAAACAGAGGTAAAGATATTTTTGTGCCTGGTTGAAAAGAGTATGATCTGCTTTATGAAGAGCATTTTCGTAAGATCAAGTAGAGATTCTGCTTGATTTCGTTCTTTGTGCGTCATTCCTGGGGTAAAATTGCCCTCAAGCCCCCTGATGTTGGGGAAGTTGAAGTCACCCGTCAGGAATATAGTAACGGTGGGGGATTGGGTTGTAGGTGTGAGTAGATGAAAATAGGGGAGGGGAGTAAGTGGGATTGAGAAAGAGAAGGCGAAAGAGAGACTGGATACAAATTTACTTTAGTACAGAGAGAGGAGGAGGAGGATGTATCGCTAAGGTCTGAGTGAGATGTAAAAGTCTTTGAAAAAAGAGCAAAGTGATGGAGAGAAAAAAGAGAGGAAAAAGGATATTTATTTGGAGAAAGTGACAGAGACGAGGAGAGAGAGAGACTAGATACACGTTGATTCTAGGACAGAGAGAGGAGTATGTATCGCTAGGGTTTGAGTGAGAGAGTAAGTCAGTAAATATATTTGGAGAAAGTGAGAGAGAAGGATAGAGAAAGAGACTACATACACATTGATTTTTGTATAAAGAGAGAGTAGGGGGATGTATCGTTTGTAAGTGAGAAAAGTAAAGTGAAGTGAGAGGAGTATATATATTTGTAAAAAAAAAAAAGCAAAGTGATGGAGAGAAAAGAAAGTGGAAGTTACATGAGATATATATATTCCAGCCTGGTTTGGTTTTGTTTTGCAAGCTCCTGAAAGAAAAGTGAATAATTATTCGAATAGAGAATAAACGCTTTCCTAACTTATAACCAAAATAAACGAATGGGTTAGAAGAAATAGAAAGCCAGTATCTATCAGACCTCGTTAGAAAGAAAAATATGTAAACAAAGAAGAGAAGAGGAGGAAAGAAAATAAAACGTCGTCGTGTAAACAAAATGAACAAAATACAGAAAAGGAGGATCGATAACTTATAACTTTTTTTTTACTTTTTCGGGACCTTTCGTTAATTTAATTATAGAAAATGCACGTATACTTATCTTATCTTATCTCAAGTTTTTTTTTTTTTTGAAGTTATGGTGGATCTCAAGAATTTTCTCTACTTTCCCGCAAGCACGCGGAGGAAGTTCCCGTAAGCACGAGGAGGAATTTCTTGATTGGAGAAACAGCGATGTTTTGACTTCGTGTTTTGTCGAAGATTCTTTCTGCTCAGTATATTTATGTAGGTGATTTTAAATATATCGTAATTTTATAGATATATTGTATATTGGTATATTTTCCTGATCAGTATGCTCTTTGCTTTGAAATATTTTTACGGGTTTTCAGGAGATCAGGAAAACACGTCTGAACCAAGTAAACAATTATAAAAATCTGATTACAATTGAGGGCGCTAGAATTCCAGTGCCTATACGCTAGAAGCTGATGTCAAATACCTACAATCCACTCTAAATTTGTGCTCCATTTATAATCCAAGGTCGAATGCGATGCAATGAGCAAGAAAATTTACAAAATTTTGGATAATCCTATATCCTGTATTTCGTGCTCTGTAATAACGATCACTTTACACTCCTCAGTAGAGATATACCAACAATATATAAGAGAAAAAATATATATACATACCAATAAATTTTTGCGTACAGATACCAATATATACATGCATTTCCCGAGTATACATTACATCTAATCGCCCATCTCGGCCATGCAGTTAATGTCAGAAATCATACGGGGTAAATATTATACCACAGCATAATATAATGACTAGAGAACTCAAAAATTATTTATACTTATAAATTGAGGATATAATCATTAAAATGATTATATTAGTAGGTAGCGTATAAAAAAAAAACGACCATATCGGTAAAATTAAATTCTGAAGTATATAATTATAAAAACTTAATTATAGGAAAGAGAGAGGCAGAGAAAAAGAGAGAGTTCAGCTTTTTGATCTTCTCATACAATTCTTATAGAATAATCTCCTTGTTTCTTCAAAATACACATAGAGTAAGCCACGCACCTATGAGTTTGAAAACTTCAAGAAATAAACTTTAATTCATCTTTGATAAATGTTTTCTTAAGTCTTCAATTCTTTATGAAGTAATCCCAACTTTTTATTTTCACTGCGGCTTTTATTCTACCTCCTTACTTCCTAATATGATATATATTCCACATTAACTTAATTTAGAAATATCTTTGTTAATTTCCAGATTTGTGTATTTGAGTGTGTGTGCACATATGTGCGTGTGTGGAAGTGTGTGTGTGTTGTATTTCTCTTATTTTCGTTTCTTGAATAGATTTTCATTACATCACATTGAAATGTTGTGTACCCATTTAATTTTATTACATTTATAGTTTTGCATGTCTTTCGTTTTCTTTTTCCAAATTACAAACTTATTACCAAGACATGAAAGCTACACGCTATGAAATCGGCTTTCATCTTTCTCCACCCTTATATATAACTAAACTTAGGTGGGTTTGTTTTTCAGTTATATTCAGCAACCTCACATAAGCATTCTAACTTTAAAGCTGTTTTGAATTCTTATGAAGTTAATTCCCTTACATCTCCACCCTTTAAATTGACACTTGAACTAAGCTACGAGGATCGCTCTCTATCTATCTATTTAGCTAGCTAGCTAACTATCTATCTATCTTTCTGTCTCTTATTTCTCTTTCTCTCTTTGTTTCATTATGTATTTTTACACGTCCTAGAGAGGGAAGTGGAAGTCGCTTATAGCTCCATCCTCATAAAGATACTATGAATAACAGGTGTTGATTTTACTCATTTGCATATCAGTACGTGCTCTGGTAGGGTTAATACAAGAACTAGAGCATTTTTTAAAACGGTTTCATTTATTTGTCTTATGGCATATTACAATGTGTTATAATGAGATATATTTGCAAAATATATCGTAAATGCATTGCTTTCTGTTGACCTTTATTGTATGTTAATTATGTAATGTGTTTAAAAGTACTTTTTATTATAAATTGCAGTGTTATGTTTATCAGTGTGTTTGGTATTGTTCGGTGTTATCTGTGGTATTATGGTGTGTCATGTTGTGATTATATTTCTATTGTCTTTAAATGTTTACTCTATTGTCGTGTAATCATGCATAGCAAGTTTAGAATTTTACATATTGTGTTGTAGACTTTCAAAATACTATGTTCTGTATTTTTGCTACTTCGTACAGTTTATTATATTCTACTCATAATTCATTGTTTTACATTTTGTGTTTAAGGAATTTTTTATGTAACTTCGGTTGTGTTTCTATGGTACGTAGTTACGTTGTATTCAATATCGTGATTTTATCTGTTACTTTAGACTTATCTCATATTGATCTTGTTAATTTTCTACCACTAATTATTATTTACCCTTACTAAAACGCATTTGATACGAGAAAACAGTTGTATATCTTAGTTACACTACCACATTTATGAGTTGAAATATTTATTGCTTCCAGCAACATGAATGGTAAGGCCTCATAATCTAAACAGCTCTGGTTAAATATTTGTATTGAATAATTAAGGTCACCGTTGCAGAATTTGAGGAGCGCGTGAAATTGATTAGTCCTTTAATTTACCAGTAAATCTCCTGCCTACAGTAGCCTTTAAGAGGTCAGTCGGTCAGATAGTATTATACTACCACATACCACAACCTACAAAGTTGTGTAAAGAAGATGGGATCGTATCAGCTGTAAAGTATGTGATCATAACTTTGCAGGATCGGGACTGACCTGGGACCAATTGACATTATCAACATCAACCCAACCCTGCCCTCTTGATAAAGCTCTAGATACACCACATCTGAAAAATAATATCGCTTGGTTATACCTGTACCTTTGGTCATAGTTATGAGCCACCAAGGGTTGAACAACAACATTAAATTACAGTTCATCATCTTAGGGAAAGGAAGGGCGTATTAATTGTATAGTCTTAGATACATCATTTCTGAAAACAGAAACGATGATTTCCTCTAGAACTCTTTGATTCTAGGTCTCTTAATCCAGGGTTGATCTGGAGTTAGAAATCTGATTTTTCATCACCTGTCTTCCTTGTTTCAAACCCTGTTCTAATCGTATATATGAATTCAAGTGTATTATTCCACCACTGCAACTGGACGTTGTTCTATTGTTGTTCTTACTAAACCGAATGCAAGTTTTTTGTTGAGCAGACCTAAAATCTGTCGAATTTTCTGAAAAATGCATATAGGACCACATGATCCTGTATGTCATTCTTTTGCCTTTTAAAGGCAATAGATTGTTATTTGAGTTAGATTTGGTTGCTGTTTCTAACAGATTCGACGACCACATGGTGACTCGCTTTTTTGTTAAACATAGGATCAGTAATATTGATCATTGCAAGCTTTGTTTATTTACTTAAACATTTTCATCTAATCCTTCTCCGTTCAGATTCTTTACCTACTTCCGTTTCTACTTGCTTTCCTTCTTTTTCTTTTCACTCTCTTCTTCGTGCCGTAACTTGTCTTTGTTCTTCTTGGATTTCTTGAAGTTGTTCTACTTTTACTACTCTTTGCTTCTTCATTTTCTTACTTCCTTTCTTCTTATCCTCTTATTTCCTTTCTACCTTTTCTTTTTATTTTAATTTCATGCTTCTTTCCTTATTTTCTCTACTTATTATTATTATTATTATTATTATCATTATTATTGTTGCAGTTATTATTATTATTATTATTATTATTATTATTATTATTATTATTATTATTATTATCATTATCATTATTATTATTATTATTATTATCCCTTCCTCTTTTGCTTTCCTTTCTTTTCCTTCTCTGAAATATGAGGCTTTATTGTCCTGAGTAGAGTTGAAATGTTTCCGGAAGTCGAAAATAAGTAGTAGATATTTCTTGGAATAGCCATGAACATCTTTATAGCTCAAGAAATCAATACTATATTAATAATAAAATATCATTTTTAGAAGAAAGTAATAAGCATCACGGCATCTCTTCCTATAAATTATAGAGTATTTGTAACATATCAAATAGATATCGGTAT
>NC_068982.1:176165053-176169071 GCF_001194135.2 Octopus bimaculoides | reverse complement strand
CTTTAAATTTCATGTATGAGAAATATTAAGGAGTAAGGCACAGCTTCATGTGTATACTATTGTGTGTGTGTGTGTGTGTGTGTGTGTGTGTGTGTGTGTGTGTGTGTGTGTGTGTGTGTGTGTGTGTATCGGGTGACATGTCATTAATTTATGGCGGGACGAGTCTGGAAGACATTACTGATCTGCAGTAGATTTAATGAAGCGTTAGGCGGAAAGAGCTCCGTTATTACATGTTGCATTGGTAGTCTTGAATGAAAGATCGTATCCAGAAAATGACAGGCGTCAGTTATATGTTAGGAATTTGGCAGAACAGGTTTCATGCCAAACATGTTCGACGGCTTTAGAATTCTTAAATATGAGGGATTGTTGAGGAGCTACTTGGGAAAACAAGTCTCTGAATCTGCTTAAAAACGCTATATAAATGGTTATTGATGAACGAGCAAGCAAGAGGAGAGAGTGAGACAGAAAGACAGAGACAGACAGACAGAGAGACAGAGACAGACAGACAGAGACACAGAGAGATAGACAGACTTAAGATAATACGGGAATCTAATACCTTGTACTTAAGATATCCATTTTGTGAATGATATATGCACTTGCATGATGAGTTTGCTGCACTACGAACTGGTTGTTGCACATCTCCCAGCATGCTTTGCCATAGTCGAAAATAAGACAGGAACGAGCAAGCAGAGCAGCTTCTACAAAACTGCTCACTTGCGGGAAATTGCAGCCAAACCTTCCTCACGTAACGTGATTTTGTTTTTAAAAAATATTACTTGTCGGATAATGCAATCCTAGATTACGCTGCAATGTTACGGTTAGAATGCTTTTAAGACAATGCGTTTACACGATACGATATAGTCTGGCTTGAACTGATCTACGCTGACATGAGTTACACTTACAACAGTTACAGGAACTCACAGGTCATTCAGAGGGCACGGAAATGTCATGATGGATAAATGAAGCAACCATTCTTTGCGTTCTTCGTCCAATATAGGGCTTGGACTTGGAAGTACTTATCAGATCACCGGGCACGAATGAAACCATTTCATTGGTTAATTATTAAAATGTTCTGACTAATTACATTAGCAAGCATTTTCAATCAGAGTTATTTTAGAATGTTCATTACTTTATGTTTATGACTCGATTCGGTGCCTTCGAAAACAACAAGCATTTGGTATAGCATCGCTCTATGCCACAATGCTGTTCGGAAATCAGGAACGACTCACGTAGATACGAGCATGGTCTTCTTCTTTCGAGTTGTTCTCGTCGTCGTCGTCATCGTTACATCATAATCATCATCATCACCATCATCGTCATCATTTGCGTCATAGTAAACGCTACATTTATCAAGATTGTTCTTACGTTAGCTAGTTGTTACCGCCGTTGTTTTTACCGCTGAACGTATCGTTGTGGATCAATGAGGTTCTGATGGTTAATATCACCATTAGACAAAGTTGTGTGGTGTTGTTGTTGATGTTGTTTATGATGACGATGATGGTGGTGTAAATTAAAATATGAATGTTGTTGTTTAGCCCCATTTCAACCAACTTCGTATAAATCTACGTTTGAAGGGACTCCAGATGTAACCACCTCGTCTTTTGGGAGAATGTAGGGCTACATTATCTAATTTGTCTTTTATAAAACGTCGAGGTGATTTGGCTGTTATTTCTAGCTGAGCAAGGGACATCGTAGAGACTCCCCTATTAGCACGCATTGAAGATGTTGATGGTGCTGATAATGTCGATGTCCATCAAGGAGAGAGAGAGACGAAGAAGACAATGACAATAGTGGTAATAATAATGAGGGTAATGATAATGATAATGTTGGTCATGATCCAGATAGCCCTGATAATGACTGGGATGATGATGGTGATGATGATAATGATGACAATAATGACGATGACAACGATGATGACGAAGACGATTATGATGAACACGATGACGGTGACAACGATAATAATGATACCGGTGGTGGTAATTATAATGATGATTGTGATCATGATTATAAAGAAGTTAATTGCTGTAAACAAGAAATATTTCTAGCTCTCCCTCTAATTATCTTTCTGTCTGTTGTATGCTTTTTCTTTTTCTTTCTGTCTGTCTGTCTGTCTGTCTCTCTCTCTATCTCTCTCTTTATCTCTATCTCTCTCTCTCTTTCTCTTTACCTTTCTCTCCCACTCTTTCTCCCTTATTCAGCCGCTCACTCAATCACTAATCTACTGTCTCCATCCTCTTACAGACCGCCATGATGTGTATATATGAAGAACTGTCATATAAACAGGCGTCAATAACGGTAGCATCGGGCGACCGGCATTGGCAGCAACAGTGACAGCAGTAGCAGCAGCAGCAGCAGTTGGGGCAATAGCAATAGTAACGGCAGCAACAACAGCAGCAGCAGCAGCAGCAGCAACAACAGTAACAACAAACAGCGCTAGGAAAATCAGCAAAGCGACAAACAGCATAACAACAACGGGTACATTAGAAAACGGCACCCCCTTTTTTTTTTTTTTTTTTTACGAAACAAAAACATCTTTTTAAAAAAAAAAATAATTATAGCAAATACACACCAAGCAAAAATTGAACAACAGTTGCAAGCAAAAAAATAAAATAATAATAACAGAAAAAAAAGAAACATTGCTATAATTTCATCAAGCATAAACATCTGCATGCCAAAGGACTGTTCGTCAAGAACTGACTGAGGGGCTAAACAAGAGAAACAATACAAGCTCCAAAAATAACAATCACAGGAAGCGTTATAATAACTGTCAGTTATTCTAAGGAAAACAAAAAAAAAAACTTACTCTAACAAGAATAACAAAAGCAACAACAACAACAACAACAACAACAACAACGTTATCAGCATCCATTAATATTGATTTCATGCAAAATTATTGTTCTTCTTCTTTATTTTCTCATTATTATTATTATTATTATTATTATTATTATTATTAGTAGTAGTAGTAGTAGTAGTAGTAGTAGTAGTAGTAGTAGTAGTAGTAGTAGTAGCAGTTAGCCGGCGACCGCTGGGCGAACCGTTAGTGCGTCGGGCAAAAATACCTTACTGGTATCACTTTCGGCTCGTTACGTTCTGCGTTCAAATACCGCCGAGGTCGACCTTGCCTTTTATTCGTTTTGGGATTCGATAAAATAAAGTACCAGTCAAGTACTGGGTTTGATGATAGTGACTAACATCATTCACTACTACACTTCAAAAGTATCTGACCTTGCCCCTATATATTATTATTATTATTATTATTATTATTATTATAAAAGTATTTTAATAATGGTTTAGTGCAAAGTATTTTTGTTAGCATATACAACATTTTAATCAAATGCTACGAACAGAACAAAAACAAAAACGACAATTATAACAAGTAGAGCATAACAAGAACAAATTTAATATTTCAAAAACTAAAAAGAGTACACTGAAAAAGTACTGTAAAATAAACTAAGAGACAAAAACAGAAAAATATCTAAAACAACAAGGAAACAAACAATACATCAGCAACATAACCAACAAAAGAGAAATCAAACAAAATATTAAAAGCTTAAAATCAAAAAGGGTTATGACAGTAAAATCAACAGGAATTCCGCAAGAAAGGCGCAAGATAAACAACAGCAACAAGTACAACAACAAGCAAAACTATTTTTATGAATTGCACCCTCTGCCACAATTTACAGATGAAGAAAATAACCCAGCAACCCAGTTGCGTCATTGAGTCAACGAACGAAAACAACAGAAATGACCATCGTTCAAACTCTGCCAGTGTAGGTAAGTACTATTTAACTTCGTTTTACACACACACACACACATACATACACATACACACACATACACACACACATACACGCACACACTCACGCACACACAGGCATATATACACACGCGGATACACATACACACACGGATACATACACACGCGCATACACCCACATACACATACGCATATATATGTGTCCAAACAGGCACATGCCAGCACCATGTAAACTCGTATACGCATATATATGTGTCCAAA
>NC_068982.1:176160021-176162412 GCF_001194135.2 Octopus bimaculoides | reverse complement strand
ATATATATATATATATAATCATTCATAAATCATAGGGCAGCAAAAAAAATTTAGAAATTTAATTTACCAACGCACTCATACTACAATATTATGTATATATACACACTCACACAAATATATTTTATATATGTATATATAGATATAGATTTATACATATATCATGCACGCATGATACATACCTACATACATGCATACATACATACATACATACATACATACATACATACATACATAAAGACGGGTGGATGAGCATTATCCCAAATGCCCTCGATGATCTGTATCACTGTTTGGATAATATTAATAAAAGAAATATTATTTTTACTGTTCTTAATCGCATCGTTCTTCAGTAATTAGTTAGATACGAATATGAAAGTATTTCGTAAAACCCCTGTCAACGAATATTTCCGCACCTATTAGTTTGCATGTATGCAATGGATGGCCATGCGTTCGTCTGAGCTGATGTTATATGCATATATATTGCATATCTGTGTGCGTTTGTGTGTATGCATGTCTGTGGATGCATACGTAGTCTGTGCATGTATGTGCAAATGAGTATATACATATACATACATACATACCAATATATCTATCTATTATTTTTATTATCATCATTATTACTATTAGACAGGTTATATGTTTAGCGGCATTTCATCCGTCCTCAAATTCCGCTGGGGTCGACTTTGCCTTTCACCCATACGGGGTCGATAAAATAAGTACCAGTTAGGCACTCGTGTTGAAGAGATCTACTAACCCCTATCCCTAAAATTTCAGATCTTGTGCTTATTGTAGAAAGGATTATTATTATTATTATTATTATTATTATTATTATTATTATTATTATTATTATTATTATTATTATTATTATTATTATTATTATTAAAGGAGGTGAGATGGCAGAATCGTTAGCACACCGAGTGAAATGCTTAGCGGTATTTTGTCTGCCACTACATTCTTAGTTCAGATTCCGCCCAGGTCGACTTTGCCTTTCAACCTTTCGGGGTCAATAAATTAAGTACCAGGTGAGTACTGGGGTCGATGAAATCCTCCAAACTTCAAGCCTTGTGCCTATATTAAAAAGGATTATTATCATTGTTATTATTATTATTATTATTATTATTATTATTATTATTATTATTATTAGTAGTAGTAGTAGTAGTAGTAGTAGTAGTAGTAGTAGTAGTAGTAGTAGTTCACTCAGGCAGAGTGATACTAATAACCTGGTCTTAGGACTTAATATAGACATGTTTCAGAACAAAGCATCAGTTGACTACAGCGAATGAAATTAACTTGACAAAGAAATAATAAATTATGTCATGCACTTCATTAGCTCACAGCTGTTTCCGCTATTAGTTTTCCTAAAACATGTTTATGCTGCTTTCGTCGGTAATGCTTTCGTGTGTATATATAAATAAATGTAAATTCTTTCTCAAATAAGATTGCACTTCATTACCGAAGCTCCGATAAAGCTATATAGGACGATGCACAAACATTCAACTTTGAGTACGTTGCATCTTATAACGGAAACAGCTGTAAGCTATTGAACTTCATGACATAATTTCTTATTCCCTTGTCATTCTAATTTCTTGCACACACACACACACACACACACACACACACACACACACTCACACACACTCACACACACACACACACACACACACACACACACACATATATATATAATTTATCCTTCCTTGTTTCAGTCATTAGACCACAGCCATGCTGGAGTATCGCCTTGAAGTATTTAATCAAACAAATCATCCCCCAGTAGTATCGTACCCCCTAATCGAACCGCTACTTTATGGGGGACATAAACAGATGTCATCAGTTGCCAAGCAGTGATGGGGGACAAATACACACACACGCACATACGAACGCACATACATACATACATGTGTGTGTGTGTGTGCGTGTGTGTGTGCGTGTGTGCGTGCGTGCGTGCGGGCGTGTGGGTGTGTGAGCATGTATTTTTGTATATGTCTTGAATAAGTACCAGTCGCAAAAAATAAATTACGTGCTGACATGGTTAAGTTGGTAAGAAGCTCGTCTCGCAACCTCACTTTCTCAGGTTCAGTACTATCGTGCGGCACCATACGCAAACATGTTGTGGTGTGGCCACGAGCTAATGAATGCCTTGTGAGTCGATTTGGTAAAAATTCAAGGCGTCGCCCCACCTTCCCGGTATCAACGCAGTCCAAAGCTTGAAACAAATAATACATATATACATATAGATAGATAAATAGATAGATAGATAGACAGACAGACAGACAGGCAGACAGATAGACAGATAGATGATAGATAGATAGATAGATAGATAGATAGATAGATAGATAGATAGATAGATAGATGGGTAGGTAGGTAGGTAGGTATATGTACATATATACATATATA
>NC_068982.1:176158830-176159832 GCF_001194135.2 Octopus bimaculoides | reverse complement strand
ATATATATATATATATATATATATATATATATATATACATATATACACACACATGTACGTAGATAGATAACAGATGGCCTCTGATTAGCTAATTAGCTGCGAGGTGTGCTGAAAAGTTCCTGGCTTTGGGTAAAAGAAAATACAGGAGGATCGGTTAATTATGATTTTCTTCAAAATAATGCCCTTTCAGATTCACACACCGTAGATTTTCTAAGTCCTGTAAAAGAACTCGAAAGTTTGGCCCCCTAACCAGGCCTTTCTTCATACCCTGAAAGCCAGGAACTTTTCAGCACCCCGTCGTAACTGTATCGATACACCGGTATACTTCTTATGACTTTTAACCGAAATTATGAAACACTAAACTGTATTTGAACTTACAGCAAAGAAGAATTTAAACTTCATGTTGCGCTTTACTATTTCTGCCACAAGACATAATAGCATTTCTTCCCTCTAACTCTTTATTTACACTGCTTATATCTATTTATTTTTTAGTCTACATAATACCATTCTTAAGTGATCATTCGGAATTTAACTAATTCAAACGAGGCAATATAAGAAAATTCATAGCCAGCGGTGACATGAATTCGGCAAATCAGCATTCCCTCAACTTTAAGTAATCTGTTATATCAAAGAAAGCAACACGCAACAAGTAATGCACGTCTATGTTGTTGTGTGCGTGTGTTCGTCTCCATACGCGAGTATGTGCGGCTGTGTGTGTGTTTATATGTTGCCAGAGAAGCGGTAGAATTACTGCATTTAAACGTTCAAAACGAAAAGTGACGTATCTCTCTCATGCATTATTTCCCCTCTCTCTTTCCCCCATGTGCATACTGTGACTTCCTCCCCCACTGCACGCA
The DNA here is from genome assembly GCF_001194135.2 of Octopus bimaculoides. Taxonomy (NCBI): domain Eukaryota; kingdom Metazoa; phylum Mollusca; class Cephalopoda; order Octopoda; family Octopodidae; genus Octopus; species Octopus bimaculoides. The sequence goes on along the minus strand of NC_068982.1, from coordinate 176,158,975 downwards.
AAATATACATATATGTATTCATATATATATATATATATATATATGTGTGTGTGTGTGTGTGTGTGTACGTATGTATTCATATATATAGATAGATAGATATATGCATGCGTGTGTACACATATATGTATTCATATATATATATATA
>NC_068982.1:176157949-176158279 GCF_001194135.2 Octopus bimaculoides | reverse complement strand
TATATATATATATATATATGTATGTGTGTGTGTATGTGTGTATGTGTGTGTGCGTGTGTGTACACATGCGGTGAGGAGTTTGTTTCCCATCTATATGGTTTCGGGTTCAGTTCCACAGCGTGGCACCTTGGGCACGTGCTTCCTATTGTAGCTTCGTGCCAATCAAAGCCTTGTGAGTGGGTTCGGTAGAGTGAAACCGAAATAGGCCCGATGTGTGTGTATACTTATATGTGTGGGTGGGTGTGTATACACACACACACACATACATATATATATATATATATATATACATACATACATTATATATATATATATATATATATATATATG
>NC_068982.1:176155765-176156979 GCF_001194135.2 Octopus bimaculoides | reverse complement strand
ATATATATATATATATATTCATATATACATATTTACATATGTGTGTATGTGTGTGTGTCTTTGTTTTTCCCCCACAACCGCTTGAGAATCGGCGATGGTTGGTTTGTGTCTACGTTAACTAGCGGTTTGACAAAATAGATTGATAAAACAAGTACCATGCTTTACAAAAAAATTGACCGTTAGGTTTAGTCGGTTGGACTGACATTTTTCAAGGTGGAGATACAAGTAAAAGAATAAAAGTATACATGCATGTGCATGTGAATTTCTGTGAGCGTGTCTATGTATGCATATAAACGTGTACATATTTAGTTACTAATCTGTTTATCTTTTTGTCTGGCTGTCTGGCTCTCTGTTTATTTATCTATATATCTATCTATCTATCTATCTTTCTATCTTTCTATCTATCTATCTATTTATCTATCTATCTACCTATCTATCTATATATCTGTTAATATATATATATTGGTATATATGTGTGTGTGTGCGTGTGTGTGTGAATGTATGTATGTATATAAGTGTAATTTGCTTGTGTGTGCGAGTGTGGATAAATATATATCCCGCTCTCTCTCTCTCCCTATATATATATATATATATATATATATATATATATATATATATATATATATATATACATATATAGGCTATCTATATACACACGCACACACACAAAACACACACACACATATATATACGTATTTATATTAAGATAAAACTTAATTGGAAACGAATGTGTGGCGTTCGATCATATAATAATATAAATAATATATAAATATATGCATATATCCATACATATATGTACATACCTACATCTATATGCATACATACATGCATATATGGGTACAAGACAACACAAAAAACGTTAAACACAATGAGAAACGAAAACATAAAGATTGATATCTATAATATATTATGTATATGTACATATTTGGGGGTGAGCCAGGATGGCCATAGCCTTAGAAATAAAACATATAAAAGAATATGTCTTAAATATGTGTATATATATAAATATAGGAGAATGTACGAAAAAACAACAACAGACGAGGACAGGTGGTGTAAATAACAAAAGGATGTATTAGTATGACGCTCGGGAATACGGAAAGTCTTTGACGTTTCGAGCTACGCTCTTCAACAGAAAGAATACGGAGACAAGGAGAAAAACACGGAGAAAAAAAATTGAATAGTGTTCAGTCAACGGTCAATCATTATATATACAC
>NC_068982.1:176152176-176152784 GCF_001194135.2 Octopus bimaculoides | reverse complement strand
ATATATATATATATATATATAAATATAGGAGAATGTACGAAAAAACAACAACAGACGAGGACAGGTGGTGTAAATAACAAAAGGATGTATTAGTATGACGCTCGGGAATACGGAAAGTCTTTGACGTTTCGAGCTACGCTCTTCAACAGAAAGAATACGGAGACAAGGAGAAAAACACGGAGAAAAAAAATTGAATAGTGTTCAGTCAACGGTCAATCATTATATATACACGTACACACACTCACGTATATATGGATACTTACTACACACGCACGTGCACACACACACACTCACGTAGATAGACAGACAGACAGACAGACAGACAGACAGACAGACAGACAGACAGATAGATAGATAGATAGATAGATAGATAGATAGATAGGTAGATAGATAGATAGATAGATAGATAGATAAATCAGACAGAGTGAAAGGGAAACTCTCACATTAGTTTCTGCGAGTCTGTCTGCGTGTTAGTATTTGCTTACGTAATTCCATAGGAAAGCATTGCCAGAATACTGCAACAGTTGCGAAGAGTGGGATCCACTCGCACGCACACTAATTTCTCCCCCCCCCCATCTCTATCTCTCTCTCTCTCTCTCTCTCTCTCT
>NC_068982.1:176146674-176151019 GCF_001194135.2 Octopus bimaculoides | reverse complement strand
ATATATATATATATATATATATATATATACACATATATTTATGTGTGTGTAGATATACATGTACTTATATATGTGTCTGTGCATTACCCGAGAATGACACATGCCGAAATTTCTCCGCTGCAGGATCAAATCCAACAGAATCGCTGCCGAGCGACTTTTTAATATTACAGCTACAAAGTGTAGCCGGGATTTCCCTCTTGTTTTTGAACGTTTTTGAACGTTTTGCCGGACTCGCTAACGATTCTACCAGCTCGACGTCTTTCTGCTGTGACGTATTGATTTCTTAACGGTAAAGATAGGATTCAGCGCTTCACTGCTAGGCATATCACTTATTCGGCCTGAATGTTTGTGACTATGTTACTCACATGTTTATGTTATCGTACTAACTTGATTTTGGCCGAGTGCTCTGTAGGACGTAATACTGATTTTTCCTAGTTGGGTAGTCCGGAGCATCATGAAGTTAAGTAGGCTGTTTAATGAGACAACGTACTTTCTGCAAGGAAAACGAAGACGACATCATATGTTTGAAAAGTTGCCTAACCAGTAGAACACATGCTTTCAATGATTACTGATTCAGGTGCGAAGCTGCAACATTTTATCGGGTCAGGTGTATTATCGATTCAATCAAGCCCTGTACTTGACCCGTATGTATTTTATTGAACCAATTATTATAAAAGGTGATGTCGACTCAAACGCAAAGGTTCGCCCAATTGATTCTGTCAATAATTTTCTAACTTTAACCCAGGAAGAGAAATGTAAAGCGAGAAGTTAAATTGAATATAATCATATATGTTCACGGTTCGTCCAAAAGACATTAAGCCATTAATGCATAAAGTTTAATTTACATTATACTATTAATTACAACCGATAAATGGTTCGTATTGAATAATTTTCTAACTCTTCTGTTTTTGAAACGTTATGAATTAATGGGTTAAATTCGTGATTTTATTATATTTCTGTCATGATAACATTCACGGCTAGATGAACCTGTAGAAATATTAAACCGAACAAGTACTTGATTGGTACTTTATTTTATCGACCCCGGAATTATGAAAGACGAAGTTGACAGCGGTAGGATTTGACGTGAGAACTTAAAGGACCGTAATACATACATACCAGAAGCATTTTTTTTTTTTCAATGCTCTGATGATTCTATAAATTATTTCCTCCATACATGCATGCAACTTGTGAGAAGTTTTGGAAAGCAAGAATAACGTTTCAATCCTACGCTAAAGCCATTTCATCTTAGACTTTCTGCAAATGCTTTAAGCGGGAAACACTCACTTCCTAAAAATTTCAGACCCTATGTGTTACGTTCAAAGCTGGATTAATGCTGACCTACGCCCTCAACATCACCCAGAAATGGTGCACTCTCAACCCTTCCATTGTTTAACAAACCATTTCGACATAAGCGCACAATGTGAAAAAAAAACATGTATAAACTAAGTCTTTATCGAAGCCATTCTACCAAGCCAGACTCAATAGCTATATTAGATATGAATTGCTTTTCTAAACAATTTATTTAACACTAAATGGCAGCAAGTAATATAACAATTATTTATGAGTATTTAGGGAAACAGGAAATATATAGATTTTCAACACCTTTTAAAAACTTTTCTTTTTTTTTTTGTCATAATCTACATTTGCTCCACAGTAAAACTGGTAATAGAAAAAAACTCTGTGGTGGTCTCTCTCCTTGATGCCCTAAGCATGTGCTTATTTTGTTTAATAGTTAATCCGGCTCGAGCCAGGTTAGACGATGGCTTAATTAGTTAAGCGCCGGATAAAATGCCATTACGCTCTGTTATCATTAATTCGAAGTTAGAGTTGTTGTTGATTTTCTTGCTATTGCTGATAGTAATGCTTAATTCCAGGTAACTCAGACCAAGGGGGCATATGATCAAAACCGACTCATCTGTGCCCTCCAGATATTATTTTCAGACTTAATATATTTAGGGCTTCGTTAGCAAATGACAGCTATATTTATCTGGTCGAATGACCACATAGATCGTTGACTCAATCTGATGTCGATAAAGTAGGCACGAGACAAACATTGGGAATCCATTAAATCGACCAATATTTGTCACCTTGTGGTTTATTAAAAATCAGTATTGTGTGTGCGTGTGTGTATGTGTGTGACAGAGAGAGAGAGAGAGAGAGAGAGAGAGAGAGAGAGATCTATGATAACTCTCCAAGCAGTAGTGATTGCCAACTGAAAATTAACCAATGATGTACGCAGATATAGAAATTCGCTTCACAACCATGTGATTTTAGGTTCGACTCCACTGCGCAGCCCTTTGAGCCAGTATTTTCATTATGTAGCTTAGGGTTGGCCAATGCTGTAAACGAGATTGAAAGATGGAAAACGGGACAGAAGTTTGTGTTCATATGTGTTTGAGTGTGTGAGTGTGAGTGTGTGTGTGCGTACGCTTATATGTGTTTTTTGAGTGACTGCGTCTATGTCCGTGTACGTAATCGTGATGCCGCGTGGTTTAGTAGTTAGGCGTATTCGGCTCACAATCGTAAGGTCGTGAGTTTGATTACTGGCAGCGCGCTGTGTCTTTGAGCAAAGCTCTTATTTCACGTTGCTCCAGTTCACTTCGCTGGCAAACATAAGTAGTACCTGTATTTCAAAGGACCAGTCTTATCACATTGTGTATCACGCTAAATCCTCCTGAGAACTACGTTAAAGGTACACGTGCCTGCAGAGTGCTCAGCCATTAAGCACATTAATTCCACGTGCAAGTTGTTCCGTTGATCGGATCAACTGGAATCTCCGTCGTCGTAACCGACAGATTGCCAGTTAATTATATAGCCACGTAAAACTGTGTATATTAGTGTCTCTTTATATCAAAATCAGTAGCTAGCTGTTCAATACACAGAATTCGCTGAAATAATTACTAGACTTGCTGGTGGTAGGGTCAGTATGGTCAATTGAAATCTTTGGAGGTGGGGTCCTCGCAAAACAGAAACTAGTAAAAGAATTAAAGAATTAAAGAATACGTTAGTGTCTCATTTCCTTAAAATTTAGGTAGTCAAAATGAAAACATATTTGTTAATCCACCTTTCTTGCTTTTAAGTTTGTCATATTTCCCTCTTTTTTTTCTTTTCTTTTTTTTTTTGGTAATCAATACTGCTCATTATTCACGCCAGAATCATTGAGTGCGAGGTCGATGTTAACTTGCGCAAGTGGACCACAGCGACAAGTTAAAATCACTTACATCGCACAATTATTTCTTTTTTAAAATAAATTGTTTAAAGAAAATGGAGGCAGTGCGCATGAACCTTGAAGGTCTACTTACAGTGGTGAGACTGATGTGGCTAATGTCCAGTATGAAGAATATTTCCTGATCAATGTGAGCAAAAAAGAAAAGTAGTTCTGATGTCTGCTCCGGATACTTGAAAAAGTGTGGATTCTATTAAATGCTCCAAAGCTCCAGATGGCCGTGGTGTGAATTCGGGTGATGTGTTAGACCAACACTAAAACATCACATTATCCATCCTGTCTTAAGATATTGACAATTGGTGCCATGCCTAATAGAAAATCGCTAATATAACACTGTTATCATATTTTACATCGCATGCGGTGATCAAGAACATCGTTGGGTAAAGTTTTCAAATAGCCATTTCTGGCAGTGAGAGAGACAAGGAAGTGTCGGTCAAATGATATAAAATAGATATGTCCAGTGACTTCGTTTGAAAAGAATTTCTATTTTTCTCACCGATATTTACAATCTTTGCCAGAGTGTGCACACACAGACACAGACTTACACTCACGTTTGTGTGTATACGACGATCTTCCGCATAGTTTCTGAGATAACAAATGGTGGAATCGAACCAAAATCTACGTGATTGCGAAAAGAAATTGTTACTCATGCAACGATACCTAGTTGCATCGAAAACCACTTGTTGCATAATATCCAATTTTCTTTTTCTAATTCACCACCATTTCAGATAGATATTCTAGGAGAAGGATCTAAGGTATTGTTATGTGCATGCTTTTTTTCAAATGCCTACGTTATGACAAAGCTTGCAAAACAGAGAGAGATGGAAAAAATGTTGCAATCTCAGCTTGCCCGAGATTTAAATCATACCTTGCAGCACACGACACAACTATAAATGATAATACTGTTGAGCTACACACACACACACACACACACACACACACACACACAAACACACACACACATATATATATATATATATATATATATATAAACAATATATGAGTATATGCATATATATGTACATGTATGTTTATACGTTCATCCACATGTACATATAGATACATAACTGGGTACATGACGTGGCAAAAGAACAAGGACAAAAATGGTAAACAAGGTGC
>NC_068982.1:176143969-176146475 GCF_001194135.2 Octopus bimaculoides | reverse complement strand
TATATATTGATTATTGCCTAGTGAAATAATTGGTAAACGTTTATTAATGCCGAATTTCTGTAAAGAGAGGCGGGAATTTATATTAATTCTTATCCATTAGAGGGGAAAATTTTAAAACAAGCAATTTTTTTCTTTACCTTTTGTAAAAAAATGGTTAAAAGGATATTTTTATCAAGGATGAAAGGATAGTATCGTTGAGCTTTTTTGCAGAGCTTCCGTATACGGAAGCTTGGAGGAAGGAAATTTTCCTGAAGGTGAAACAGTCTGAATGGCTGCAACTGAGTGACCACTGCATGTCTGAGAGATACATACTTGTTAGCGTAGAAGAACTCAAGAAATAGATAATTCTGGAGTGTCTTTAACTATAACAGATATGTTTTACATATAATAGATAGTAAAAAAAAAAATGGTATTTGAATCCTCAATATAATACATATATTTCGCATTACGGAAAAATAAGAAATTTTCGTCACAAGATTAAGTGAATAAGGATAACAGAAACAGCAACGGCAGTAACATATACATACGTTCCTTCACGTGAAGAAATGAATAGATTGTTCGAATTGCCAAACAGAGGAAGTGGTTCGAACATTTCATCTGAAATGCTTTAAACAGACGAGTCCTAGTAATGAATTATTTGGCAGAGAAAGAGTTTGCTTGGCAAAGCTGTGTAACAAAGGAAAGTGATCTATACCTACGTCCTTTACCGGAAAGTGAGAGAAAAAGAGTAACTTATGTTTGTGGCTTGAAAAACAGAAGCGTTTCTCATGCTCACGAAAGAGCAATTGCTGGTCAGTGTGTTGAATAAAACATCCTCCATCAACTGAGGAAATACTATAGAACTACATGGTGTACTATTGGTTTCAAATTTTGAAAATGGCCAGCAAGTTCGGAGGAGGGGGTAAGTCGATTACATCGACCCCAGTGTTCAACTGGTAATTATTTTATCGACCCCGAAAAAGAATGAAAGGCAAAGTTGACCTCGACGGCATTTGAACCCAGAACTTAAAGACGGACGAAATGCTGCTAAGCATTTCGTCTGGCGTGCAAACTATTCTGCTAGCTCACCGCCTTTTACTTTATACCTAATATCGAAAACATAATATTGAAAAAGTGGCTGAGCAGAATCGTTAGTGCGTCGGACAAAATGCCAAGTGGTATTTCTTCTGACTGTTTCGGTTATAAGTCCAAATTTCGTCGGCTTCGCCTTTTATCCTTTCGGGGCTGATAAAATAAGTTATCACCTAAGTACTGGGAGCACTGTAAAATTCTTACCCCTCGAAACTTGCTGGACTTGTGTCAAAAATTTGAAACAATTAAAGGTGCCGAGCTAGCTCCCTCCCCAAATATTTCAGCCTTGTGCCTATAGTAGAAAAATTATTATTATTATTATTATTATTATTATTATTATTATTATTATTATTATTATTATTATTATTGTTATTATTATTATTATTATTATTATTATTATTGTTATTATTATTATTATTATTGTTGTTATTATTATTATTATTATTATTATTATTATTATTATTATTATTATTATTATTATTATTATTATTATTATTATTGTTATTATTATTATTATTATTATTGTTATTATTATTATTATTATTATTATTATTTTAGCTTACCTCAGGTTCAGTCTTATTCCTGGTAGTATTTATGTGGGTAGCGCGGTACTACCTGTAACCTTAGGTATCCACAAGTTTCCAGCTGTCTTCCAAGGGATTATCATCATCATCATCATCATCATTATTATTATATGTAGTAGTAGTAGTAGTAGTAGTAGTAGTAGTAGTAGTAGTAGTAGTAGTAGTAGTAACAGTAGTAGTAGTAGTAGTAGTATAGCGTCATTTCCACTCTGGTCATTATCAGAATGAGAATCAGAAGGAATTGCAAAGACGACAAAGGCATTTGAGAAACTCTGGTCTGAGGTAAAACATCGGAGACATCTATATCAAGAGACGGAACGTAGTGTAGAATATTCTGCATGGAAATTCCAGCTTATAATTTGAGCTCAATCAAAATGAGCATATAATTCTGAGGGTATTGGCATCCCGTGTTTTCATGATCAGTTTCGAAATTCTGGTTTACTCGTTACACAAATATATTGATCTCTTCCTTCTTAGATTTATGGAACAAAAAAAACCAAGCGTACATATTTATATAGTATTAAACGTATGTACGAACAGACAGAAATATGTTGACATATGCACACAACGTACCCAGGAATGAGATTTTACTTGGTCCTTTAACATGCTATAAATAGCAGCCATGTTTCCCTTATAAAAGGATACAGAATTTAATGTATGTAATGTATGTAATATCATACCCTTAAAGGATTAGATCATCACAGCTACAATATTTTGGCATGAAGGCAAATAGTGTCAAAACACCAATACACCGATATGCATATGTATATATGTGTATATATATATATATATATATATATATATACATATATATATATACATATATATATATATATATATATATATATATA
>NC_068982.1:176139048-176142657 GCF_001194135.2 Octopus bimaculoides | reverse complement strand
TATATATATATATATATATATATATATATATATTTATATATATATATATATGCATACATATATACATACATATGACTACACGACTACACACACATACACAAACACACACAACAAACACACAGAAGTACATGCAAATACATTCATACATACATACATAGCCATACGTATATCTATACATACATTCATGGATACAAACATACACGAACTTTACGGATACAATATGTAAGTAGAACAGTGAAAATACGCATGACGTTTTATAAAGATCAACATGTAACACCGTTGGAGTTTTCAAACGTTCAGAGATGGAGGTTTGTTTCTTTGTTAGAAACCAGTTGGGTTTTTTTCTAAAAATTATAATAAGCATAAAATAAAGTAAATATGCATACATACATATATACATTCAAACTAAAATTATGCTGTCAGCATACATGCAAATATCTTCAGCCAAGATGGATACATAAATTAAAAAATGAAATTTTACAACTGCGTAGAAAACATTTTACAGATTCCCATAGACAATACGAGGTCTGATAAATAAGTATCCGGAGTGTTGCCATAGTAACGAAGCGAAAGCACGTAGAGTAAAGCCGCCTGGCAAAGATTGACCTGCAGCTCTGCTGTGCATGCGCACCAAGTTTTAATACTCCAGCTAACTTCCGCTTTTTACAGCAGTGCTTGGAAGGAAGGTGTATCGCGTGTGATCGTCGCATTGGCCATGACAGAGAAAGTTGTCATGGGGATACCTGCTCAGAGCCTACGCAGAGTTTCAGAAAGTATATGGAGAGGAGTGTATGAACCGCACACAAGTGTACGAGTGGTTCAGACGTTTCCAAGATGGCCGAAAAAATGTCGATATTGACGAACGTTCTGGAAGACCCGCAACCAGCAGAAGTGAGAAAAACATCGCATATGTGCTTGCAACTGTGAGTGCAAATCATCGAATCACCATCCCTGAGTTATCAGAGGATATGCAGATTATTTGCGATTCAATTCAGTCCATTATCACTGAAGATTTGGCTATGAGATGCTTATCTACCTAGTTTGTGCCAAAGCTGACCAAAAAGACGCTCGGATTTCAGTTGTACAAGATCTCCATTCTTTTATTCTTTTTTTTTTCCTATTTGTTTGCCATTTGACTGCAGCCATGCTGGGGCACCACCTTTAGTCGAGCAAATCGACTCCAAGACTTATTCTTTATAAGCCTAGTACTTTGTAAACCTGGTCTCTTTTGCCGAACTGCTAAGTTACGGGGACGTAAACTCACCAGCATCGGTTGTGAAGCGATGTTGAGAGCACAAACACACACACATAAACACACACACACGCACACACACATATACACACACACACACGCACAAACACACACACACACACACATACATATATATATACGACGTGTTTCTTTCAGTTTCCGACTACCAGATCCAGTCACAAGACTTTGGTCAGCCCGAGGCTCTAGTATAAGACACTTCCCCAAGGTACAAACGTAGTGGGACTGAACCCAGAACCATGTGGTGGGTAAGCAAGCTACTTACCACACAGCGACTCTTGTGAGTGTCGAGAAAATAGAAAACCTTTTGAAAACTTTGTGTTAGCCTCTGAGCAGGTATCGCCAAGCTTTTGGCAAAATTTGATGCAGATTCTCTGCTCAACTTTCTTTGTCATGGTCAATGCGACGATCACACGCTACAGACGTTCTTTCCAAGCACTGCTGTAAACAGCGGAAGTGATCTAGAACGTTAAAACTCAGTGCGCATGCTCAATGGAGTTCAAGGTCAATTTGTGCTAAGCGGCTTTGCTCTGCGTGGTTTTGCTTCGTTACTATGACAATAGTCCGGATACTTACTGATCAGACCACTTATTCATTAAGCAGTTATATACCAAACAAAAATTAGGAAAGCAATTTGGATACTCAAAGTGTAAACCCTAATCTATAAACACATTAGCTGTTGAATGTATTTACAGCCATCACTGATAAAAATAATTAATCTACCTATTTTGTACTCCAGGTTTTGAATAAATTGTTTGTGAGAGATCCTAAATCAGTGTATCATAGCTTCAACGGAAACAATCTCTTTAAAAGATATCCTATCAGACGAACAACTTGAAAACTATTGTAAGTTTATGTGGGGGGAAATAATTGATAACCTTAACACGTGAACTTTATGGCGAGAAAAATTAGAACAGGCTGGCTGTAATCATGTTGAACAGAAACAGTATGAAATATGTGGCACAATACTTAAGGAAAGTCTTAATAAAAATGGAAAATTGAAGATCTCCAGATGGCTGGCTCAAGAATATCGCCCGCAGCAGCCTCAGTTTAATAATATTGCACTGGCAGAAACGCTGGCACGTTGGGCGAAATGCTTAACGGTATTTCGGCTGTCGCTACGTTCTGAGTTCAAATTCCGCCGAGGCCGACTTTGCCTTTCATCCTTTTGAGGTCGATTAAATAAATACTAGTTACGCACTGGGGTCGAAATAATCGACTTAATCCATTTGTCTGTCCTTGTTTATCCCATCTGTGTGTAGCTCCTTGTGGGCAGTAAAGAAATAAGAGACGTTAGCATGCCAGGCGAAATGCTTAGCGGTATTTCGTCTGTTTTTACGTCTTGAGTTCAAATTCGGCCGAGGTCGACTTTGCCTTTCATCCTTTCGAGGTCGATAAATTAAGTACCAGTTGCGTACTGGGGTCGATCTAATCGACTGGCCCCCTTCCCAAAAATGTCGGGCCTTGCGCCTAGAGTAGTAAAGAATATTCCTCGGCTAGAGCGTTGTAGATACAGTAGAAGTACCCAAAAGGATGTCAAATGTCATTGCTTTTTCTCATATCAAAAATTATCCAAATTACCTACGCCCAAAATGAATCCCTCCTAAAACATCATTTATATGATATACAATAGGCATTTCAAATTATTTTCACAGCATCGTTGTGCCACCAACATTATTATTACAACTGAACAAACTGTAAAGAAGAAGTGAGTATAAAGCTGTATAGAGCAGCTACTAATCGACAAAATGATATCACAAAAATTAATTAAGACCTGCAAGAAGGTGGCAGAAGTGCAGGTGGAATACCAGAATACCTTTGTTAGTACACCACGAGAGGATTATCAAAGCATATTAACTTAAACTAGGTAGTTAATGCCAGCTACGATTCAACACCTAATCAAGACTAATCTATCAAAGTTTATTGCAAACTTATCAAATCTGACAGCATGCATTACCAAAACATTTCTCTGAAGATTGATGTATGAGGTACTGCTTTTATTCTCTCATTAAAAATCTCATCATACCAGCTCACAGAAACACAGCACTTACAGGAAAAGGATAGCTTCAATCCAAAAACATCTCTCATACTAACTTTGTAGATGACTTGAAGGTTTATGGGCTAACAATCAAATCCGACGAAAGGCAACTGGATATTGCCTAATATTCCAGACAACTGAATAAAATTTAAGTCAAAATATTTATCATCGAGAGTTAGATTAAGAGAACTTATTTCCTTCCGCACCAAATTCAAGTTGAAAGGTTTAGCAATATAATCTTACATTCAGGTGACATCTGTAATGTGTGTGTGTGTGTGTGTGTGTGTGTGTGTGTGTGCAT
>NC_068982.1:176128464-176133464 GCF_001194135.2 Octopus bimaculoides | reverse complement strand
ATACTGTACTGCCTTAAATGATAATACACAAGATAATACAGCCTTACATGCGTCTAAAATGATGATGATGGACATCAATTGATATTAATGATAGTTTTTTTTAAGTCAAGATTGATGTTGGCCTTAAGAAAGAAACAGCAAATAATGAGGCATTAGGTAATGTACTCCAACATTATTCTAATAAGTTCAGATAGCCACGGCTTAAATGATTAAGATCATGGGTCTGCTTAGTTAATGTTGACATGAACCTTAAATAGTAATAACAACCCCAGTGTTATTTGAATTAAGAGCATACAAGTCAATGGTCATAATCGTGGCTTCGTAGCTAGAAAGTTCATTTTGCTTTACAGCCATGTAGTTCTAGTGCATTCTATCATAGCTTCGGATTGACCGAACCCTTGTGAATGAAATCTACAGAAGCACTTGAAGGAAACTGTTCCTGTTCTTGGTTTGTAGGTATAACATGTTACTATTTGTTAACATCACTACATGTCTTCTGGGTGTTTTTAACGAAGATCTCTGTACTGCAGTAATTTAAGAGGTCCCTAATCTATGGATAATTTTATCCATTCCTGTCACCAGTCTCGAAGGCCCTGAAAAGGTTAATAAATGATGTCCTTGATTCTTTAAATCGCCTATAAAAGAAAAACTAAATAAATATCTAAATACTTCTAAAATTGTCTCAGTTTAAATATAATCGAGGACTGTGTCTATTTTCATTATATTACTTAAGAATTGTTTCGTCTCAGGGGATGCAAAATAAAACCAGTATTTATCTCACTGCAGTAGGAACTCATGATATAAAATACTGTAAGTAAATACCGTAACCTATTTGTTCTGACCTCATACCAAGCTTTCTATATTCTGCCATTTTGAATTCTAGCATTTTGTGTGGACGATATACTTGATTAAGTTTACCTTTGTACTGGATCAATACTTATGTTAGTGAATATTTTAACTAATAGCCTAAGCTACAGTGCAATTCATTAGACACTATTTCTATAAAAAATCCAGAATTCACACATAAAAATGTATTATAGGAATCAAATACACACTAACTATAAACTAGAAAATATTTTCAAAGAACATCATTGGATAAAACACAAAATGCATTACATTAAAACATAAGCTGAATCTAACCATAACAAAGCTTTTAAAATTAAAATCATTCTTATCAGTAAGAAATCACAAGCGCATAAACTTACGATCACGGCACTAATAATCAATATGATTTATTAATTCGATTGTAAGCATAAAAATTGTTGTAAAATATCGTGTTTTTACAAATCCGACAGTTCTTTTGACCAAAAAAGTACGACTTTATTCCATCAGCTCACCATGCGCTTTCAAGAAGTGAACTATATGATACATTGAACTATACTACATAATCCAAAACGAAACTAGATGAGAAAATAACAATGGACATAACATCTAATTTTACCATATTCCAAACAAAATATGCTCTTAAGGATAGAATTAACAGCCACAGAACAGCACAACTACTATAATATGAAGTGACATACAATATACATTAGTCACGGACAAAACTATTCACCTCGTTAATGACATACCAATCTAACGCACCAATTTCAAATTTGTACACAAGTCACATTGAAACTTCATACTAAAAAGAGGTAATAACACACCAACACTACTTCATCCTGAAGATGTCACTATGAATGCGTTGAAGCGTCAATACGCAAACAATTATTGCTTAATTGTTTATTAAATCATTTCTTTACACACTGTGCCTGTCTTATAATATTTCAAATGTATATCAAATGTGGGTATAGTTATTGAATATCTAGTTTATAAGTGGAAAATATTTTGAAGTGGTGCTAGAAGAAGAAGAAGAAGAAGAAATTTTATAGTAAAAAAAAGAGCTACAGGAGTCAAAATTGGACACAAAAGACAAATTAAGGATAAAATTACAGAGAAACAGACGAGTTTGGGGTTATTTTTTACACAGAATTTTTGAAATCAAAAATGTTAAATTAATTTATCTGTTAGTTAACTAAAAGCTAAAATGTGTGAAATATGAGTGTGAGAATGAGAGAGAGAGAGAGAGAGAGAGAGAGAGAGAGAGAGAGAGAGAGAGAGAGAGAGAGAGAGAGAGAGAGAGAGAGAGAGAGAGAGAGAGAGAGAGAGAGCAAATAAATAAATGAACTAGGAGAGAAATGGTACCGCTAGAAGTTAGTTTCAAAATGAAAGCAAACTAAATACAAAAATAAATTAATAATATCATTAGACATAATTTTCATCATTTCGCAAAAATGTTTTAGCTGTTTAGAATGACTGATTAGTATTTTATAGCATGAGATTTCGTGTAAAAAGGGAAATATTTTTCTAGTGCATGTGAAATATGAATGAAAGTGCAAGACTTTTTATGAATATAAGTTTAAGAAGTGAAGTTTAAGATGACTAAAATATTGCAGAATAGGTTTATGAAAGTTAAGATATATTATTTTTGATAAATAAATCTCCATTTGATTAAATAATTAAATAAGCAGATATTTTGTATAAAGAGCGAAAAGTAAGCATAAATGCTTATTTTCAAAAGTTTTTATATATAATTTGTAGATTATTTTAAGATAAGAGTATAGGAAATTAATTTGGAAGGGGAAAAGAGTAGAAAGTAAAAATTGATATTTACAAAGGGAACGGAGGGGATATTTAGAAATGTTATTGATAGTAATTTAAGGAATAAGAAAAAAGGAAACTGAATATTAAAGATCTTTGTTAAAAATAAAGATAGGAAAATTTTGTAATAATTTTCGAAACAAAACAAATAAAAGCATTTGCATGTAAATTTAAGATTACATGATGAAAAATCTTCCTGCTTAAAAGGGAGTAACTTAAATACTACAATTCTAGTCAAACTGTGGACAATTTAATAATTAAAAATAAAGGAAATAATATTATGTAAGATGAATCTATACTGTGTGTTTAGGGCAAAGGTGAAATAAGTGAGCAGATTGAGAGAATGCATAGAAAAATAGACCATAAATAATGTTGAACGATTAAGGATTATAAAGAATGTAAATGTTTTTAGATAAAGCGGGGAAAACAGCTAAAATATTTCTGAAAATAATTCATAAAATATCATTGAGGTTTTGTAATATTGTTTCATTGAAATCTAATATTTTACGGTAAGAATAAGCTTTGAAATATAATCAAAGTCCAATAACTCTAAGGAGAAAAGAAGTTTTAGTTTGGTATGGTTACTTCTGAATTCAACTATCGTTGACCTTTTTGATTGTTTTCTAGTCACAGTACATTTTCGAGTACCATCAAAGAGTTCAAAATGAATAACTGAAGTGGATAGACGTTTGCCATATAATAATCAGTTTTAAACTTTGAGTATACGTGAAGAGTGAGAGCATGTAATAAAGTTAAAATCGGTTGAAGTTTATAACAAAGTATATAGTTTAAGTTAGTCATGGTAAGAAAGTGAAGTGAAAGAATTGAAAGAATCTGTATAGAATCATAGACAAAATCAAATGGTAATCCTGAAACAGAATATTATTAGTAAGTGAATAAGAAATCGTGAAATTTTAAATAATATCGTATCATTCAATATTTATAAGAGTAAGTGTTGAAGGTTTAAGGTTAGGTCTGTTAAGCCGTTCCAGTAGTACTTACTTCGTGAACTTGTATTTATGGCGGCATTCACTCGGCCTGAGTTGAACCGGCTCCGACCAACGAATTCACCACGTCCCACAATAGTGCTGACCACATCCGATGGTCGACCACAGTCGAAGATTTCTTCTGTCTGCGGCCCAAAAGAGCGATTGGGACTTGAGTATAAATGACATGGGGGGAAACATCATTCCAGTCTTACTTTTCCTTCTTCTTCCCTATTACGCCTAAAACATTATTTCTGTTATAAAAAATATATTTAATATCTCTACGAAAATAATATAATAATATAAGATTGAAGCATTCTGATATGAAAACATTAATTACTAAATATGTTCATATATAAATATATAATTATTTCTTTATTGCCCACAAGGGGCTAAACATAGAGAGGACAAACAAGGACAGACAAAGGGATTAAGTCGATTATATTGACCCACAATGCGTAACTGGTACTTATTTAATCGACCCCGAAAGGATGAAAGGCAAAGTCGACCTCGGCAGAATTTGAACTCAGAACGTAGCGGCAGACGAAATACCTATTTCTTTACTGCCCACAAGGGGTTATACACAGAGAGGACAAACAAGGACAGACAAACAGATTAAGCCGATTATATCGACCCCAGTGCGTAACTGGTACTTATTTAATCGACCCCGAAAGGATGAAAGGCAAAGTCGACCTCGGCGGAATTTGAACTCAGAACGTAGCGGCAGACGAAATACCACTAAGCACTTCGCCCGGCGTGCAAATAATTTGTATGTAGATACTTGCATAAGCGGACAAATACAGACACGCGCGCACACACACACACACATAGAAACACACAAACGTATATATCTTTTAGCTTTCAACTTTTACTTGTTCTAGGCATTAGACTGCGGCCTTGGTGGGGCACCGCCTTGAAAAATCTTTAGTCGAATGAAACGACCCCTGTACATTTTCTAAAACTGGTACATATTTTATCGGTGACTTTCTTTCTCCGAATCGCTGTCACGGGGACATAAACACACCAACACCGGTTTTCAAGCGGTGGTAGAAGACAAACACAGATACAACGGCACACACACACACACACACACGTGTGTGTGTGTGTGTGTGTGTGTGTGTGTATGTGTGCATGACTTCGTGGTTAGAGTGTTGAATTGTAACATTATGGTTCCGATTCCTGGACCGAGAGACGGATTGAGTTCTTGAGCAAAACGCTTCATTCTACATTGCAAAAATGAGTAATTCTGCAACGGACCGGCGTCCCGTCTTGTGGGAGTGGGGAATACATACACCATGGAAACCGGAAAAGTGACCCTTATGAGTCTACATGACTGGGGAATGAGATTTACTATATATATATATATATATATAT
>NC_068982.1:176125005-176128418 GCF_001194135.2 Octopus bimaculoides | reverse complement strand
TATATATATAAACGACAGGCTTCTTTCAGTTTCCGTTTGCCAAATCCAGTCACAAGGCCTTGGTCGGTCCGAAGCCACAGTAGAAGACACTTGCTTATATAATATACACTTAGACTACCGTTTTCATCCGCCTCCACGGTGGAAACTAAACAAATATATATTTCGTTATTCTCTTCGCAAACAGAAAAGTAAGCAGATTGTCCTGACACGTTTCATGGCAGGCTGACTTTTCTTCTGCGTATGAAGTGAAATTCATGGCAATTGCTATTTGAATCACCTATTACCATCTAACTGAAATGGATAATCTAATTGTTAAATTATGCTTTACCAAGCTGCTGATTAATCACAAATTAAATTTTTTTTTATGTACAAACAGCTTCTATTAGAAACTCTAAGATATATTTAATGTAGTTAAAGCTTCACTACAGTTTGTGTCACATGCGCTACACAAAGTAAACGACTGTTACAGAGAACAAGCATACTCCTTGATATCCAACCGCATTTATTGCACGTTTTCTCTGAAATTATTCATTACAAATGTTTCGGTAACAATGTTGCTCAAGTTATTGAACTATTATTTGTGTGCGTGCATAGAAATATAATTAAACAAATACTTATGCACTTATATTTATGGAGAAAGACAAGCAGACACACGCACACAGATACACTCACACACACACACATTGACAGACAGATAGATAGATAGATAGATAGATAGATAGATAGATAGATAGATAGATTGCTACATAAATTGATACATAGACAGATAGATTGATTGATACATAGATATATTGATTGATTGATTGATACATAGATATATTGATTGATTGATTGATTGATTGATACATAGATATATTGATTGATTTGTTGATTGATATTAGCATCAGTTATGGGGATAAACTACTGAAAGCGCGTAAAGTTATGAATTACAAGGAAATTATTACAAAAGTTATTAAAGTTTGCAGGTTAGTGTTCAAGTATTTAGTAATAAGGTAGTGCGCTAGTATAGCCCAAGGGTGGGAATACTTTCGAAAAATAGATTCGAAACTACTGAAGTTATAGTTGTGAATTACTGACAGAACTGATGGTGCAAGTTAAAACAGATGTAGATAGATTACTAATAATTAAGAAGTCAAGCAAATGGTATTTTGATTAATCTCTCAGTACACTTTAGAAAATTAAATCAAGTGCCCTGTTGTAATGGTTTTAAGTATAAAACCTAGGGTAGATAATGTAAATTAGCTACGGATTCTTAATATCAAAAGATTATAAAGGTATTTAATTACGCACTCACACGCCTGTGTGTGTGTGTCTGTGTGTGTGCGTGCGCGCGCGTCCTTCTATATGAGGAGAAATTATGATAGCCAGACTAGCTTTCTGAAACATAACGCAATAAGTGTTTCCTGATAGACCTTTCTATCCAATGCATGGTTCTAAACAACCACAATGGTGACAGGGACATTGGAACGAATGATATGAACTTGTGTTTATCGTAATTTCTCCAACATTTACTCTTTATATCATGACTAACAATATTAATAATTATCGTAGTCGCTAAATGGCTACTAGAAGCAGACGGGATGATAGTAATTAAGATAGAACTCTAAACTCAAAGACAGCAGTCGTATACCTACCTGTATACATATGATATATTAAACTCACACGTGTGTTTGTGCGTGTGTGTGTCTGTGTGTGTGTGTGTGTGTGTGTGTGTGTGTGTGTATGTGTGTGTGTGTGTGTTTGTGTGTGTGTGTGTACATATATAGAAGCAAAAGTTACTAAGTTATGGACTTAAGAATTTCTACATGATCAGCAGCTGTAATCAACATTTTTAATCAATTGTAGTAATAAGTCAGCAAGGTAAAACTAACGAACTCTAATGGAGTAATATGGATTGAAATGTAAGAAAACGGTATATCTGATTATTCAACTTAAACGAACAGCTATACAATGGAAAATTAAGGGGAAAATATAGGAAAGATATAACAATATATAAAGAATAATTCGCAATCCAGCATTGTAAAATAAATCCTATAAAAACCAGCAACTCCAGTTAAACGCATTAGTAACAGATAAACGAGAAAGTCCTCAATTACTGCACAATTATAAAATGATATTAAGTTGGCTGCAAAGAATAATATTATTGATACTTTTTGTGATAAATAATTTCTTTACTTTAGACGGCTTTTTTATGTCATTTCATCATGTTCATTGCAATGTAATTACTAGAGTTATTAATTTAATTTAATAAATTTTGAGACATGCAAATCTCTTAGAGACTCAATTTATACCCTGTATATTCTCCAACTCAGACTTTAAAATATTGTATGATATTGTGTGTTTCAGTATATGTCTGCCCAATTGTTCTTGCCTTTCTTAATTTTTATGTGGGAGCAAAAAGCTATGGCTTGAATCAACTAGAAGCAATGAAACATAAAAACGTAAAGGAGGAAAACAAAAGTGTGAGTAAGCAGAGTGAAATGGCGTGCTACGTAAATGCTAAAACAAGCAAAGAAAGAATATGAATTAAGAAGATAACGTAAGCATGAAATAATGATGACGGATTGAATCCACAAAAATTATCATGTCAGAATAAAATGTAAGCAAAAACAAAGGGTGATGAGGAATACAGATGGGATAAAGTAACAAAAAATATTCCACTAACTGGATTTCTAGAGATGAAAATAATAGATTTAAACACAGGCATGAAACCAAACAGCATGAGTGAAAGAATATTCAAACAAAATCAAATCAAATACTTGACTGATTTTTATTCTCTCGATCTTGTCAGGATGAATGGATTTCGACAGAGTTTGATCTCGGAATATTAAATGGCTTACCTCACTCCTGATGATTTCACTCTGTGTACTACTGATTGTGTCACTCACGACTCTGAAAGGAAGTTTTTCTTCTCAAACATAACCTCTTTTAGTGTTTATTAATATTATTCTGTATTTCAATTCATTATCTCATGTATTCTTTTATTCTTTTACTTGTTTCAGTCATTTGAGTGCGGCCATGCTGGAGTACCGCCTTAAAGTGTCTTGGTCGAACAAATCGACCCCAGGACTTATTCTCTGTAAGCCTAGTACTTATTCTATCAGTTTCTTTCGCCGAACCGCTAGATTACGGGGACGTTAACACACCAACACCAGTTTTCAAGCGATTGTAGGGGGAGAAACACAGACACAAAGATACACACACATAAATGTATACATATGAGCATATATTCTTTCAGTTTCCGTCTACCAAATCCACTCACAATGCTTTGGTCGTCCTGAGGCTATAGTAGAAAACACTTTCCCAAGATGCCACACAGTGAGACTGAACCCTAGACTATGTGGTTGAGAAGCAAGGTTCTTACTATACAGCCACGCTTGCACTGGTGTGTATATATATATATATATATATAT
>NC_068982.1:176118310-176124586 GCF_001194135.2 Octopus bimaculoides | reverse complement strand
TATATATATATATATATATATATTCACGATAGTGTGCTGAATAGAACCTGGCTTTGGGGAAAAGAAAATACAGGAGGATTAGTTGATTATGATTTTATTGAACATAATCTTTCAGATTCACACACTTATTGTAGCAGTCCTTCAGTTTTTCTAAGCCCTGTAAAATAACTGAGAAGTTTGGGCTTCCAGCCAGATATTTTGCTATATCCTTAAAACAAGGAACTTTTCAGTAGCACCCCCTTGTATACAAACCGATAGATAGATAGATAGACAGACAGACAGACAAGGAGAGAGAGAGGTGGTGGGGAATAAAGAGAGTGTATTTTGATTATTCCTAGTAATATGTGCGGCAATATCACCGCTGTTTTCAAACATGTAATACAGAATCTACAACTGGTGTATATAGACTTTGCAAATATTTAATTTGTAAATTTCTGATTTAACTTATTGAAAAATGCATATGAAATTAATATGAGTAAAAAGAAAATCAACTATTCACTGTTTAACTCTTTTTTAGTTCAATTACTTATGTGAAAATATTAAATTATTAATTTTATTTTAAATATTATAAAAAGGATGTTTGTTTCAATTGTTCTTTCTATCCACTGTGCGCGACCCTACAGCGATTGAATGCGTTCTCAATCTATCTTCGCACTTGCATTCGAATTTATATTCATTATCAACTGCTTTTCCTTCTTCAAAAGTATATTCTATATACAGTATCAAATTCTTTGAGAATTCTTTCATCTGGACTCAATTTCATCAAATGCATGATTGATCTTCGTCATCCAGGTTTACACCTGCAAATAAGCATTTTTTTAAAAACACTAACGTCGTTGGTGCAAGATATTTTCAGGTGCATCTTCAGGCTGAAATCGAAATTAATAGCGTAGTAAAGGATTACATTTTCATCTAGACAGATCTCATACTTTGCATTATTAATATTCCAAATACCTTCTTCATGTCAAAACATTTTCCGAACGACCAAAGATAATAACATTTTACCCTGTTGTTTTCAGAAGTCCAGAGAAGCCTTTTGTCTGGTCCATCGGATATAACAGAGATGTCGTATTTGGTGGTAACCGTAACGATTTGATAAAAGTAGTCTGGTACAGTTTGGTGACCCGAAGCATTTTCCAAAATATACAAAGAAATCTAAAATCTAATTTTATACTTTTATAAAATATTTCAGATACAAAACATGAATATTTCTTGAACTAATCTTCAAATAAACATTTGTTTAATTTTCATTAAACTTGTAAGAAATACTTTCAGAACACATGGGTGTTCTGATCGATAGATTAATATGGGTCTTATTTTTAAATCTCTAGCAGTAATTTCATCCAATAAAAACATTAGACGATCATTAACCCCTCCTAACCCAGATGACAAAGTTTCTTTTATTGCTAAATATGATTTACTGCCATTTGTTTCAACAACATTTATAATTTATTCATTAAGCTATCTAACATTATTCAATATTGTTTTTCAGTTCAACTAGTTATCTAGTTGCTTCCTATGACATGCACTTTCACTTTCCTCTACAACCTAAACATTAAAAATTATAAATCATTTTCTGTTGTTCATTCAATAATTACATACATTCCCAGGAATTGCTACGTAATTTCATAATTTTAAGTGGCTGTTATAACTGATAAATCAATGTTACCCAAACAGTACACCATGAAACTGTTTTTGACATCGAACTAGAAGTCACTTTTAATAGATCCAGCCATGTATAAGCTTGTAAAACGCTTGTAACAACACTAGCATAAAAATGATATTACAGGCCGGCTGGGAATATAGATAACGTGTACAAGAGGTTGACTGGAAACGTCTAGAATTCTATAAGTATAAAATTGCTCCGATCACTAAAGATAAATCGCGTTTGTCATTTTATTCTTTGTAGCTTTTGAATTTCCTTGCAAATCTACAACTCCTCCGTGGGATTGTTGTACTACTCATTAAACTGTTGAGAGGATTAACATGATTTACTTGTGTTAGTAGTATGAGAAGTGATGAAAATAAGATATTGGTTTCAACTTTTGGCACAAGGTCAGCGATTTCGGGTGAGGGGGACGGGTAAGTCGATTACATCGACCACAGTGTTTAACTTGTACCTATCCAAAAGGGTGGAAGGCAAAATCAACTTCGGTGAAATTTGAACTTAGAACATAATGACGGACAATATGCCACTAAACATTTTGCACGGCATGCTAACGATTCTGCTAGCTCACCACCTTAGGTGAAAATAAAATACTCCTTTGTACTATAGGCACCAGGCTTGGAATTTGGGGGATTGGAGATAGTCGATTACGTCAATATCAGGGCTCAGCTGGTACTTATTACATTACCCCGAAAGGGTTGAAAGACAAAGTCGACCTCGGCAGAATTTGAACTCAATGTCGACGTGTTAACGAGTCTGCCAGTTCGCCGCCTTCGATGAAAATACAATATTGATTTCAATTTGATAGAGAAGTCAGAAAGGTTGACTTGATAGGTGATCACAATATCAACTGGCAGATCTTTACAAGAGATGGATGCGCTGGTAATGTAAACCCATTGATACGACTGTCATGGTCAGCAGATGTTCGTTGAGGAAAATATTCAGGAGATACTTGTCCAGTTGACGAAAAGTGAAAGTTGAGGGTTTTTCATATTTATATGTAATCAAGGCCCTATTTCTGCTACATTATCAGTTTATGTGTATCTGCGGAAATTTTCATTATATTATGGGTATTACTGCTATTATTGAGTGTTTTTCAAATAGATAACTTGCATACACCAGATGCACAGCAATGGTTGTGAAAAACCTTTTATCAATAGGCATCGATATTTCCAATTGATGAAATATAACCTTTTAATGCCGATCTCGTTGCGTGTGCAGATCTTCCTGTTGCACCATTAGATTTTGGATTGCATGTTGGCCTTTTAATTTTCATGCAACCAAGTCAGTTTAACCCTCCGTTAATTGAATGAATTATTCTTCAATATCATATAAAACAGTCGTTGAAACACTAACTCTAAAGAATAAGAAATATAGACGTTTTTCCATGTTTCCAGGGTCTTATTAGAACATAAAATATTTTCAATCCATGTTGTGACTAAGTCGACTCTAATCAGCAAACTCCCGACATTTTGTACATATCCCCGGTCACCATATTTCCCGGGCTGTGATTCGTGCCATATGTCAGTATAACGGCTACAATTAAATCTAACTGTAACGCCAACGTCACAATATCCAGGTAGATCTTCAGTGTATCTAGGCAAGCACACACTAACTACTTTTGCTTTCTGCACGAGTGTATCATTAATTACAGAAAGCATGTTCTCACATTTTCTTGATAAGATTGGGAGAATAAGCAGGATGATTTTATGAAAGGTAAGCTTATTTTCTCAATTTTGTTCAAAAGAATTTATGAAACTCAGTATTAGAATAATTTCTGAAAATGTTTGTTCTACAAGAGTTAGTCTAGCCAAATCCAATAATTTAAGCATAAATGCTTTTTAATCGCTTCAAACTTTTAGCATCTTCATAAGTTAATTGATCATTACCTAGATTAGATTGTAATGCATTCATAAAAATATAATCAGTCAACTAAGACTATCAACATAACAGATTATTTTACCAGACATTTCTTTATTCTTTTACTTGTTTCAGTCATTTGTCTGCGATCATGCTGGAGCACCGCCTTTAAGAGTTTTTGTTAGTCGAACAAATCGAACCAGGACTTATTCTTTGTAAGCCTATTACTTATTTTATCCGTCCCTCTTGCTGCACTGCTAAGTTACGGAGATGTAAACACACCAAGACCGGTTGTCAAGCGGTGATGGGGGGACAAACACAGACACAAACACACACACACACACACACATAGATATAGATATACGCGACAGGTTTCTTTCAGTTTCCGTCTACCAAATCCACTCACAAGTCTTTGGTCGGCCTAAAGCTATTGTAGAAAACACTTGCCCAAGGTACCACGCAGTGGGACCGAACCCCGGAACCATGTGGTTGAGAAGCAAGCTTCTTACCACACAGCCACGCCTATGAATGCTTTCGAAATTACCTTGTGATAATATTAGAATCCACCTGGCAATTTCATAAGCTCGTCAACAAATATCAAGATTCTCTGAAAAAATTAATTGTAGTGAACAATATTTCGACTCCAGTGTGAAAATCGTTCCCTTATTATAAAATGGCTAAATCTTTGAAAATAACACCGTGTATTTCCATATCCAATAACGTTTCGTTTTTTTTTTTTTTAGTACTTTCAAGTGTATGGCTAACATATACAACGGGCTTACCAGTTTCAGACATCATTCTTGAAGCTGCAATCTTTTCTGAATCGAAAGAGAATGTACTCACAATAGGCTATTGAGTAGGAAGTTCTTTTACCTTCTTAAAAGACTGTTCTTGAATGCGTTCTCCTATTTAAATGCTTTTCGTTTTCTCTACTGCAGGAAGAGGTTCAACTTGTTCTATAAATTTTGGTTCTGGAACTCTAATCTTGTTTATTAGAATATGTGATTACTTAATTTTATCCTTTGAAATTTTCATTCTTAGAAAATCTATGAAAGATGCATTATTAATGCATTTATTTAAATGAATCGATAGATTGGCACCTTTCGTTGTAGTAAATATACTCATTTCTCAATCCTTCTATAATCTATTCTGAATCTTTACAAAGCTGGTAATGTTATCCTGATATATAATTAGGGCATTGATCCAACAGACCACTTGCCATCTTGGAATATGGAGCTATATGTCAGACCATCTGAATACTGTTGATTAAGTGAGGATCATTGTTTTCGTAAATTACATACAATCTCTTGGAGTCCTCATCGAAACCAATCTGCCAGCATGCACTCTTTAAAATCAGCCGAGATAAAAAAAAAATCTTCACTCCTTGCATATTAGTGAACATAGTATCGACATCACGAATTGTATGAAGGCAAAGTTTGTAGATATTCATAATTTACTACCCTTGTTTTTATCTCAAACAAATCGCACTGCATCGTTGCCATAATGCGGAGATGAAGTTATAATTCCCATTACTTCAAGATTATGCACCAATTAATCCAATGTATGAAAGCAACGACTAAGCTAAGGTATTGTTTTTCTCTAAAAGCAAGTAAAGTTGTTCTGATACCAATTACCTTTAATTTTGGAGCATTATAAGAAATAGGTTTGACGAATGATGGAAATTTGATGATTAAAAGAAGCCAGAATTATAACGTTACATCGTTAGACATTTGAATTGGAAGCTAGTTCAATTTACGATAAACCTAATTCAAATTATTATTTATATTACCGTTATGGACAGGCTTGCCAAAATACCGTTGTTTTTGGCCAACACAATTTTCTTAAGTGTCACAAAGTAGCACAATTACGGCATTCCCCCCTACATATACAGAACAAGCCCTATAAGGATGTGAATACCTACAAAATTTTAAATCTTTAATATGATTGCGCCCAGTTACTGGATGTTTCCTAGACTTTCCTTCACGAGGGCCCTTGCCAGACGCATACAATATTTCTGCAATAGAAATTAACAGTACTACTTACCCCAAATCAAATGCTCTCTGTGTCAGGTGGAATCTTTGGGAAGAATTCTTAAACAATCGAGAATATTTATTCACTGGACACAATTCAGTTTTAATAAAAAATATTTTCACGAACTTTGCTTCTTGACTATATATGATTGCAGAGAACTTATATAAACATACGCATTCAGTCTTGTAATTGGTCGAATTTTGTTTCTCTGTTTCTTTGATTAAGGTTCATCAATTTTGATCAGTTTGAGATTCCCCTTTATATTTAGTTATTTTTTTCCTGCAGCACACTAACTTTCAAATAAACAATGTTGAATAGTTATAGGATAATGGACATTTTCCAGTTAATTGATTACAATGACACCACCTAATACAAGAAATTTTAGCTAACCTGTTCAGGTTTACTATCATCTAGAAGCAATTTTGCGTTAAACTATATTAGCAATACCTTTGTTTCTTTACCATTATCAAAATGTAAATGTTCATCAGACCCTATCTTAGCGTTATTAGCGTTATTAGATAAGTAGAATTGTAAATATTTGTCGTCATCTTTTTTCTTGTTTCAGTCAAGAATCGACCCCAGTACATGTTTTAAGTCTGGTACTTATTGTATCGGTCACTTATGCCGAACCGCTAGGTTACGGGAACATAAACACACTAGTACCGGTTGTCTAGCGGTGGAGGAGGACAAAGACAGACACAAACATGCACACACATACA
>NC_068982.1:176115544-176118300 GCF_001194135.2 Octopus bimaculoides | reverse complement strand
TATACATACTATACAGCAGTATCATTAGAGCGTTCTAAGCATATAAGGAGAATTAGGAAGTCGCTCAAAACAAAATTAAATAGAGAGAATATCATTAATATATTAAATAGATGAACTATGCCAGTATTAAGATACACTGCACCCTTTCTGAAATGATTAAAGATCGGGGTACACAGCTTTGATAGAAGAACTAGAAATCTGTTCACAATGCACTACGAACACCACCCTAAAAATAATACAGACAGAATCTACCTACCAAGAAAGGAGAGAGGCAGAGGATTGCTAAAGGCAGAAAACACTGTTAGAACCGCGATATAGGGGTTGAAAAATTATGCTGTGAGGAGTGAAGATAGAATACTATCTGCAGATAGAGATTCCCGACAAGTCACTGAAACAGTAGAACTCAAGAAAAGACGGAAGAACGACAGAGCAAACAGATGGAAAGAAATGGAATTACTTGACCAATCCATGCGTCAAACCGAGAATGTTGGAAGTAAAGAACGCTGACTGTGGCTAACCGACGGAATCATGAAACGATTGACTGAAGATCTAATTATAGCCGCTCAGGAATAAGCCATTACGACAAATCTAATAATGTAAATGATAGACGAAACTCAGTTAGACCACAAATATTGAATCTGCGGGAAAGGAGTCCAAAGAATCAATAGTCTCTTAAATGAGTGCAGTAAGCTAATACAAAATGAATGTAAGTGCGAGCATGACTGAGTAGGTAAAAGCGTGCATTAAACCGTTAGCCAAGTGTGCGACTTCAAATTAACAAGAAAGTGGTATGAATACGAACCAGAAGCTGTAACACAGAATGAGAATTACAGGAACTTTTAGGACTTCCTTATAAAGAAGACCAGGATAATAGAGGACAAAATAAACAGTGTGAGATCACAGACTT
The DNA here is from genome assembly GCF_001194135.2 of Octopus bimaculoides. Classification (NCBI taxonomy): domain Eukaryota; kingdom Metazoa; phylum Mollusca; class Cephalopoda; order Octopoda; family Octopodidae; genus Octopus; species Octopus bimaculoides. Next base: position 176,117,393 of record NC_068982.1, on the reverse strand, counting down.
GGCAATTAACTATACCAAGGAATTAAAAAAAAAAGGGAGAAACATGATCAGAGAGCTGAAGAGACGACAGAACACTAAGAGAATGATTATTCATCTTGGTGCATTTGACACAACATACAAAATCCTACCTAAGACAGCAGAATTGAGACTCGTACTGACGACCTGTAGGAAAGTACCATCCTGTAGTCTTCAAGAATTCTACGAAAGATTCTTGGGATTTGAGGAGACTTGCTGTCACCAAATCTCAAGATAACATTTCTGTTAATTAAATTAGCATGTACTAGCTTCCCAATCATAACATTGGCAATATTAATAATAGTGAAAATAATAGCATTAATAACAAGAACAACAAGAAACACCAAATCCTAATGAGGAAATTAGAAATTTCTCCTCATATCTAGTTTCAGTAGAATCATCAGATATTTTGAGCCGATTCAGATGGAACTTAAAGTAAATTCAAAATACTCCAGTTTGCCAAAGGAGCAAGATGAAATAACGCATCTCTTCCCTCCTACAGATCTCTTAGGTTGGATTACCTCAAAGATCAAGGAATTATTGTGAAGAACCAAGGTCTCAATCTTGAGTGGAAAGCACGTGTTAAACATAAAAATTGGATTCTTAAGAAAATGTGTTTATGGATATTCAGTACGTTCTCGTTTAAGAATCCATGTAATCGTAATTCCTTTTGTAATCAGCCATTGTCCGAACACATACGCAATATCGTTATCCGTTATTATCGCCCCATATCAAAGGATGTATAACGAGAATTGAAGCTATGCAGGAATCGATCTCTGTAAAAGTAAATCAACGGCAAGGCTGATTTTCTCCCGAGAACACATGATGGCATTAAACAACCGCTCTATTAAACAGAATAGGAATTGTATTATAATTTACACGATATATGAACTATACTTCGAATGTATTTCAATATATATGCTGTTAAAAAATCACCTATTCCTGGTAAATTATTGCAGTCATATCTCTTGTGAAGTAAATATCTTGGTATAACATAGATGTTGTTGGAAATTTAAAACATAGATTTCATAACCAACTTAATCATATTTGCTGTGGCTAATTATATCAAATATGCTATCGCCCGCTTTTCTATGTGGATATGACAAACTACCAAAGCGCCTTATATTCCATGCTACGAGAGGTTTTATAATGTAAGATAGAAACTTAACATGAGCAGAGCAGAGTTGTTAGTTAAACATTTGAATTAAAGGCAATTACTGTATCTAACGTTTTGGGCGTTGTTTCATCTTCTGAAAGAAGAGACGTGAACGGAAAACTTAGGAGAAAGATTTACATGCGTAATATTATTGCACATGATGTCTATATTCTTCGAGGTAACTTGATATTAGTATCTCAGGACAGCACCGTGCAAGACGAAATTTTCGTCATATAGAAAATAGTATTTAGTATAGAGATGAGTGAGTGGATTGAAGTTGCAAACGTAAAGGGAAGGGCAAAGGGAAAATATAGTTTCAATATATAAGGAAAGGAAAAGAAAAGTCAATCATGTGATTCGTCTGTATACCATTTTCAGACGCTGGTTATTTCCCTTTCATTTCTGAAGAATAATGCTTCTTGCTCTCGGTAAAATAAGCACTTGTTTTAATGTCTCTAAAGATTGCGGCAAAGCGGGATGAACGAAATTTGTAGCTGCCTTCTGTTTTTTACTTCTTTTTAACACACACACGCATACATACATACATAGGTACATACATGTATGTGTGCGTTCGTGCGTGTGTGCACGTGTGCGTGTGTGCACGTGTGCGTGTGTGCACGTGTGCGTGTGTGCACGTGTGCGTGTGCGTGTGTGTTTGTGTCTGATAATTGTAATATA
>NC_068982.1:176113394-176115383 GCF_001194135.2 Octopus bimaculoides | reverse complement strand
ATACATATTTGTTTTGCAAGATTTTTGATGTGAAATCGTGTGTTGAAATAGATGTTGTTGTACTTGGGGATGGTCATATTGCCAGTTTAGCCAATAAAAACACACGCACTGTATATTTGGTGTTAATTTGCTTCAGCTTTATATTACATTAATCTTAATCTTATATATACACAGAGAGACAGTGAAATTGAAGGAGACTCTCATGGCATACTTTTCGTCACTTGAAAATGTGAAACAAAATTATTTATTAGCTGAGAAATATATGTTATTCAGTTCTACCTGTGCGCATTACAGAAAGGAAAATATTTTGCTTGCTACTGTCATTTTTACTTCAAAGAAACCTTAGCTTTTCATTCAATTGGATACTGCTCGAATCAAATGTGTACATCATTTCATCTACAGCTTATCTATAGAAAACTTTACATATGGTAATGGTTAATCCTCTTCTCTTTTCTGTTGCGTAGACGCAGCACTGAAGAATAAGTATACATAAATACATACGTACACACACAAAGACACACACACGCACACAAACACATATGCACACATATACACACACACACATACATACATACATATATACATACGTACATACATACACAAATTTATATGTATATATATTTTGTATACCTTAGCGTAGATATATTATCGAAAGCCGCAAAACTGCAATATTCGTTTTGAGAAGGCTTCTCGTATTGATGTATAGTGCTAAAAAGCACAGAAGTGTATTAATAGGAGATGAAAAGTATCCAACAGTGGTGGTGAAATATCTGTGTATGTGTGTGTGTGTGTGCGCGTGTTCGTAGATGTACGTGTATATAAGCGAGACAGTCAAGGACAAATTAAATATATCAGACAAATTAAAATAAAATATTTCAATCTGAATAATATTCGAAATTTCTTATTTGTGGTTTTCAGGTGACTTGTCCAATGTTGTTGGAAGCCGTCTGGACTCGCAAAATGACAAGCTTGCGGGAATTGTTGTATCCACATATTTAAACACAGTTACAATCCATACCTATATGATATTTCTAAGCAGAAAAAAATGAATATCGACTAAACCTATAGAAATAAAATATGTTTACCTTTACCTTACAGTAAATTTCTGGGTCACCTAAGTGTTTCTCGAGAGGACTGCCTCCAGTGAAGCCTTTCTACAGATAACAGTCAGTTTCTGAGGAGTTCACAGTACGAAGGAAGGGAGTTTGTTTCTAAACAACCTTAATATCCTGTCATAACTTCTGTGCATTCTTTTAGAAACGACATTCATATAAAGAGAGACAGACAGACAGACAGACAGAGATGGGAGAAGAAAATAGATAAAGCAAACCAAATCAGGAGATTTGGTTAATGAATGATATGGCTATGTCATATTTAGAAAAACACACGTATTGAAAATACTGGTTTTTCCGTCCTGAGGTTTAAGATGATGAGCTGGCAAAATCGTTAGAACGCCGGACAAAAATGCTTAAATGCTTTACGTTCTACGCTCAAATCTCATCGAGGACAACTTTGCCTTCTAGGCATTTCTACAACGGTAAAATAAGTATCAGTTGAGAACTGCTGCTAAAACTTAAAATCATTTGTCATGAAATTTAAATCGCATTGTATGTATTGAGATATATTTTGCTAGATCGCGAATTCTTGAAAACTGCATTTGAGAAATTCATAATATATCAATTTAGTCACCATATCGACCTAAACTGATAATTGTGATGAAAAACTGAACAAAACCTCACCTGGTGGAAGTACTTCGATATTTAGGGCGCAGACATGACCGTGTGGTTAAAAGCCTGCTTCTACACCACATGACTCCAATGATGATGTTTGTAAGTACCAGGTACCTTGGACGTGTGCTTTCTATCAAAGCTCTTTAAGTTGATAAAAATTAAATTTGAGCTGAATTTGAGTTAATAGTAAATATTACTGTGTTGAGGGAAGCTATTTTCAACCATGCTGTGTATACATGTGTGTGTGGGTGTGGGTGTG
>NC_068982.1:176111165-176113294 GCF_001194135.2 Octopus bimaculoides | reverse complement strand
ATAGGAAGAAACAAAAAAGAATTCAACGAAATGTGCATATATGTTGTGTATACCAATCTAAGAATTGCGGTAGAAATTTTAATGTTTTAATATAAAGTCGATGGGCAACTTCTACAGTGAAGCAAAATACTGAAGTGACTGTTTTTCGGGATTTGATTCACGCTGGCGAACTTTTAATATTAACAGTTACAGAGAATGACCTAAGGTAATGTACGAATGTTACAACATTCTATTTTATATTACTCAATATAGTTCCGTATTACTAACTGTTAAATTTAATATAAAGAAAGATTTTCACTGCGACAGTAAAGTTCATTTAATTTCGTTGAAAAATTATAAGAAATTATTTTTAATAAATTCACTCCTTACGGCTATACACGTCGAGTCTAGAATTTGAAAATAACTTTCGTTCGTAAATATAGTTATACCGTAACGCTCTGCTCTTTCCATCAGCCAAAATGGTTATATTCCATGAGTCTCCGACCTCCTTCTATTCAAACAAAACTTTTACCTTGAATTGATAAACTTCTAACTGACCTCCTTAGCAATTAAATTCTTAGCCGATAGCCTTTAAATCGGTGGTGATACTTTCTTGTATTGGCCACAAGGGCCCCAAGTTTTGGAATATTACATATATAAGACATCTTGTAAGTGATTAAATATTACAAATATATGACTACATGTTATATATCTGAGAATTCGCCGTATTTATATTTAATATTCAGAACTCTTCCTTGAGGTATTTCTCTTCTGTCGTATTGTTAAGAACAGTACAAAAGAAAAGAAAATAATTTGGCGATTCCTATTGAGTAAATGGGTTGTATCAACAATAATAATAAAGATATATTAATAGATAAATATTTTTTTTAATGTATAGAACAACGAGAAAGAAGCTGAAAATGGGAATCAATTACGTCGGATTACTCGGAAACCCTTCACACAAAGCTGTATTACAGTGACACTTCGAATACAAGAGGTGCTTGCCACAAAACTACAGTCACATTTAGGCACATTTAGCTATGTTAACTATGCCAATCTCATACTCGTTCATGAAATTGGTTAGAGAGCTGTATCGCTCGCTCTACTTTCACCGCACTCTTCAATTCAAGGTACTCGAAATCTCTGCCCTCAGACCTTTTAACAGCAGCCACTGCACTTCTATTTTCGCTATAGCTGCCGGTTAAAGAAAGGCCACAGGTCCTTCCTTACCAAAGGAACGCAGACTTCACTGATCGATGGACCAGTCCCGCTCATGATAACACTTGTTCAACGTATACTAACAAGTCATCAAGGCAAAAAAGTGAACAAGTGCATATTTTATGGTTTCATCAGCTGATATGTATCTCGAACTGGTTCGGTTGCTGGTTTCAACACGTCATGGCTGAAGAGTTTATCTCAAATATGTAGAGTTACACCACCACGTGCAGGAGCACTCTTAGACTAAAGGCTTATGATAGTAGAGTGAAGGCGCATGGCTCAGTGTTTAGAGTGTCGTGCTCACAATCATGAGGTAGTGAGTTCGATTCTTGGACAGGGCTGTGTGCTGCATTCTTGAGCAAGACACTTTAATTCAAGTTGCTCCAGTTCACTCATCTGTAGAAATGAGTTGCAACATCACTGGTGCCAAGCTGTATCGGTCAGTCTATAGCTTCATGTTATAAACAACACATTCAAGTAAGGTTGGATAGGCTAAGTCAATATTCATGAAGATGGGTACTGAGGCAACTGAGATTGTTTCTAGATGGCTGTAGAACAGGAATTGTGAACTCTAGAATTGGTAATGCTAACTGAATACAACTTGATAAACCCCACCTAGATAAAGGTATCTGATGGTTGTATAGCCGAGTGGTTAAGTAGTTCGCTTCGCAACCAGAATTTCCTGGGATAGATGACACTATGCGACATCTTTAGCTATTACCACTCCTTTAAACGAAACCTTTTTCATATCTGTTAATAGCATGTTTTTGTTTTTCGGTCAGTCTCACGTCATACTGCTGCAAATTCCAGTCTCTGAAAAATCTCACTTATCATAGTTGCGCGCATATGTGTGTGTGTGCATATGTATGTTTGTATGTATATGTGTGCTTGTGTGTGTATATATATATATATATATATATATATATATATAT
>NC_068982.1:176106058-176110576 GCF_001194135.2 Octopus bimaculoides | reverse complement strand
TATCTATATCTATAATAGTTAGATACAGACAGTCAGGCAGTAGGTAGGCAGGCAGGCAGGTAGGCAGGCAGGCAGGCAGGCAAGTAGGTAGGTAGGTAGGTAGGTAGGTAGGTAGGTAGGGATGGATGGATGGATGGATGGATGGATGGATGGATGGATGGACGGATGGATGGATGGATGGATGGATAATATTAGGCTAGCGAATGAGAATAGTGTAAGTTGTCTTTGGTTTCATGTAATTTGCTACAAATAAATTAACTTCATAGTCAACTTAGACTACAATGTATGGTAGAGAAAGTACTTTAAGCACATATATTACGATAACAGGGTATCCCTGACAAAGCAACAACCAGAATGAAGCAGTGTATCTTGAACAGCAATGCATTTTCAATCCTCTCTTGTACCTGATTTCCCTTAATTAATCTGGAACAGTAAATTTCGCTGACTCACACACATTTAATATAAATGGCTCTGCCACTCAATTCAAGATGCATCATGTCAAAGAAATACATTCGATATTTTTACTCAGCAGTGACAATCATTGCAGAATTATTTCAATGGGGCTTTTGTCCAGCTTTGTGAATTTTGTTAGCTCAAGCATTTCAATTTGACTTTTTGATTATTTATTCTTTTCTTTTTCGTTTTTCTTTCTTTTATTTTACTCTCCGCAATAGTTTTTTTTTTTTTTTCATTAAAAGGGGTAATTTTATTCATTACAAGTACGAATATTTTCAATCTTTCTCTGCACATTCATGTTAAGTGCGTTAAATGCTTGAAAATATCAGTTAAGAATGCTTCTTTACAGCACCACGTTTTATGACTAAGAAGGAAAATCACCTCTCACTCTTCCGATGTAAAAAAAAAAAGAGACGTAAACGTTTTACTCTCAGTCCATAAAATCTTGAAATCATATTCTTCTTGAGATAATTATCTCTCTTCTGTGTGCAGTAGTTGTGCGTTCTGCTGCTTCCATAGAAGAACAGAATGTGGAAACGGGTTTGATTTAAGTCTAAACCACTTGAAGTAATTAAACCTTTTGAATCTCGTTCATTATTTTGTTAACATCTTGTGGTTTAGGAGTTAAAGAATTTGAGACAAGAGTTTGTCTGCGAAGGAAACAAAATGCAAAAGCAAACTCAGGGTTCTTTTGCAAGGCCAACGCAGAAAATCTCTGAATCTTTCCATCATAGACGGAGAAATATCCAAGGAAATGTTGATACATGCTTTCCATGACAAATTATGAGAAGATAATAGCCAACAACATCAGATATATCAGTGTCTTATGTTGTTTCTGGAAGAAAAATGCAAAATATAGATTGTTCTATGATGTCTTTATTACTAAGAATACTAGAAGCTTAGCTTTGTAATTGGCCGATGACTAATCCAAAAGGATTACAAAATATAAAATTCTTTAATACTATCTATCACTTATGACTCATGTCTTGAGAAGAATCTTGTATGTATCGACTAATAGTGTTATCTGACATAGAATGGTAGAGGAAATGTTCTCCTATCCTCGCTTAGCAGAATATTTACAACCATACAAACAAGTTTACAAAATTACTGACTCAGCAGTAGTGTGTGTGTTTTTGTTTTTTGTTTTTTGTTTTTACTTTATGCAATAGTTTCCACAAGAACATGGTTTGCTTTTTCGAAATAGGTATGACTTTGATCAATTATTTAGCTTGGTCAATCATAAGCCTTTTAAAAGATTCAACTGGTTTCTAACATAAATCATCAGAATTATAGTGGGCGTTCTTGGGGGTGACAGCAAGTATATCGCTGTTATTAGATGGTGATTATGAGGGACTTTCGTATATACCGCAATCATGTGAGCTAAAAAGAAGCCACTAATTCGAAAGACGAGGAAAAGATGAGGCACAGGGTCGGAGATTTGTATTTTAGGCACAGGGTACTAGAAGATTTGTATTTTAGACACGATTCATTGCTTTGCTAATATCAAGAGCTGCAGTACTATTTTCACTGAATTTCTCTTTAGTAAGAGCCTTCTGGTGAGTGGTGGAGGCGCAATGGCCCAATGGTTAGAACAGCGGACTCACGGTCATAAGATCGCGGTTTCGATTCCCAGACCGGGCGTTGTGAGTGTTTATTGAACGAAAACACCTAAAGCTCCACGAGGCTCCAGCAGGGGATGGTGGCGAACCCTGCTGTACTCTTTCACCACAACTTTCTCTCACTCTTACTTCCTGTTTCTGTTGTGCCTGTAATTCAAAGGGTCAGCCTTGTCACACTGTGTCACGCTGAATATCCCCGAGAACTACGTTAAGGGTACACGTGTCTGTGGAGTGCTCAGCCACTTGCACGTTAATTTCACGAGCAGGCTGTTCCGTTGATCGGATCAACTGGAACCCTCGACGTCGCAAGCGACGGAGTGCCAACAACAACTGGTGAGTGACATATGAGAGAAGGTCTCTTGCTTTACGAAAGCAGTAAAGAAAGAATAGAGATTCAAGATATAAAGAAATGTGTTGCAAATAACTGTCTCTGTTACATTCGAAATATTGGAAGTGAATACCGTTCGACAACTACCAGTTATGTCAGAACTGCTTCCCTCCTTGGGAATGACATAAATTTTAACATATTTACTCTGATCAGAAAATAGACTTCTAAGGAGTAAGGGTCTGAAGAGTTTGGTAAAGATAGAGAATACTTCAGGATTTAGAAAATATATTACAAAGGATACTTCTCTGGATCTTACAGCCCGCGAATACACCCGCCTTCCAAACTATTGCCGATGATTTTGGCCCCGTCAAAAGAATCTACAGCAACTTTGTAGAATCTTCCAGTTCTTTCCTTCTTAAGCATGATGTCTTTGAAAAGGAAAAGAGCCTCTACGTTTACTGCACACTTCGCATTTAATACCACAATCCAAACACATGAGTATCTTTCAAATATATTCCTTTTCAAATATATTCCTTTCCATACTCAGCTCCCGCACACTTATACACCAAGAGCAAAACCATTACTGGCCATTTCAAAACAACAACAAACTATGCCTAGTAAAAAACGGACATTATATCTTAAATTTTTTATCTTTTACTTCTTTCAGTTATTAGACTGTGGCCATGCTGCGGCACCGCCTTGAAGAATTTTTAGTCGAATTAAACCCAGTACTTTTTTATATTGAAGCCTGATACTTATTGTATCGGTCTTTTTTGTCAAACTGCTATGTTACTGAGACGTAAACTCACCAGCACCAGTTGTCAAGCTGTGGTGGGGACAAACACAAGCAAAACCTTACTCCCCCAATATATATATATATATATATATATATATATATATATATATACGACGGGCTTCTTTCAGCTTCCGTCTACCAAGTCTACCCGCAAGGCATTAGTCAGCGCGAGGATAAGGTAGAAGACAATTGTCCAAGGTGCCACGCAGTGGAACTGAACCCGAAAGCACGTAGTTAGGAAGCAAGCTTCTTACCACACAGCCATGCCGGCGCTTATATACAATATCTATAGATAGATAGAGAGAGAGAGAGAGAGAGAGAGAGAGAGAGAGAGAGAGAGAGAGAGAGAGAGAGAGACAGAGAGAGAGAGGGGGGGAAGAGATAACGAAGGGAGGGAATTGAGAGTGAAAGAGAAGCATGCAACATTTATGTCATTATATGTGTCTTGCAGACAAATGTTACACACGGATACTAAAATTAAAATTTAACCTAAATAATTATATTTAACTTCTTATATTTCATTGCATTTTATTGCAGATGTATGCGGTATCTGTTAATGTGTGTGTGCGTGTGTATGTATGTGTGCGTGTAGCACAAGTTCGTGCAGCGACGATTATGAACTAGAATATTATAAGTGCATAACAAGGAAACATTCGAGAAACTTAAAACTTTATAGTCAATCATATTTTTACTAAGCCATTGCCTTGTAAAAGTCCGCCCAAATAAATAACTTGATACAATTATACTAAAAGAAACACACATACGTACGCATTCTAGCAGACACTATTCCCCCCCCCCACACACACACACACAATCACACATACGCATACTTCCAGACACTCTTCAAATTCACATTAATATTTAATTTTATTTAGCAATCTAATACCTAATAGTACATATTGGTATATGCACAACTTCCTTCAAGAAAATTTAAACCAAAAGCTTTATGCAATTAGACATTTAATTATAATATTAACATTCCTTTAGCTCACTTGATAACTGCATATCAATAGCTTAACTCGCACACATAAAAACAAACATATGACATACATTTACATTCGACAACACCACGCAAAGCACACGCATATACGCACTGTATAACTAAAACACAAACGCACAAGCACAGACACAGGCAAATATCAATTTCAAGCTATCTTTTTCCACTGAGATTAATTCAGTAGAAATAAACCATCCAATCCTTCATCTCTAATTTGATATTTTTCTCTGCATAGTTCCCATCCTTTTACCAACTTCAAACTTAACGAATTTTTGCTTTTAAAAAGACGATAAGTTTTATTTACAACTTTTACTACCCTTAC
>NC_068982.1:176100460-176104528 GCF_001194135.2 Octopus bimaculoides | reverse complement strand
CAATAGCGTATTTTTCTGCAATAAATGGATAATTTATCCTGATCACGCTATTTATTGCATTATCACGCGTTTGAGAAATAAATTTATTTCTGTTCTTACAATACATCTCAACGCTTCTAAAAAAGAACAAACTTTGTTTACTTTCATCGTAAAGTTGAACTTAACGTTAGCGTCTTATGAAGCTAAATTTATAAGTTCTAAAATTTGCAAAAGAATTCGTTGCTGGGCAGTTTAGTTTAATGGTAAAACACTTGACGCGTAATCACAGAGATGTGAGTTCGAGTCTCATGGCTGACCAGTAGCGTATTTTTCTGCAATAATTGGATAATTTATATTTATCACGCGTTTGAGAAATAAATTTATTTTTGTTTTTACAATACAACTCAACGCTTCTAAAAAAGAACAAACTTTGTTTGTTTACTTTCATCGTAAAGTTGTATATATATATATATATATATGTGTATGTATGTATATATATACAGGTATACCTCACCCTACGTCGTCAATTGGTTCCAAGAGACACGACTTAAGTCGAATTGACTTGTCTCTAGGCTAGGCTAGGCTAAGCCTAATTTACTTGTCTCTAGGCTAAACCAATAATAACCATTCCCATTTCTATACTCTATTTATGAATACATTTTCAATAATACATGGTTAATAAAAACCCATTTAAGATTACAAACAAATAGCTTTTATTTTCTAATACAGTACATTAAAAAAAAAAGGAATATAAATTTCCGAATACAGTTTGGTTGTGTTTACCGTACATTGCAGACGCTTTATTTATGAATGCGGTTTGCAATAAGACATTGTAAAATAAAAGCCTTTTTTAAGCTTAAAAAATAAGTCCAGTAATTATTATTATTATTTTGCAATAGTAAAAAAAACCTGAATTATTTTAAATTTACCAATACGTACATGCAGTTTGGTGGTTTACATCGCTGGTGTAGATGGCTGTGGATCCTCAACATCAACCACTGACTCTGGCTGTTCTTGTTGTTCGATGCGCTTAAAAAACCGGTTGAGAGTTCCTTGAACTGTCTCCTTTTCCCCCAAGGATAACATTATTAGGGGCAAATAGCTTCGTGACAAGCCCCCTCAAACTTGGAAAAGCGTTGAGTATTTGGATCCTTATCCTGAAACATCGAAAAACCTTTTTCGATATATGCAAATGCTTGCTGCGTTTTCTTAATGGTAGAGTGACGTAGCTCAGGTTCGACTTCATCTTCTTTATTTGGCTGCTTGTGAAGCTCTATCAAATCCTCGTTTGTCAGGGGCTGCTTGTCTTTTTCAAATAAATCTGTGAAATCCTCCTCCTCCAAATCCATTTCCAGTTCTTTGCTCGAAGTCACCAACGTTTTATTGATGGCAACATTATCAAACCCCTTAAAATTTTCACGAATTACGGGCATAGCTTCTTCCATACACCATTCATAGCCGTGCTCTGTACATCATTACATACCGCTGTTATGTTCTGTACAGCCCTATAGATATCGTATCTCTTCACGAAGTGTGATGGGCTCATCAAAACGCAGCTATTGCTTACCGCAGCGTACGCTTCATATAGTAAGGCTTGAAGATAGCAATTATTTCCTGATCCATTGGCTGCCGAAGAGATGTGTTGTTCGGAGGAAGGTACACGACGGTAACGTTGGGGTCAAAATCTACAATGTTTTGCGGGTGGCCAAGAGCGTTATCTAAGAGAAGTAAAACCTTAAATGGAATCCCCTTCTCCTTACAGTACTTCTCTGGAATAAAATTATTGCAGAACCAATAATCAAAAACAACAGTAACTCATGCTTTTGAATTAGCCATCCATATAACAGGGAGAGATGGCTTGGGTATGTTATTCTGGGTATGGGATTGTGTGCATGATACACAAGCAATGGCTTTAACTTAAAATCTCCTGCACAATTACCTCTCAACATAATGGTCACACGTTATTTTGAGACCTTGCAGCCTGGAATAGTTTTCTCCTTGGAAACGAATGAACGGTCTGGCAATTTTTTCCAATGCAATCCAGTTTCGTCTGTGTTAAAAATCTGTTCGTGAAGAAACCCGTTTTTTTCGATGATTTTCTTTAATGCATTAGGAAATTCCGCTGCTACTTGTTCGTCAGCTGATGCACTTTCACCTTGCTTCTTAATGGAGTGATAACTTCTTCGCTTCTTAAATTTCATGAACTACCCTTGATTTACCTTGAACTCTACATCTTTCTCATCTGGATATTTTTTTCTTCAGGTCCTCAAACAAAGACAACGCTTTCTCTTGAATGGTTTCTTGATTAATGGTAGCAAGTTGATAATTCAAACTAACAAAAGAAAGACGAATTTCCATTTCTTCAAACATTTTGTCTCTTATTGATGAGGGTGTTCGTCATCCCTGGGGCTTCAGATTTGATATGTGCTAAAATCTTGTCCTTATTAGGTACAATCGTCGATACAGTTGTCCGACTCATCCCCAAAGATCGTGCAATTGCTACCACTTTTTCACCTTTTTCATTGCATTTTATCATAGCCAGTTTATTTTCCAGCATTATAGTATGACGCTTAGCACTTTCACTATGAATATTCTTCGGAGCCGATAAACAGACGTAAAGAAATCTGAATTCAAAACAATCGCGGGAATCACGAACGACAACAACGCCTAACGGCAGATATTGGGAGTGCAGTGCAATATGAGCTCCGAAAGACCGATAAATAAGCCAGCACAGCTGATTTCATGATTTCGTTTACTAAGCTACACTACTTTATGGTGTGCATCTTAACATTTACTGTACGCATTTTAATATAATTTTATATGCTTTTATTCTTATTTATTGTACAGTAACATGATTTTATGTGCTTTTAACGGTTTTCTAGTGATTTTACGATTCCAATATTCATGGTGGACAGACGTAAAGTCGAGTAAAATGATTTAATTTGATTTTATTTTTCCATATATTATTTTTGAAAACCGACGTATAATCAAGAACGACTTAAGCTGAGGTATGCCTGTATATATGTATATATATAATTGTTAAAGAGGACAATAAACGTTAAGGTAAGGCAAACATCTCAAGTCATATACGTTAATATTTTGGAGAAAATTCCGTCTTACAACTGTTTCTGGGATATCTCAAAGTATGGGATGTTGCATAATCGAAGACAAATAGGGAAAATGTGAAGGGTATAGATCAATGCAACGATGAAACAGAGGAAGGAGAAAATGACTTCTTTTTTTTTCATTTGGTTGTTGACACTGTTGATTAGGTTTTTGAAATCATGGAGTTGGTCGAGTGTGGGGGACCATAGGATGAGGCAATCATCCAAGTAGCGTTTCCAATTCTCCAACAGGTAGTTGTGGAAAGACAGGCCGAATTTTGATTTGGATTTGGATTCTTCATAAATTTGTAATTCTCGGTAGGCCATCACCAGGTTTGCATAAGTAGGGGCAACTTTAGTACCCTTTGCAGTCCCTAAAACCACATTGCTCTTCCTTCCCCACAACCAACCTCCCACACTGTCCCTTAAAATAGCAAGCATTCCTTAGCTACACACAAAACAAAATGCCAGAAAGACAGGTCAGTTATTCCACTACAATTTTTTGTAATGGTAGCAAGCTGATGATTCAAACTAACAAAAAGAAAGACGAATTTCCATTTCTTCAAAGATTTTGTCTCTTATTGATGAGAGTGTTCGTCATCCCTGGGGCTTCAGATTCTTAAATATATCTCCTTCTATGTGTATATATATACTACCAAACAAACATTATTTTTATTGAACTCATAATACTTTTTGGAGTCCCGTTCTGATTACTTTCTTAAATACTTCCTTGTGAACTGTTTTTAACATTTTCTTATTATTATCAAAGAATGTATATCTGTATTTTAATACTATTGTGACAACCAGTACTTAACACAACAAAGCTCATACAAAGCTGTACATTTTACTTTTGACAATCTTTTTCTAAAAAAGTGAAACTGGTCCAGTGAATAAACATCTTTAAAACTGCATTTTCAAACCTTCTTTCATATATATATTTCCACTCGTGCGGTACCTTACAACTTTACTTTGTGATATATATATA
>NC_068982.1:176099148-176100312 GCF_001194135.2 Octopus bimaculoides | reverse complement strand
CATACAGGGTGGCTGAGAACAACAACATGCATTTTAAAGCAGGAAAATTCCATGCCCTACGCGACCAGCACACAAAGCCAAACGACATGCAGACAGGATGCTCTGGCCCGGGAGGAATTACAATCCCTGAATCAAAATCAGTGCGAGATCTGATCACTGACATGAGCAATGATGCATCCTTTCAGATGCATGTTATCAATTTAGCAATAAAGTGCAGATGGCTAGGTGGATGGATTCTCCGAACTTTCAAAACAAGAGAAAAGGATTATTTACATTATTTACATTTGACAGATATTTGTCCTCATCTTGTTTGTTGTTAACACAACGTTTCGGTTGATGCACTCTCCAACCTTCATCAGGTGTCCTGGGCAAGGATGCCACTGATGGGCATTTCCACCCAGATCTGGGTTTTTTGGGGTGATGGTGGGTTTATGGGTTTTAATTTCCAAATTTACAATAAATCTGGGTTTATAAGTTCATAAAGAGCAAATATCAATTCTATCGTCTGAGATTTGAAGCCGCATCTCAAAATTACTGGTTGCACTTTTGCCCGCCAAACTGAAACAATGATTGATGAGTTTTTTTAATGACCAGTTAGGTGAAATTAAGATCAGATTAACCGAATCTAACCTGAATATTTAGCTAAGGTTTGTTCATATAAATACGATCAACTGACTAGCCAAAGGGGTCAGTTCCTTGCTTGCGATTGTGACAGCCTGTTGCAGACTGTTTTGGGGCTAAACGAGAAACGCTGTCTCTGGGTCAAACGAAAACTACTGTATCTCTCCTTTCTCTCCCACTCATTTGTTTCACACTGACATTCATCTACTCACACGTGATTAATCTAATTGTCATGCCTACCACATTTACAGATTACTCTTTATATCTCATCTTTCATACACTCTTTCCTTAGTAGATTGTCAACAAATGCATACCGTTAAAATTATATGTTGACTTTCATCGATCTGATGTGGTTGATTTATAACTGTAAATGTAACGAAACTAAATCATGTTGTTTGGAACTTCATCTTTGAGTCACACACTCTTCAGTAAGAAGACATACTCTGCAAAAATCATTAACATCTAATACTTTGTAAACTTTCTATATATCATCCATAATCATCTCACGTAATGAATTTATCGATACAAATATTGTATGTGACA
>NC_068982.1:176097302-176098884 GCF_001194135.2 Octopus bimaculoides | reverse complement strand
ATCTAATACTTTGTAAACTTTCTATATATCATCCATAATCATCTCACGTAATGAATTTATCGATACAAATATTGTATGTGACATAATTACCAATCGTACGCGTTTATGATTTGTTTATATTTGTATCATACCGAGCGACTACAAGTTGCGTTGGTGGCCGCTTGTGCATTTGTCTGAAACTCTGACACCACCAATTGACAGCTTGACTGTGTTGATGGTGTACGCTCCGATTGTTACTTGCGATTTCAGATTTGTTTAACAACATTTTGAGTGAGTGTTTTTGTTTTGTAACTATTTGCGAAGTAATGGCAGACAATAGTGCGTTCAAAAAGAGAGGAAGTAATACACCCAAAATTTCAAGAAGTCGTGGTTGGAAGATGCTGAGCTTAGAGATTGGTTACGGCAAGATGTTAAAAATTCTGACACCTGCTACTGCGTTTGTTGCAACGTTGTCTTGAAAAATGCTAACGAATCAATGCTGTTAGCTCATTAAATTCTACAAAATTCAACAGTTCAATCTTCCTTATCCGGACCCCCAAGCAAGATTCCTGCAGCTTGCAGAAAGGCCTGCACTGGTAGGCCCGGACGGAAGGAAACAAAGTCCTCCCGATTACAGGTCTTCTTAATTTCTTCAAGTTCTTTTGTAGAAACGACCTCTGCCATCATCTGTGGAGGCCAACATGGACTGTCTGCACAAACCGAGTCATACCGCTCTCGGCTTAGCAGACGGTCCAAAAAACTTTCTGCAGGTCCCTCTTTGAGGTAGGAAATGACCAAATCATCCCCTATGACACTGGGAGGGACCTCAACCTGCTCTGTAAGTGGCACAGTTCCCACTGACAGAGTCTCTCTCTCCGTCTTCGATTTCTCTTTTTGTTTCTTCTTTTCCCGGTTGCGGGAGTCGGGGCCTCCACCGGCACACTCGAGGGGTCCCTCTTCTCTCCCGCATCCTGCACATCATCTTCTGGTGAGCAACTATCGTTGCTCACCTTCCTTTTCCTATTTGTTGATTTTAATTCCTCAACAACCTCTTCCGCCTCTCTCTGCAATGAGAGGGCGGAGCGCTCCTTTCCCTGCTCCGGGGCCTTACCACAACCCCTTGGACAATCCTTTTTGACATGGCCCGACTCCAGGCACAACTGACACTTGGGGGCGACCCTCCAGTATCACTGGATACCTGGAGCCTGCCATTGTCAAAAATTCCGGGAAAGTCATTTTCCCCGCGGCCACTGGAGTCCACAGGGTCAAAGTTGCCTTCGACCCTTCCCAGTTGACCGCGGTAGCCATGGTTACATTGAGCAACCTGGGGCTGATATCCCCCAGGTCTCACCGGATGGTATCTTCAATCCATCCGACCTCTATGCCCGGGGGTAGCCCGCACACCCAGGTTCTTATTATTTTTCTCCTACAATAAGTGGGGAGGAACACAATTTCCTTTTCCCTCCGGGGGTTTCCCCGCGAAGGTACAGGCTTCCTCGGAGGTACCAAATAGCAACCATACTGTTGCAAATTTGTACCCCTGGGAAATAAATTTTACAGTTGGCAGGTATTCTGCCAATTCTTTTTCAATGCAATTTTTGCT
>NC_068982.1:176093800-176096599 GCF_001194135.2 Octopus bimaculoides | reverse complement strand
TTGCCAAAAAGGCATTACACAGAGGGGACACTCCAACACATGTGGCGACATATAACAAATAAAAGTATAAAAATAAAATATGATATAATGAATGATACATGAAAATGCACGTGAATAACAAATCTAAAATACGATAACATGAATGATATCTGAAAATGATATTATGAAGAGTGTGCTACTCACCCCACACTGAGTAACACCACTCGCTGCCTCTGAGTCCTAGGTTCTTTTTTCCTTTCAGTTCAAACCTTTTTCCTCTTTCTCCATCACTTAATGATATCGTTCTCTCCTCCATGCATTCATAACCTTTTTCACCGGGTGGGGGGGTCATCTAAATTTTGTGGTGTCTGTTCTTTCTTTTACTTTTTTTTCTTGTGGGGAAATGGAGTGGGTGAGTTTGGTGTCTGTATGGGGAGGGTGGGTCTGAGTGGTCTTGGGTGGGATGGAGTTGGACTGGGGTACCACATCATACTCAGTGTTTTTTTTTTCTTTTTTTCCTTTTTCTCCTTCTGCTCTCTGAAACTTTCCAGTCTTCCTCTTTTTCTCCTTTTCTCCGTCTGTCTTTTCTTCCTCTCTATTCTCTTCTGTCTCCATGACTGTATCTTCAGCCATTGTCCTCTGTAGTGAGCAGTATGCTCTAATGTGGCCCTTTTGGCCACATTTAAAACAACGTGGTACTCTGCCCTCTACCCACACCCTCAGCACAATTTCCCCCAACGTCACCGTCTCTGCCAAGTTCTCGAGATGACCCGACTCCGCTTGAATGATTAGTTCCAGTGTCCTTCCTTTCCATCCTCCTTCTTCTGTTTCTTCATTTACAATCACTACACCTTTATTGAGAGGGCGTAAAAATAATTTTGTCGCTCTCCAAGACTCACAAACAGACCCGGTTCAAGGCACGACCGTGCGAGCCGAAATTTTTCGAAACCACCAATATCACTGGTAATACATTCCGACTAGTCACTATTGAATTGATTATCAACATCCATAGGACTTCAGCACTCATGCCCATTGCTAACCCTCTTTAGAATAAATTGCTTAGCGTTTTTCTGTCAGCATTTCTCGACAGTTGACAACCTGAGAGAAATGACATTCCAGATGTTAAACCCCGCAACCTAATCGTCGGGAGTTTTGATTATGATAATAATGGTGAACGAGATGTTTCTGACTTGTAAAGATAATGCTCGTTATAAAATCAACTTTGTTTAGCTCCATGTTACCTTGTCCTGGTCGAGTAGTCATATAATCAACGACACTTTAGCTGTGGCATTTTCAACTTTGTTCACACATTGTGTATCTAGAACTACATTATGTTCTTTTCTTGTTAAAGAGATGACTTCTACGCAGCACTTGTCCAGCAAGAAATAGCAGCAAA
Source organism: Octopus bimaculoides (assembly GCF_001194135.2). Lineage (NCBI taxonomy): Eukaryota > Metazoa > Mollusca > Cephalopoda > Octopoda > Octopodidae > Octopus > Octopus bimaculoides. The sequence goes on along the minus strand of NC_068982.1, from coordinate 176,095,224 downwards.
ATGTACCTCAATTTATACCATACCATCTTAAAGACACGCTGAATAATGCAGTCCTACATACCTTATAACTAATGACAGAAGTATGGTGAGAGCGGGAAGAAGAAAAAGGCAAAAACAATCATCAATAGCATCATCATCACTAATGAAGACAATAATAACTACAATAATAGGAAAATATAAATTAAACAAGACCAGCAAAAAGAAACAGAGGAATTAAGGGACCAAATTTTTAGGTTCCGACTTAGGCATAATTATGTGCAGTGAATGAAGTAGATGAAATCTAAATTTGTCAACCTAATCTATTAAAAGAATTGTTGAAGTAAGACTACTTATGTCGTTTTTAATGAGCCCCAGGCCAGCGTGATCAAGAAGAACTTTTGTTGAAGAGAATTCCAATCACGAACATCCCGCCTTTTATTCAAACAAAACACCAAGGATTTCTGTATTCTGAATCCTCTCTTTTGCGAAGCGCCAGGGTGTAATTTAAAAGTAATTTGTTCGCTCTTCTGGTAGATAAGGTGATAATTTAAATGTTCCTTTGTTGACTTGAGGTTATCGTCTTCCGTGACGATGATAGTGGTATTTAGTAGTAGTGGTTGTGATTGCATGTTGCTGATGCGTTGTTTCTGCTATTATTAGTTATATAAGAGTGCAATTGTAGTTGTTGACGTGTTCGTGATGATAACGATTGACTGTTGTGTTGGTGGCACTGTAGAGGTGATTTCAGACTGTTGTTGTACTGATGTTAAACCATTCACGGTGTAGCCCTAGTTTCGCTCTCATTACTCAGAACTATGGTACTCAAGTAGAGAGACAACCACCCAGATGTGCCCAGCAGTTAACGTTGGTGTTGTTTATAACAATCCTAGTTGTGTATACATATGATCAATGTCTTTCCAGCTGTGACCAATAAGACTTTTAGTATACCAGGGACTAAATTATCCGATTTATCTATCTTCGAAACAGTAGAGAGGCTTCTGTGAAAGATTTGTTAACGTTTTTTTATAATCAGTAGAAATTCTTTCGTAGATTCACAATATTGTAGGTCGTGTAGTGTAGCGATTAAAATTATTAGTGTTTGTTTACTTGATTTTTGTGGTATAATGAAGATAATTTGGTTAATAATGGCTGGAATCGTGAAAGGACCTTTCATCATTTATGTATATTTTATTTTATGCCCTTGTAAGAAGATAGTAAGTTTCAATAAAAAAAAAACAGGCCAAAATTCAATGCTGTTACAACTACTCCTTTCTTGCATTATTCCATTTTTTTCTCTTCTTCCGGTGTGAACAAAAATTAGAAGTCAATCGCCTAAATCTACAACATAAACAAAGACCAGGTGGTTCATTAATAAAGTAGGATGGCCTTATGTTTTACACTCACGTACACACACACTCCCACACACATATGAGATCGGAAGAGCG
>NC_068982.1:176088367-176093749 GCF_001194135.2 Octopus bimaculoides | reverse complement strand
ATATATATATATATATATATATATATATATAAAATTATGTGTACCTATTTATCAGCATGTGTCTTGATTTCAGAATAAATAAACAGGTATATTACTGGCGGTAAAAAAAATTATAATCATCTACAAATATAAGCATATACATATGTTTATTTGCATGGAACTCTTTGTGTGTGTGGGGGGGGGTGATGAAAGCTATAATGCAGTCTATAAGATTTAGGAATTGCTCGCGTCTACGATTTCATTTTAGCAATTATCCACATGCATAGAATCAAGAAACTCGGAGTAGAGAAGAAACGGACCACCAGTTTCAAATTATTCAAAAACACATTCAACCTCTTCTACATGTATTGAGTAGCTTTTGTCCCGCTTGTATACCAACCGTATTTATTTTATATTTAAGTGCGCATGCACACCAGCACCCAAGTGTGTATGTATGTGCATGCAATATTTACGAAGTACATCAGAAATGCATTTCGAAGCAGGAATCACATTGATTGCTCCATAAGTTAAATTTAGGGTGATAAAACTTTAATATGTAAGAAATATACGAACGACATGAAATGCACGTCATTTATATACTTCAGATATTCTTTCATGTCGTCCACAAAGAAGCTACATGTAAGGTTGGTATTTGCGTCTAAGCCATTTAGATTTCCTGAATAAAAATGACAAAAGTTTCACTTAAACTATAGACTATATCACAAAGACTGCCTTCTTTAAACATTTCAGAAATACAGTATCCTATAAAGGATAAGCTGATCGCTTTCTGTATTGAGATTATGATTCAAGAGGAAACTAGATTGTCCATGGCTCTGATTAGGCATTCTCTGGTACTTCATCAAGTCATAAAGCTCCAGATTTCTTTATCACACACGAGTAAGGAACAAAGTCTAATGCATTCTTGTAATCCAACCGTACTGTAACAAGTAACTCCTATAACCCCATGCTATTGTTACTCAGCGCTGCCCCAAAGTACGTTTAATTTTATTTATTTATTTATTTATTTATTATTTTGTGGCGATATTTTTACTATCACGGTGATCCTGAAGGGATAGGTTCAGACAGCATGTATACGTCTTATACATTAAATTTTGATGTGCAAACGGTCAATGACTTTTTGCTATGTAAGCGGCTTATCTGCGATAAGAACAACCTGGTTTAGAACTCAGTATTTATATGCCTCAGAACGAAACGTTAGCCGAGTACAGAGAGGTAATAAGAAATTAAGCTGACAACGAAGTAAACGATTATCTTATGAACTTCATTAGCTTACAGCTGTTTCTTCTATAAGATGCAGTAGATTCATAGTGGAGTGCCTGAGCATCACCTTATAGCGTCATCGGAGCCTCGAACCACTTCGTGTTTGAGGCTTCGATGAAGATATAAGGTGATACTCAGGCACTCAACTATGAATCCACTGTATCTTATAGCAGTAAGAGCAATAAGCTAGTGAGGTTCCTAAGAGATTTGTTTACTCCTTTGTCATTTCAATTTCGTATATATGGAATCAAATTTATTCCCATCAATGCCAGCATGTTTTGTAAATATTATGTCTCCATTGAAAGTTAGAGAAGTCATTAAGACATCCCAATAGACAGGTTAGATGTTTTAGCATATTTACATAAAAGTTATCCAAGGGTCAAGTTCTCCTTTGTTCTTTTATTATTTTAAAGTTTTTATATCACAGTCACAAGTGTATCCCAATTGATACTGTATACTTTTAGCGTAATGCAAGTGCGATACATCGGATTCATTCTGAACCACACTGCTGATAGAAACGTTTTCTTACCATAGATTTTTCACCAGAATGAATCAGTAGAATCCTAAGATAATGCTCACTATGATTATTAATGATCGTTCCATATCTCTCTAAATTTTTGATGATTTTGAATGAATTTCTTATTAATCTTACTTTCAACTACTTACTTTTAATATCGAAGTTTCTCATTGATGATTTTTAACTACTGTTTCGAAATGACCAAATTATAATCAGCAGTACTTCTTACAATCACCAAATATTGTTTGTTTTATTTTCACTTTTTGTTGATTGGGTGCTTGCATGCGTTAAATATCACCTCACAACTAATAATCTACTGTAGAATTTATTTTCTTTCACTATCTCACTATCTGTGGTCTAACTGATGAAGTGAAAACAAGTGTATCCTTTTTACATAATTTTATCTCATAGAAATATAATAGTATTCTGGAAGGCGGTCAGCTGGCAGAAACGTTAGCACGCTGGGTGGAAGGCTTAGCGGTATTTCGTCTGCCGCTACGTTCTGAGCTCAAATTCCGCCGAGGTCGAATTTGCCTTTCATCCTTTCGGGGTCGATAAATTAAGTACCAGTTACGCACTGGAGTCGATGTAATCGACTTAATCCTTTTGTCTGTCCTTGTTTGTCCTCTCTATGTTTAGCCCCTTGTGGGCAATTAAGAAATAAGAAATATAATAGTATTCTGGGTGAAGGAAAATATCTGCATTGATTATTTCATTTTGATACGTATACCTTAATTGATTTTCGTTCATTTCACATGTATATGTTACTATTGTTATAGTCTTTGATAATGTATGTACGTGTGCGTATGTATGCGTTTTGTGTAGTTTATTAAGACAAGGATGTGTATTATGGGTATGTACACATACTTACGCGGAAACGCTGGGTCAAGTGACATGGCATTCAATATTATTCCAATGCTCTCAACCTTTTCGTGCCAAGCTAAAATCCAGAAAGGGTAAATCTCCGCTGTCTAAAATCTGAATGTTGTAAGAGGTGTCATGTTACGTCTTACATGCACACTTGGGCAGCATGCAATCACATATATGGATGTACTGCTGCTGGACACTTTTGGGCGATGATGCTGATTATAATTAGGGGCAGAGGTAATGATAATGATGATCGCGATTATAATGGTCATAGTGTCAAGGACAACCAATATAATGGTAAACATGTGAAGGTGGACAGTGATAATGACCACAACGATGGGGGTGGCGGTTATAATGATTATAAGAAGGATGAAAATTTTGGCACAAATGATAATGATGACGATGATGATGAAGAGCAGGTAGTAGGAGTGCAGTGATGGTAATGGTGGTAGTAAAGTTGGCGATGGTATAAGATTGATGATGGTGATGATGCTGATGCTTGTAAGACAGATAATGGAAGTGAGAGTTTTGTTATGACTGTTCTTGGTGTTATTGTTAAAGATGTTAATGAACATGTGGCAATGGTAATGAGAAAAGTTTTTTTTTTTTTATCAGTTCGTGAACGCTGTGTTGACATTGGTGGTAGTGGGATGGTCGTCGTTGATGTCATCATTAATCTGTTTATCAATCCAGCCATCATCAAACAGGTCTATGACCTTCAAGAAGGAAAGTAAACGACAACGCCTCGCCAAAGATTTATCTTTCTGTACTTCCATCCATCCTAGATTCATATTCTTCATTCTATATGTAATAGTTATGAGTTATTGGATGCAGTATAGACGTAAGTACATTCTTCACTATCCAAAACAGCCGCACTAAAAGATAAGGTGGATGCGACCAGAATCTCCTTTGCACTTATTATTAGTGGCCTATATCCTGGTACAGGGATTTAGCCGATTAATTTAGTAATGCGGCTGCTACTTCATGTGTGTACGGGCGCGTGTATTATATATGTGTGCACCGAGTTAAGGAGATAGCTTGTTTCGAGATAGGGTTATTAATTGTACCGGAAGGTGGGAGTTGGATGAAAACGCAGATGATAACGAGAATTGCGAGAGTGTGCCGCGTTAAGCAACTGTGCCCTTTCCATCTTCAACTTGCATCTCATTTTTTTTTTTACTTTTGTTTTGTATCATAGGCGAGTATAGTTTTGTCTTGCATGCATTTTCTCATGATGCGAAGAACAGTTTTATGTTCTTTGCAGTCTATTACGGAGAATCTTAGGGAAAAAGAAAACGCTGGGCCTATTGTTTTGGTACTTTACATTATCTTGTGATCTTAGAAATATTCAGCTATTCAGAATTTTGTGTTGTTTCATGGCGGTGTTAAATATTTTGTGCATAAGTAGATAGCAGAGATGGAATAGATAAGCTTTGTTTATGTCGATGGAAGTTAGGAAGAAGCTGCCATATTACTTGAGTGCAATGATCTGAGTTGGAGAGAAGTGTTTCTGTGATAGTACTGTCAAAGGAGACTTTCTAGGATTTTTTGATGTTGTGACCTTTTATTGAGTTTTAGAACTGGAGTTTTATTCCTAGCTTCCTTATTCTGAGGAGATGGCTGTTTTGATAAATGCTGATAAATGTAATAATTGCTTCAAACCTTATTGTCAAGCTCTACGGTCTTTGAGTTCTGGTGCTCCCAATAGCTTCAATGGTGTTTGTTATAAAGAAGTTGTTTAGACGGAAAGTATGTATCTTGCTTTGAATATGCCTCTCTTCTTTGTCTGATTTTTGATAGTTGACTTTGGAAAAATATTTATGAAGGTCAATTGCTTATCGATGGAATGTGAATATTAAAAGTTCTTTTTTTTTTATATATGTATGTGAAATGGCTTGTAACGTTACTGTTACCGGGGTTGCTGATGCCAATCATATAATATTTTACTGCTTGGGTATGCCACAAAAATTGTTTGTATGTTATTTTATTTATATATATATTTTTTTTTTGCATTTTTTTAGTTTATTTTCCTTATCTGTTTCACTCTTATTTGTTACGTATGGTCTTGAAATGTGTCTTATGTTCTAACAAGCAAGCAATTTCGAATTTACAACTGAGCTTGCATGTTTTATATTGCCTTATATGATAAGTTTAATGGTTGTGCCTGCAGTTATTTCGTCCGATCCATTTATAGCAACGTTTATGTTGGTGGTTGCGGCAGTGTTGTAATCAACAAACTTCGATCTTGTTTCCTAGTGGAAATAATGCAACTTGGTTTTTTGTAAAGTCTGTATGTGTTTTGTTTGTTACCATGTTGTAGCGGCTCGGTATGTGGGGTAGAGTCTTGTTTAAGAGTTGATGTTATTGTTTAAACTAAACAATTGTATTTCCTTCGTGTCGAAAACTGTTTCTTCCCAATGACGTAGTTGTGATAGTGCAATGGTGTGATCATAAGTGGTAGAAATATATTTAATGTCTTCTGTGGTCTTGCTTTTAATTTAAAATCCATGCTCTTCTATAGTCATCGTACTCGACACTTTAACGCACGTGTATCGATTGCAGTGAACTGTGTTTTGGTTGCAACATAGGATAAACGGGATATCAGTCTATGTGAATGATGATCAAATTTCTTACTAAGGTGATTCTTTTTCTTTGGACCTCTATTACACATAAACACACACACACACACACACACACACACACACACACACACACACACACACACACACACACACACA
>NC_068982.1:176085485-176087920 GCF_001194135.2 Octopus bimaculoides | reverse complement strand
TATATAAATTTGATGAAAGAAAACTATTATGAAAACCCTTTTAAGCATGTAAAATATTAATGAGATAAAATGAAAATGCTATTGCTTTTAAATATGGAAGCTAAAATGTAGTGAAATGTCCAAAATGAAAGAAAGAATTCAAGTAAATCACAACGAAATTCTGCTACGCACTCAGTGTTTTGCAAAAGGTCGCAAGTCATACTTGCACCCTAACTCTGGCCTTAATCCTTGTTTTAACCCTAGTCCTACGGTCTGCACTGGTTCAAACACCTAAAAACGAAAAGCAGACAAGTGAGTACTGTTGTTATAGAGACAAACAAACGCGACTTCCGGCATCTTGATTATGGAGTCTTCCTATTGGCTAAGTTTTCAAAATATAAATTATTTGCCGTATTTATTATTAATTTGTAGCAAAAAAAAAGAATGGAATTTTCGTAATTAGCATGTAAAATTAGCTCGGCGTAGAAAATTTGGACAAAATCATACAGTGCAAACAAAACCGCAGAGATTCGTGATCTAAATTGACATTCCATCAAAGTTTCATATTAAATAATGGTTCGAGCACCAGCTTAATAATGCCAATGATATTTTATTAACATTGTCGATATTTTCAAAATTAACTGATAAAAAGACAGTGCAACGGAAATATTCTTGTTGAAATTGTCATTACGCTTCCCTATGTTGAATCTGTGTCATTTGATCAGCATTTCAATCGGAGCCATTCCGTCTTTTCTCATAAACGTTTAGTATTGACTGTCAGAGAAAAGAGTGTTACTAACACAGTAGAGATTAATATTTTATTTTGGTCAAGTCAACCTCTTGCTACTCTGAGTTTCACCGATACATACGCATGATGTGTGTGAGAGCATGAAAGTGTATGTCAAAGAGAGAGAAACTGTGCGTAAAAGTTTGTACGTGTGTGTATTCAAGCATGTCGATCATAAAGCTGTGAGAGTGCATGAAAATATACAAAGGACCCGAAAAACAAGAGAAATGAATGAGAAAGAGAGCGATCGGAACTACAATATAAAATAATGTAAAGGAATACCAGAAAATTGAGATGAGAGTGAGAGAGAATGGGTAGAAGATTAGATGAGGTAGATGTTGTTGTTGTTGTTGGCACTCCGTCGCTTACGACGTCGAGGGTTCCAATTGATCCGATCAACGGAACAGCCTGCTCGTGAAATTAACGTGCAAGTGGCCGAGCACTCCACAGACACGTGTACCCTTAACGTAGTTCTCGGGGATATTCAGCGTGACACAGTGTGACAAGGCTGACCCTTTGAATTACAGGTACAACAGAAACAGGAAGTAAGAGTGAGAGAAAGTTGTGGTGAAAGAGTACAGCAGGGTTCGCCACCATCCCCTGCCGGAGCCTCGTGGAGCTTTTAGGTGTTTTCGCTCAATAAACACTCACAGCGCCCGGTCTGGTAATCGAAACCGCGATCCTATGACCGCGAGTCCGCTGCCCTAACCACTGGGCCATTGCACCTCCATGGATGAGATAGATAGATAGATAGATAGATAGATAGATAGATAGATAGATAGATAGATAGATAGATAGATAGATAACAGAAGGATAGGATAGGAGAAAATGGCGGAAAACAGTGTGTAGAGAAATAACGGGATGGACATTCAGAGAAAGAGACTAGAAAAGGAAAAAGAATAGGAGAATTACGGAGAGTTAATCGGTGATAATCAAGAGAAAGAAACGGTGTGAGGCAAAAATGAGAGAGAGAGACAATGATAATCAAGCAGAGAATTGGAGAGAAGAGAAAGAAAGGTTAGAGAAGAACAGAAAAAAGAGAGAGGAGGGAAAAGAGAGATGGAAACGAGATAGAAACAGTTATAAACGAATACTGGAAAGGAACACTGAAGGACTCAGAGAGAGAGAGAGAGAGAGAGAGAGAGAGAGAGAGAGAGAGAGAGAGAGAGACAGAGAGAAAGAGAGAGAAAGAAAGAGAGAGAGAGAGAGAAAGAGAGAGAAAGAGAAAGAGAGAGAGAAAGGCAGACAGTAAAACAACGATGAGTAAAACAAAAAGGAAAATTGTACGTATGAAAAGAAGAGTAATGGTGAGACAAAAAAAAAGAAATCCCAGAAATTATGTCAGGTACCGATACATTGAGATATTTTGATTACTTTTCCTTCAGAGCTCCTTCTCACTTTCTCTCTCTCCCTGTCTCTCTCTCCCTTCTCTCTCTCTCTCTCTCTCCCCTTCTCTCTCTCTCTCTCTCTCTCTCTCTCTATATATATATATATATGTGTGTGTGTGTGTGTGTGTGTGCGTGCGTGTGCGTGCGTGTATACGTGCGTGTGTGTGTGAGTATATGTGCATGTGTATATGCATATATATATATGTGTGTGTGTGCGCGCATGTGTATGCGTGTATGCATATTGTGCCTGCGTGCATATATTGTGTGCGCGCACATATATG
>NC_068982.1:176082268-176085223 GCF_001194135.2 Octopus bimaculoides | reverse complement strand
ACACATACATATATATAAGATTTTAGGAATTTTGAGAACTGAACTAGCAGTTTCAAAAATAACCTCTTTAACAGGAATAACAACATATAAACAGCGAACAACAACTTTATATATAACACAAAGACTAATGGGGAAACAAAATGCAAAAATACTTTGCATAATGTTTATTAGGTTGCGATGGAAAGAGAGAGAAAGGATAAAAGAAAAGAAAAACAGGAAAGAGAAACGGAATGGGTGGAAGGCAGGGAGGGTGGTAGCAGTGTAAAAGAAATGAAGTAAAGCAGAGAGGAAAAAGGAAAGGAAAGACAGGTCTAGATGGGGGAGAGAAGGGTGAATAACGAAGTAGTTTCAAGGGAATAAAGGCCGAAGTCTCCTGACTATTTGAGAAACTGTGGGAGGAGGGAATGCACAAATTGGCGGCAAAATTATCAATATTGAGTAAAAGTACTACCATTATCATTATACGATCATCGCGATCATCAATATTTTCACTTACCGTCTATAACTGTATGATGCAACTATATTTTCTCGATCGAAAAGATATAACTTCCAAAATAGACACCGAAATTTCCGAAAACAAACTTTGAACCAGGGCAAAATATAATACAGATAACAGGAAATACCGCCATTATCTTCCTCAAACTAGCTTAGTTTTAGATTGTATCTCTAGGATATTTTTTCACATTTATGGATAGCATATCATATTACAACAGCGATGGAAGTATCAGGCTACCAATGAAGGTCTTATATGGTTGGTCAACCTGCTGGGAGCAGTAGTAGTCCCAATTTCCCCTTCTATTATATGAGTCGTCTTAAACAAGAATAGATCTAGAAACCCGTTTCCAGAAATGAATACCGATTGGTAATGATTGGAATACTTCTTATTCGTAAATATGTTGGTCAGGGCTGACCTAGGGCTATACAACAACAGCAACTAAAACAACTGGCATTCAAAACTCCAAATATTATCTTTTACCCAAAGCACTCATTCACAAAACAGCTGAAACAATACGATATATAACATTCACATTGCAACTACACGAAAAAAAAAACAAAGCTACAACTCTAATTCAGGACCCTGCGACTTAAGAATCAACGCGTCTTTGATTTTAATCTGTTCACCCGAGGCTCAACAATACCAGCACTTTAACACGCCATGAAGTATTGTTATTAGAGAAGATCTCAGTACATTCAACATATCCTGGCATAAAATCTCTGCAAAAGGAAACACAAAAACCACCAATATATTTCACCGAGGTAACTTCAATAATTCCGTTCTGCACATTTCTTTCTGCTTCCTAAAACAAGCCATCACAACCACAAAAAAAAATCAATAAAACCAACAGAGCAGCCTCTACGTGGTCATGTGACCTACTGAAATAGCAACCAAATCTCTAACTCCTCATATTGTAGTCTTTCAAAACTAAAATTTCATATTAAACGATGAAGTCCTAGATATATACAAAAATAGCAACATCACCAAACGATTCCGTAACGCTCCTTTGCGCACTTGTTCATCAGCATTGCAACGTATTCGTGAACAAGGTAAAATTACATTTATAAACTTCAAAACAAGTTTGGTAAAGCCCCTTCTACTGAGAGACAGAATCATAATTGACTGATTTCAAATCTACCACAATCACCAATAGATATGTCTGCACATAGAGTCAATAAAATATTGTTATTGCAGGTTTTGTTCTGGCATCCTTTAAAGCAATAAATATCTGCAACAATAACAAAAATAACTAACAGGATATATATAAAAAGTTACCGAGACAACCTCAAATATAAGTTCTAAACGACACACAACTGAAATAAAACCCAGTATCAAGTAAATAAGAGAAAATAAACCAAAGAAAAGCAGTAAACTAGCAAGTATTTGTACTCAACGTGTTAAAAAACGCAAACAGTAAAACACTGAAATAAACTAGTCACCAAGGACAACAATTCTAGCTGTGTCCACACATTACATGTACTTAGATAATAACTTTAATATAACCACACGCTAACTTCTGTATTAAATATCCTTTTTCCCAAATCAGTCGCCAGAGATCACATTTTTTATTACCGTTCTTGTAAGGACGCAATCAGTCATTTATCTTCGTTTTGATGTTGTAATTGGAGGCGTTTAAGTTAATTACCAGAGATAATTGGATAATTTCGTCATATTTTTCTTTTTTATGCGTGAAAAAGAGAAATAATGATTGTAATACCTCTATTTAAACATTCAGTCGATCCTGCCTATGTAGCGTATGAGTAATATACTTGAGTATTTTGGTGGGGGTACGTCTGCTTCATATATGGTGGCTTATACATGCACACTTGACCCTAGTTTTAAGGGGGAAAAGTATAGGATATAATATTCTTTATGATGGTGCATCTGCAACTTATTGTGCCAACTGGATAATTTTCTACATCTACAGACATTGGATAAGCGTTTATCAACTAAAGCTTCTGAAGAATTATATCCTATAATTCTGCGATTCTTACTTAGGCCGATTTTTTATGTAGGCACACAAACAAATGTTAGCTGAATTGGTCATGCAAAACAGAGACCAATACATATGAAGCTGAAGTTAATTCAACAATGCTAAAACTTCATATCACTTAGAATACTTGATATTCATATGATCAAATAAAAATTCATGAAAGATTTTCAAATCATACTTCTGCATGCAAAAAAAAACAACATTGAAAAGTGGAATGTAGGAAAACTCTACATCTCGTCATTGGAGCTAAACGCGTCAAATTATATTAAAATATTATGAAAATGGCAGGAATGCATGTGGTCTATGCATAGAAGAAAAAAATACCTTAAATTATAACTTCAACCACACTAAATCCGCGACATTCGAAAAATACCGACATGAAGATAAATTCATTTTACGGAAATGGACAAAGATGCTTTGAATTAGTGTGTGTGTGTGTGTGTGTGTGTGTGTGTGTGTGTGTGTG
>NC_068982.1:176078932-176082010 GCF_001194135.2 Octopus bimaculoides | reverse complement strand
TTCTAAGTTTCGAACAAATTCTATCAGTTTCTTTTTTCCAAACAGCTAAGTTATGGTAACTTTCAAAAAATGAAGGTTTCAGCGGTAGGGGAATAAGCACATTCATCCTTATCAGACCGGCTTCCGCACAGTCTCTGCCGAGCAAATTCACTCACACAGCATTGGTCGGTCTAGAGCTATGGTAGAAGACATTTGCCCAAGATAATGCGCAACTCAAAAGTATGCTTTCATTTTTTTTTTTTTTTTTTTTTGGCCCCACCACCTTTTCTTCAAGAATATTTCCAGAACTCTAGGTGGAAGTGTTTTAAAATTCCTGTTTGTGTTTAATGGCACACCAGAAAGACTCCTTAAGTTGTTTTTGAGTGCATGATTTCAATAATAGATATTCGCTTCAAACCCGGATATTATATAACGTTGAGTTTATTCGGTGTATTTAGACGAGATTTGAAATACACAAACACGTATATACATTACACGCGCGCACACACACACACGTACGCACGCGCGTGTGTGTGCGTTTGCAGTGTCTAATAACGGAACATATAATGATTTAATTAAAACTACATATGATCTTTTATGTTCCAAAAAGATGCACCTGGGAAGGGAGTTCAGGATACATACATATTTTCCCAAGACAGGTTTATTAGCTATAATATCCATATCGTAAAATAAGTAAGAGGAGAAAATTGCTTATTCAAAATCTCGTTTCTTTAAATTTGCTTCCACAGATATAATAAATGACATTTCATCAGAAGACTTAAATATTTGTAGAGAAATGGATATAGTTAATTGCAACCATATCAAACTAGAAACCGTTAAATATTACATATCTAAAACTCCGGATACCAGTTAGGTATTACGATTCTCCGAATATAAGCCTCTACCCTCATAAAGTCAAGAGTAAATGTTTCAGGGCGATGATACTTGACTAAGAATTTGCCAAAAGAAAGCAATTTGACTAAACTTAGCGTGTCAGTTATTCAGGTTACCGTTAATAATACGTCATGGTGGCCGTTGTTAGCATGAAGTATAGAGATATAACTGCGGTCACACCTGAAGAATGGAGGAGAAAGTAGCGTCAGTCATCTTGATCAAACATGTTTCCATAAATACTAAATCTATGTTGCTGTCAACAAATTTATGTGATAATGTATTTATTAAACATTCTTCGCTCTTATATATATTGAGTATTCTAATTTGCTGAACCTGTTAAGATACGAACAGCGCGCGCGTGCTCTCAGCACCGTATGCCTGAGAAGTCATCTTAAGGCGAATACCACAGTATTAATAATACACCCACGTTAAGCATGATGTAAAGAGTGTCGTTCGGTGTTAATACAGCTTCTGTTGATAACATCTAATTTTTGATAAGCCTGCGAGTTATGTGCGACACCGGTGGCTGAAAAGTCACTGTTATTGTATGTGCCATTGGGAATGAGATTTGGCTGGTTCACAAAGGCAAGACTACACCCAGATTGTTACATGGCTCTGATGACTGGAAAGTGCACATGGATTTTAATAGCGCGCTCTATTTCCTACCCGTATTGTAATAATGATACAATAACCTAACATAATAGCATGGACTGAGTTGATGGGTCCCTTCATAGGTAAAACGGAGGGGGCAGATTAAAGAAACCAAAATATAAAAGACTGTAGGAATCGTGTTTAGAAGGAAACTAACAGTACAGATAGAATATGCTAGATTTGTGACAAAATCCACTATATACGCTCATTTGTCAGTAGATTGCAATCTCTCTTGATTTTGTGTGTCCTGATCGTAAAGTGCTTCAAATTTTCCGGTATTAAAAATGCATTTTATCTTGAGCTTGCTTGCATTTTGCATTTAAATCTTTTTAAAGGCTAATGAAATCATTGGTTTTCTTGACTGGCTTAGATATTTTTTGTATTATTAGCATATCTAGTAAGAATAATTGATTACATAGATGAGGGGTATGTTTGAAAGACGTCACCCGCAATTAATGTTTCCTTTGAAAGAGCATTATCGTCTGTAATTACCTGACTTTTATCGCTTAAAAAGTCAAGCAGCCATTTTTTTTTAGTTTTTCAACTCTGCTGATATTCTGCAATTTGTTTCATATCATTTCGTGATTAACTTTAACGAGACCTTCACAAAGTTGAGAAACATTACACCCACATTTAAATGGTTGAGCAACTACTTTGGCATCTACACGTAAGCTTGTTATTAGCCACATGAGATAGTTTCTTCCCGAACGGAACACGTGTTGAATGACACTTAGCAAGTCCCTTCCCTCTAAGAATGTGATACTTTTTCTTCTAATAAATCGTTTTGTGGACCTTTGCAGATATGTGAAATCAGAACTGCAGCCCTATTTTTTTAGCATTGTGCGTGTTCATGGATGCCTTGTTTTAACTTTTGGAGAAGTTATCCTCGTAGAAGCTTTGGAAATGTAACTTAAGTGGTTTTACTAAAGCCTCTTTACATATTTTAAGATGTAAAGAGGCTTTAATTTCATTTATAACTGATAATATACTTTCCCCACTGCCTCTCTATAATCGACGGTAGGCGTTTCTCTTTCTAATTTAGTAGTGTAAACGAATTCATCTGACTTATTTGTTTAAACACTTCTCACTTCTACTATCAGTATCACACTAGCCCTTTCGGAATATGAGATCAATGAACTTTTTCTTTGGAACAATGTACTGAATGAAACCATCTACTGAAATTGATGCTTTGCAAATCTGTAGAAAGCTTTAGGGCTTATTTTATATTTTCTACAGTTCTGGTTTCTTTCAATCTTTTCTCTGAATTCTTTAATTTTGTTACCAACATTTAAGAATATCATCTTTGAATGCAATTTTCCGCTGTCCTTGAGTTGTTCTTTAAAGACAGCTGAAATCTTTGTTCTTTGTCTCATAGGAATTTTTTCGTTTCTGCAAACTCTGTTCCTGTGCACGTTGGCCTTGCTTTCTAGGGCAAAATACATATGACTTGAACGATTGATATTGTTTAAGTATAGCCCACACAATTAATATAAACTGAACATTACACACACACACACACACACACACACACACACACACACACACACACACACA
>NC_068982.1:176077418-176078729 GCF_001194135.2 Octopus bimaculoides | reverse complement strand
CTCGCTCAAAAGGTCCCTGAATAAGGTTTGATTAAGGATGTTAAACGAAACACCCATGTTTCCAGAGGTGAATTATCCAAACCCCAAAGAATTCCTCGCAACACATGACTATTTTGCTCCCCCACTCCTTCTGCTCATGATCAGAGATGCACATATCATCAGCCACCAAGGGACATGCTCAACTGGTTAAGATCAAGCAACTGACAAGCAAATCTGTGGTGTTGAGCAGAATATTTGCTGTAGCCCATCGTTTATACCAAGACAAAACAATGCACATGATAACACTTCCAATCAGTTAAGATGAAAAGACATGAGAGCCATTGCCTGGTACTGCATGAGGGCATTATTATTATTATTATTATTATTATTATTATTATTATTATTATTATTATTATTATTATTATTATTATTATTATCATTATTATTAAGGCAGCGAGCAGGCAGAATCGTTAGCACGCTGGGAAATATATTTTCGGCTTTTCGTCCGTCTTTACATTCTGAGTCCAAATTCCGCCGAGGTCAATTTTGTCTTTCATCCTTTCGGGGTCGATAAAATAAGTACCGGTGGAACACTGGGGTTGATGTAATCAACTAGTCCCCACCTTCGAAATTTGAGGCCTTGTGCCTCCACTAGAAAGAATAATTATCATAATTATTAAGGCAGCGAGCTGACAGAATCGTTGGCACGCCGGACAAAATACTAATCGGCATTTCATCCGTCTTTATGTTATGAACTCAAATTCTGACGAGGTCGACTTTGCCTTTCATCCTTTCGGAATCGATGAAATAAGTATCAGTTACTCACTGGGGTCGATATAATCGACTATCCCCCTCCCCCACAAAAGAATTTCAGGCCTTGTGTCTATAATACAAAGGATCATTATTATTGTTGTTGTTGTTGAGCTTATTCAAAATTCAATGACAAAACTAATAATTCAGAAATTGAAACCAGGTCAGAGAAGTATTGCATTGCATTATTTTGCAAAAGCCATTCGACAAAACGTCAACGCTCTGCTAAAATAGCCTCTTGATTATTCGTAACCTTACTAACACCAGTTATAAACCAATTTTTACATCCTGTTTTATATACTTTCGGAATCCAAAATAATTTGGGGAACGATGACAACGGTCAGAGACAGATAACAGCGAGAGCGTGAAAACATACAACAAACTGGGAAATTCAGTACTTATATGCATTTATAGGTAAAAGCCAGTAGAACTAGACGAGCAATTTTATTGTGGTAATTGCAAGAAGGATACATAAATAGTTTAGAATATTGGCAGATGCTATATATATATATATATATATAT
>NC_068982.1:176072586-176075086 GCF_001194135.2 Octopus bimaculoides | reverse complement strand
CCAACAACAATAATCACTAAAATGATTATATCAGTGACTAGCGTACAAAAAAACACCGCATCGTTTAAATTAATTTTTAAGTATATAGTTATAAAAATATAATTATAATTAAGGGCGCTTGAAAAAATACATCCCCCATCTTTTGTTTAAGAATATGATTTGTTAGAGTTTTGGTTTCTATTTTCGTCAGACTGAGCAACAATTGAATTCTTTTTTGTCTATTTACCGAAGCCAAATATTTCTGATGATAAAAGTGTTTGCAAAAAATACAATATGTATGTTATAATATTTGTGTAAATATGAATATATCAAACAAATCTAGAACATGTAAAAGAAAGATGCGCAATCATACAAAAAAAAAAAGAAATCTATTTATTTTTAATTAATTTTTAATTTGAAATTCAGTTTTCCTCTCATCCCATTAACATATTTCGTTCGTCGGTAAACATTAGCAAAATATTTTGATGTCAGAAAATACATATAACTGTAAATTATGCATTGCTTCATAGATCGTCGAAATTGTTTAGTTGAGAGAGCACGAAGCTGCAAGTTTCTCGTTAAATAACGCAATTCAGCACATTGATGGGAAGCTCCTATATTCTAAGAAAATATATATTTCTGATCAAATATTTTATTAACTTATATATATGAACGTGTGTGCATGTGTGTGTGTGTGAGAGAGAGAGAGAGAGAGAGAGAGAGAGAGAGAGAGAGAGAGAGAGAAAGTGAGAGAGAACGATTGTGAAGATCAAGTTGACTGTAACTTCAAATTTCGCCTATCGACTTATTCAAAGTAGTACTTTTTCTGTTTACACTTATCAAACTTATACCATATATTAAATTTCATATTACTTACTCAAAAAATGTTCTAATGCCATTGAGTAATTCCATAGTCTTTATTAGCAGACAGATTATATAGTATATAGTTTCATCTATATACCATATATTTCAACTTGAAAATCTAACATTTAATAACTACAAATGAGAATAGTATGGTGAACTTTATATACACACTATACACACAGAGTGACCCACAGAGGGTATACTTACTTTAACAGCTGTTAATTCATTTAATTTTCGCTTTTTCTTGTTTTTTTTTTGTTTTGTTTTTTTAGATTTAAACATTAGAAATAATGAAATGCATCAGATTAAGCTTTGAACAAAAGAAATTTTTGTTAAAGTACCACTGGAAGTTTGAAAATACAGTAGAACTACAAAGACAATTTAGGTGGGAGTTCCAAATGCATCCACTAAAGCGACTTACCATAACTTGAATTAGAGATAAGTTTGAAGCGGATGGGACAGTTCAGAATGTCTACGAGAAACGTTGCGATAGACCGCGGACATCGACAAGCCCCACAAAGCAAGAAAGGGTTCTAGAAACGTACTGATAGAGTTCAAGAAAATCTGTGCAGCAAATAGGTCGTGAGACAAGGATCTCAAAATCGAGCGTGAATCGCATTTTGAAGCACTGTCATTGAAACCAAGATACATTTCATGAATAGCTCTTGCTTTTAATGAATATTAGACCTGGATCTAAGAGAGCGGTTTTGCGTGAAGTACTTGGCAAGACATCTAGATGGACACTTTCTAACAAAGAATGTTTGGAGTGATGAGCCTACATTTAAATAGATTAGCTCTATGAAGCATGGCAATTGCACATACTGGGAATCTGAGAATCTACATATTACGGAGGAGTATCCATGTTAATTTACCAGAAGTTAGATCACGAATGCGAGTCATCATCAAAAATATTGATTCGACCATTATTTCTTGGCGGTACTCTGATTCCATTTACTTGAACTTGCTGCGGCAACTTGTCATACCGATCATTCAAGAGGACTTTGAAGATGTGGAATTTTATTCTCAGCAAGATGGGGCACCCCTCACTACCACTCTAATATAAGTGCCTACCCAGACGGGATTTTTCCACGCGAGTGGATTGGACGAAAAGGTTCAGTTGAGTACCTTCTACATTCAGCGGATCTCACACCACAAACTTTTTTTTTTTTAACCATCGCTTTGCCTGAACCAGAACGATCATCAGTTTGAAAACGTGTTCATAAAAATTCATTAGATACTATTTGTAGATTCTACTAAATTTTGCAAATTAAATGTATCTTAATAAACAATGACGTTTTCATTCAGTTTTGTGTATACTTTTTTAGAAATATATACACATACACGCATTGTTATGTTTCCCTCGGATGACTCGTAGAGATAACACAACGAGTTGTACAATTTAATTATTACATTTATTGTTCAATTACATACAAAGAACGCACTCACCCAATGTTCGTTATGAATAAACAAAAGTCATGTCCGCCATATATATATCAATGACGTTTTACTCCGACAGTCACACAAGACAACAACAATGAAACAATGAACTCAGACGAACCACATGACACACGGAACGTCAGACGAATTACATATCTAACAGTCCATATAACACCTCCCCACTGAAATTGATGCTACACAAGAAGTATCAACAGCAAAG
>NC_068982.1:176069899-176071577 GCF_001194135.2 Octopus bimaculoides | reverse complement strand
GTTTCTTTTGAGGACTCTTATTCCTGTTCTGCTGGACCTTGTACACCTGCTTGGTTTTGGAACCGTATACAGTTTCTTTTGCAACCTTTGCTGCGTCTTCAGTCTCAATGGCAACCTGGACAGCACGGGCAAAATCTAGTTCTGAGTCTTTTATCTTAAAAAGCGCCTTCAGAACCGCTTCATTGTTAACCGAACATATGAATCTCTGTCTCAGAGCTTCATCCTGTGGGTTGGTGATCGCTGGAAATCCGCCTAAAGATATCAACAACTTGATAATGGACGAAATCGTTGACTTCATGAAGGAACAGTTCGACCCTAAACTTTTCATTGTGAGAGAGCGTTTCAAGTTTTGGAGTGATATGCAGCGGAAGCCAGGCGAAACTCTCCAGGAGCTGGCAGCACGTATACGCCAGGATGCAGCTACCTGTGATTTTCCATATAACACGCATACTACTTAAGAAGTTAAATATTTTCTTATAAACCCTATAAGACAATAATATTTTATCTCTTTTAGAATAAAAATGTTGCACAAGTCAGTTCATTTTCATGATACCTTGTACCTGATAAGGTACTGTTCTATTCTGATTGTGCAGTAACTTCTACCTATTAAGCCGTCTTTCTCCTTTTGCGTTTATTTTTGTTAATGCTCCACAGTCGCTCTAAATTTATCATCAACCAACTCTCCAACTGACTTATCTGTTTAATCTATTTCTCAAACTTTAAACTCTTTATTGACTTCTAAACTTTGTTTACTGCCTTGAAGAAATTTTTTTTTTTAATCTTTTTACTGAAATTTTAAAAAATACTAAAACCCAACTCACACACTCCATTCTTTTGATAAAGATTTTCTCCTTATTTGTAAACACGAGTAGGAAATTTTCTTTCGCTGTTTGAACAAGCCCATAGGCAATATTTGAAGTACCCGTCAACTTGACCTTCACGATACATTCAACTTTACTACCGGGGTAGAGCTACACCAATAGTAAATATTTAATTGTCCATTATTTACATTATTTACATTTGACGGATATTTGTCCTCCTCTTGTTTGTTATTAACACAACGTTTCGGTTGATATACCCTCCAGCCTTCATCAGGTGTCTTGGGGAAATTTCGAACCTGGGTTCTCATTCCTAAGGTATTTTTCGATGTTATTATTATTATTATTATTATTATTATTATTATTATTATTATTATTATTATTATTATTATCATTATTATCATCATCATTGCTTTTGCACAGCTTCTAATAATGCTGGAGATGTACTACAGTGTCAGCTGTTCACTAGCAGTGAACTAAGGTAACACTCCATATTTTTCGAGCACCTTTCGGAGTATTCGAGCGGTTCCAAGCAGTGCTGTTTTCTGCAAGTGCTCCACCCTTATTGCAGTTCCTATTTGTTCCACGTACTTCTTGAGATTTTTGATCATTGTTCCCAGGGCTCCGACAATTATTGGTACTACTGCTACCTTTTTCATCGACCGCAGCTGCTAAACTTCCCAAGCTAACCTGTCATATCTCTCAACTTTTCTTTCTTCCTTATCGCATACTTGTTGTCTGTTAGGTATGCTATATCTATGATCCAGCATAGTTTGTTTTCTTTCTCAATTAAGACTATGCCTGGATTACTATTCTCTATCTCATGGTCGCACTAAATCATAAAATCTCATAGGATCTTT
>NC_068982.1:176066309-176069572 GCF_001194135.2 Octopus bimaculoides | reverse complement strand
TTGTCTATTCTGTATTTGATGTAATTCACTCTTAGTGCTTGCTCTTAGGCAGCACAGATTAGAGCCTCTGTTTCCAGT
Source organism: Octopus bimaculoides (assembly GCF_001194135.2). Lineage (NCBI taxonomy): Eukaryota > Metazoa > Mollusca > Cephalopoda > Octopoda > Octopodidae > Octopus > Octopus bimaculoides. The sequence goes on along the minus strand of NC_068982.1, from coordinate 176,069,494 downwards.
TTTAAATCACTTTTAGTCATCCATAGCCATCTTTTTTCTCTGTCTGTCTTATCTTCAACATGAAATTTCCCATACATTCTTTTCTTTATCCACCTATTTTCAGTTTCATTCATTCTCAAGTGCTTGTACAGTGCTTTATCTTTGCAATCTTTCATCCTACACAAGCCTGACCTGCTTACTTCTAATAATAGCGGTTCTATGGCATTTTTTTACATACCATGCTATGTTGTTTTCTTCTGCTCTAATGTTGTGTTCGCATCCAATAAGTCCTCTTCCCTCTCTTTTTCTTGGTACATACAGTCTTTCTGTGTCATTTTTGGGTGGAGTGACCCATATCTAGTTAGCAACTTCCTTGTCTTTCTGACTAAGCTGTTCAGTTTGTCTACTGTCCATGCGATTACCCCTGCTCAGTATTTAAGGAGTGAAACCACCCAGGTGTTGATAGCTTCGATCTTATTCCGTTCGTTTAATTTCGACTTAAGGATCATTCTCAGTCTGAGCAAGTACTCCACCTTAAATTTTTCTGTCATTTCTTTCTCCATCAATTTATCCATTTCCAAAATCCCCAAATACTTATAGCCCGTTTCTTCTATCTGCTTCATAACCTCCCCCGACGGTATCGTTAGCCCGTCCATACATTTAATTTTTCCTCTCTTCAAGACTAACACACCACACATTCTCAGTCCGAACTCCATTCTGTTATCAGCACTGAAGGTATACACCGTATCAACGAGGGAACTGACTTGGGCTTCATCTTTACCATAAAGTTTGAGGTCATCCATGAATAACAAATAGTTGACTTTTTGTTGGCGGCTTTTGAATACATACCTAACTTTTGCTTTCCTCCGAATCAATGTTAGTGGTATCAAGCAGAGTACAAAGATCAGTAGGGACAGGCAGTCCCCTTGGAAGATGCCTCTCCTAATTTCTACTGACCCTAAACTTCTTCTGTATGCTGTCAGGTCCGTTCTCCAATTCGCCATACTTTTTCCAAGCAATCGCTCAACATTCGATGCAATACTAAATAGGTTCATACACTCCATAATCCATTATTGACGATACTGTCCGTTTTTTCCCCCTAGACATATCGTCTGAAAGTGTATTGTATCCAGTGTGTCATCTTTATATCTTAGAAGGTTATAACGATGTGTTATGAGCAATTTAGTTACCATTTCTAGCAGTGATCAGTTGCTTGTTGTTATTATTTAGAGTTATACACTTCCATTAACCGCTTTTTCTGATCCCCAGTTTAAACAGCCTATTGTAAAGTATGGAAGATGCTGTTAGCAAGGTGGTAATAGGCTTGTAATTTGATGGATCTCTGCTTTTTTGTTTTTATGGAATCAATATTATTTTCCCCTCTAGCAGCCAATCCTGTGTTGATCCGAGTCCGCTTACCTTTTCATTGAATGGTGTTACCATAAAGCCATAAGTACAGGAAATCAAGTGGATGTAGACAGAAATTGAAGACTTTGTTAATCCCAGTTACCAGCAGTTCTTAGTAAGTTAGTGGATTCCCTACTAGTAAGCCATACTATGATCGTATTTTATTTTTCTTGTTCCCTTTTCTTCTTTCCTTTTGATCCATTGTGCATTTGTATTGTTTGGGCTTCATAATCCCTCCGAACATTGCTTCATATTCCCTTTCACTGTGTTTCATTTTCTGTTAATGCTGTGGTGTCTTTCAAGGTTATGGCATCTTTTCGTCTTATCTTTTACCTCTAAGTTGCGGTGACGTAAACAAACTAATACTGCAACTTAGTGGTAAAAGATATATATATGGCGGGTTTCCGTAGTTTCCACTACCAAATTCACTTACAAGGTATTAGTCGGCTCGGAGCTATGGTAGAAGACACTTGCCCAAGGTGCCACGTAGTGAAACTGAACCAAAACTATGTTGCTGTGAAAGGAAATTCTTAACCGCACAGCCATGCCTGCTATTCTCTCTGCTGAATCTTATAACACTTATTTGAAATATACGATATATGCTTTCACTCATAGGTTTGTTTAAGCAGTTCTTTTAGTCATTTCATTCTGTGCTTCTTTTCCATATCGACTCCTTTTCTTTCATTTCGCTACGTACAGATCTTTTCTTTTCTGATTCTTTTTTTTTTTTTTTCGCTCAGTTTCATATATTATGGGTACTTCTCATTTTTCCATGATGAGGTTTGGCTGTATGTCTAACTCTATTATAATCAAGTTTCCGTCTGTAATACCACTGCTGCTAAATACATCAGATCATAAACTCTATCGACATCCAGGCTGTTTTTCTCGCTTATTTATTTCTTTTTTTTTCCCCCACTAAAACTTCTTGTTTGTTTTTTTTATAAATTGATCAAGTGTTTACGTTTATCCATAGTCATTGATTTTTTCTAGTTTTCTCTTCTATTGTCTGAATTAACTCCGGTTGCTCTGTTGTGATGTGTGTTTGTAATGTGTAATTGTTATCAGGCGTGGTGTGAGAGAGTTTACTTTTGTTGTGACTGTGTATTTTGCTTGGACATTTCTATGGGAGCTTTATGGTCTTCATTTTTATTGATTTTAGTTATTTGCTTCTGTTTGATTGTGATTTGCTGTATTACCTTGTTTGTTTATTGTATTGGCTTTTTATAGTATGTTTTCTTTTGTTTAAGGGTCTCACTTATTGTATCTAAGGTCATTTCTGTTGTTTTCTTTCTTCTGGTTGGATCTTGGCTTTGTATGTAGCGAGTTCTTTTGTGATATTTTCATGTTTGTTGTGTATGGGTTTTTTTCCGTATGTCACCGGATACTTTTTGTTTCGTTTTGAATGTGCACTCTGTATTATTATTATTATTATTATTATTATTATTATTATTATTATTATTATTATTATTATTATTATTATTATTATTATTTTATGTTTGACTTTTACTTTACATTTCTACAAGTTGGCTCCAAGTCTCACCCAGAGACCTCAAGTGACAACAAGTTAGAAGTTCTTGTTGGTGTTATGCCTAGGGTGCCATATATTTGGTTTTGCACATAGTGTTGTTCTAGAGAATGTTTAAGAAGCCATAAGAAAATTATGTGTTTGTTTCAAAATTTGAGATTAAATAGAAAGTGTTTTGCGTAGGATATGGGCAGTTTCCATGAGCACTAACTTTTGAATTTCTGCCATTTTGGGGTATCCTGGTATCTGAGCTAGGTAGCATTTTATTATTATT
>NC_068982.1:176063303-176066289 GCF_001194135.2 Octopus bimaculoides | reverse complement strand
TATTAAAGTGGCCAGCTGAACGAAATGCTTTACAGTATTTCGCCCGTCGCTCCGATCTGAATTCAAATTCCGCCGAGGTTAACTTTGCCTTTCATCATTCGGGGTCGATAAAATAAGTGCCAGTTGAACACTGAGGTCGATGTAATTGACTCATCTCATTATTATTATTATTATTATTATTATTATTATTATTATTATTATTATTATTATTATTATTAAGGCGGCAAGCTAGCAGAATCGTTAGCACGCCAGATAAAATGCTTAGCGACATTTCGTCTGACTTTACGAGGTCAACTTTGCCTTTCATCTTTTGGGGGTCGATGAAATTAGGGCAAATTAAGTACTGGGGTTCATGTAATCAAATAGCCCTCTCTCCTACATTTCAGGCCTTGTGCTTATAGTAGAAAGGAACGAAGACAATGTACAACAGTCCTTGTATCTTGTCCCAATCCATGTTTGGCCAAACTGGAACGTTTACTTTTCCGCTTCCTTTGCGTTCTCACGAGTCAAGCGGACCAATTGTTGCCAGCGCCCTCTGGATAGCGGTTTAAGCATGCCATGGTTGTAATGCAGACATACGGCTACGCTACTTATAGATTTTCCCGGACAGTGAGCCGGTGTGGTCTTTGTAAGATTCGCTTTGCAGCAGGTCATCTCTTTGATGAAACTCCAATCCTGGGTCAAGAAAAGACCAAGATGAAGTGCCTGGCATGTGGAATGTTGTCAGGAGCCCTCTGCCGGTCGGGAGATCCGGTCGGTGGATGTTTTGTAAAAATGATCACATCAGTGACTGGCGTATGAAAGACCACCATATCGGTAAAATTAATTTTTAGGTATATAATTATAAAAATATAATTATAATTAAGGGCGCTGGAGAGCCAACGGCAATACGCTAGAAGTAGATGTAAAATGTCTGCAAGCCACTCTAAATTTGTTCTTTTTTTATAACACAAGGCTGAACGCGAGGAATGGACAAGAAGATTTATAAAATTTCGGATAACTCTCTATCTTAAGATTTCGTGTTCTGTAATTAAAATTACTTTACATTCTTCAGTAGAAATACACCGACAATATGTAAGCGAGAAATACATATACATACCGATAAATTTCTACGTACAGATATCAATATATACATACATTTTCCGCGTATACATTATATCTAATCGCCCGTCTCAGCCATGTAGTTAATGCCAGAAATAGTGCCGAAGTGAATATAGTACCGGAGCAAAATATAACTAAAGAACTCAAAATTATATATACGTATAAATTGAGGATATAATCACTAAAATGATTATATCAGTGGCTAGCGTACAGAAAAACACTACATCGTTAAAATTAATTTTTAAGTATATAGTTATAAAAATATAATTATAATTAAGGGTGCTTGATGGCCAACGCCAATACGCTAGAAGCAGATGTCAAATGTCTACAAGCCACACTAAATTTGTTCTCTCTTTATAACACAAGGTTGAATGCGATGGAATGGACAAGAAGATTTATAAAATTCCGTGCATATAGAGTTTATTTTGAACTGGTAGTGTTCCTTAGTAGCACTGCTAGGCTAGAGATTTTTGGAAATTAGCCATGGTGGATGAAAGCAATGTTCTTGAAGAAACTAAGCCTCGACGAAAATGAAGTAGCTGGTCTCTTCCGAATGAGTTTCAGGCCTGGGTACCACCACAGCTATCTTCCAAAAATCCCTAGCCTAGCAGTGTTACCGAGGAATACTGCCAGTTCGAAATAAACTCTACATGCACGGAAGCGCTGTCAGATGGAACTGTCCAAGATGTGCGCAGAGCGACGAAGCAAAGCAGGAGCGTCTTTCGTCTTAGGCAAGACAAGTTGTAAGAAATGAATAACTAAAATCTACTGCCGTCACTCACAATCGAAATTGACTTGGTATCCTCGTGTACCATTATTTTTTTATTTTTTTATTTATCTATTTATTTATTTATTTATTTATTGCTAATGGATATTGGTGCCCATGTAGGTTCGAACAGAAACAGACACTCGCTTGATCGAATGGAGCTTCAAGAATTTAGTAGCCAGTGGAAGAGAGAACTGGCGCTTTCTAATGGACGCAAAGAGAATAAAAACTAATGATTACCGTCAGCGTGATTTGAACTCAGAGTGCAAAAATAGTTGAATCCCTTCTGTCCGATACTCCGACGTTTCTGTCGGCTTTTCATTATCTACATATGTAAAACTTTCTCTTGGTTAAACGTCGAGCCAACGACGCGAATCTGTTTGCGTGACCCTGATAGAAATAGTAGCCCAAAATTCATGAGATGAAACACCTGCTATCCCCCAAAAAGCTGATGTCACATTGGATAGTGTAGCCATAGATTCAGTGAGAAACGTAGTTCATTTGTGTTCTGGGGCTTAACAACTCTGTATTCAATTTCTCACTCCCGCCTTCCTTTCCCTCCTTTCTTTCTCTCTCTCTCTCTCTCTCTCTCTCTCTCTCTCTCTCTCTCTCTCTCTCTCTCTCTCTCTCTTTCTCTCTAACTCTCTCTCTCTCTCTCTCTCTCTCTTCCTTTCTCGCTTTCTCTCTCTCTCTCGCTTGCTCTCTCTCTCTCTCTCTCTTTCAATTGCTCTCTTTTTCTCTCTCGCTTGGTCCTCTCTTTCGTTTGTTCTCTCTATCGTTTGTTCTCTCTCTCCCCCCCTCTCTCTCTCTCTCTCATATATGTATTCTTTTATTCTTTTACTTGTTTCAGTCATTTGACTGCGGCCATGCTGGAGCACTGCTTTTAGTCGAACAAATCGACCCTAGAACTTATTCTTTGTATTTATTGTATCGGTCTCTTATACCGAAGCACTAAACTACGGGGATGTAAACACACCAACATCGGTTGTCAAGCGATGGTGGGGGAATAAACACAGACACACAAATACATATATATATATATATATATACACACATATATACATATATACATATATATACACACTCACACGCGCACGCACACACTCACATCACACACAC
>NC_068982.1:176060650-176063049 GCF_001194135.2 Octopus bimaculoides | reverse complement strand
TATATATATATATATATATATATATGTATGTATATATATATATATTCCCTCTGTATTTCTCGGTTTTCCTCTTCATAACTGTTTAAAATATTGAGTTTTGTTATGTGTGTTTATGTACATCAGTGAATGTGTTTCTTTGATGTATTACACAGATTTACTTCAAACATTTACAAAACATGCACAAATACATACACAGGCATGCACATACAAATACATGCATAATGGCGGACACATGTATAAATAGTAGCTCTGATGCCTCTACTTAAGCATACGTTCGTTCACAAATACATATATGCATACACATGAACGAGCATGCATACATACACACACAGTTATACATAGCTACAGATAGGTTCACCCGCACATATATACACACATTCCAGAAGTGGACAGAAACATACAGATATACAGACACACACGTAGTCACACACAAGCACACACACACATAATCACATACATATGCACGAACGCGCGTTAAACAGGTAGAAATTTCGATGGACATGTAAACATACGCGGCTTCATAAACACATGCACATGGAAAGGCATATTCACAGGCATACATGTAGCGACACACTGATACACATGTATATAGATAGGTGCAAACAGGAAAAATTAATATCGGTAAAAATACATAGAGAAACACACACAGACAGTCACATACAAATACACGTTACCTAGGCATACATTGGCCTACACTGATACATACAGATACTGACAGACGCATGCACACAGACATGCATATAAATACATATAAATAAATACACATACACACGGAAGCGCGCGCACACACTAATTCATAGTTCAGTTTCTAATATATCTGACTACATGTTACATACGTATCTTTTCTTTCTCTTTATTAGATCACCAATAAACAAAAAGTTGTAATCTAAACGAAGTGCAGGTTCATTGATAAAAACAACTCGCCTACCTACCAACCAGTCAACTTGATATAAGCATAATAACGATGTAGACTGCTTCTGCATCACTTCAGATCTCTAATTTGATTCCACATCAGCTGTAAACTATCACCAACAGGTAGCAAACTACACGCTATTCTCACAACAGCTTCGCTGCTGCTTGCTCGCTCTACAACAGATTCACAAATACACGCTATTCCCTACAACAACAAAAAAACTAACTTAATCGCTGGCTTCATACTCAAAAAAGAAAACCAGATTCACTCGAAGTCCGATATTCATAGCACAGGTTCAGATTTACAGCGCAACACAACTCTTTAAACTAATATTAAGTTTATTGTTGGCTTTACTACAGATTTACACGGTCTCCCGTAACAGTTTCATAAGCAACCTCACAACAGAATTCTTTGATGCTTCTTAATTGTCACAAGTTCGAAGTTGTTCAGCTCTCACATGTGCCAAATCACATGCTAACCTCAGACAAGAGTCACATCTATGATTCCTATTGCAGTTACTTGCTAACCTAATAACATGTAACGAGCTTACATGAAGACTCACTAAGTCATTCCTTTGCTCTAACAACTGTTTTATAGTTTATTCGTTATTCGCTGTTCGAACAGCGATTTTACGGTTACCTGAAAAACTCTCAACACTTATACCTCCACCCAGGATTTCCATGTCTACCAGGTTATCTATTTTTATAGATCTACTCGTCATCAGTACATCAGGTTTAAACTTAACCTCGGGCCACACAGTACATCTACAGCTATTTGCTCACTTTGCAATACATACACAGTAACCAACAACTTCTGCAACATTTTCAGAATCGTCCACTCTCTACATAACTCATAAGTCACAGATACCGCACTCGCCTCTGATTGATTGCTAGAAATTATAAAAGTTTGCAACATGTTCTCTACGTATTCGCAAACTGCACAAAAAATAGCAACCAACCCACTTACTTGCTATACAGAAGATGCCAATTTAACCTCTACCTACTCGTAACCGGAACTGCAAAACATACCCAATATCTACCTACCATTTTCAAAAGAATAAATTTTCCACTCATTCACTGCCCGAAAGACAAAGAACAAATAGCAGCCAATAAGCAGATTACCAATTTAAAACACACTAGAAAAACAATAAACTATCAAGCAACTTCCAAACCACACTGAACTACATGTAACGAACACAACAACCAACCTAGTAAACATAAAGTAATCAATTCCCCATACAGAGCCACCCTTACCTACCGTTACCTACCGTTACCTACCGTTTAGCGCTCGAAGAACATTGAAACGAGCATTCGAGGTAAGTAAAAACTTTGCCTTCTCTACCATTTATATATTTTCATTTATTTTCAAATCATTTTTCACTATTTGAATTTTTCCTTGTTTGAATTGTTTTTACTCTACATGTGAACACAGTGTTATTCTCTCTCTCTCTCTCTCTCTCTCTCTCTCTCTCTCTCTCTCTCTCTCT
>NC_068982.1:176058501-176060640 GCF_001194135.2 Octopus bimaculoides | reverse complement strand
TCTCACTCTCTCTTTCTCTCTCTCTCTCTCTCTCTCTCTCTCTCTCTCACACACACACACACACACACACATACACACGCACACAAACACACACACGCACACACACAAACACACACACACACACTTTATCGCTCTCTTTCTCTCTTTATCTTTCTCTATCTCTCTCTATCATTCTTACTTTTTCTCTCTCTTTTATTTCACTATATCTCTCTTTTTCTCTCTCACACACTTTCACTTTCTCTCTCTCTCTCTTTTATGTCTTTGTCTGTCTTTCTCTCTCTCTCTCTCTCTCTCTCTCTCTATCTATCTATCTATCTATCTATCTTTTCTATTTCTATTTCTCTCTCTTTCTTTTTCTCTCTCTATCTCTCTCTCTTTTCTCTCTCGCTCTCTCTTTCTTTTTCTCATTTTCTCTCCACCTCTCTCTTTTTCTTGCTATATCTCTCTCTCGCTCTCTCTTTTCTCTCTATCTCTCTTTTTTCTCTCTCTTTCTCTTTCCTTAAAAATAAATTCTAGGGTCAAATGTCCTCAACTAAAGCAGCATTTCCCAACCTGGTTACACGGAAAAGTTCAGAGGTCTAACATAAAAATTTGGGAACTGGGACACAGGCTCATTGAAAAGGGCCACAGGCCCAATAAAAAGAGCCACACAACTGCCACTCTGTTCCTAAAATTTTCTCTTACTATTTGCAACTCTCTCTTTCTCCCTTTCTCTCTCTCTCTCTCTTCCTCTCTCTCCTCCTCTATCTCTCTTTCTTCCTCTCTCTCTCTCTCTCTCTCTCTGATATGCATAGTTAAGCGAAAGCGTTTTTTACAGTGCATCGCTGGGAGTTTCATGCATGCATTTGATTAAATACATAAATACCCTTCAAACTTTGGGCCTCACGGGGGCAGTGACAAGTGACGGAGGCCTTGAGAAGACCTGTCAAGCCAAGTGAGATCGTTGTCGTGGCCGATGCCGATGTCTCGTAACTGACACCCCTGCTAGTGGGACGTAAAAAAAAGCACCCACAACACTCTCAGAGTGGCTGGCGTTAGGAAGGGCATCCAGCTGTAGAAACTAAAACCCAATCAGACTGAAACCTGGTGCAGCACTCCAGTTTTCAGTCAAACCGTTCAACCCATGCCAGCATGGAAAACGGACGTTAAATGACGATAATGGCATGCGTACACATACTTATGCATGATTATAACTATAACGATTATAATTATTATTGTTGTTGGTGCACTTATCATTACCTATTTTAATATATTAAAATATATACGGAATTTTTAACGGTAAGACAGCAGTTCGGTGCAAAGAAACTTTTAATCTGGATTTATATATACTTTTTATCAGCTTCTTCGTTTTGCTTACACTGAAACACAAGCATCTGTGTGTTTGTGTGTCTGACAGTATTACTACAGGTAAGTCAATTATGTCTGCATGTTGCCGGTTTCCATATGTAACGTTAATGAAACAACATACTGATGTATATGAACATAAAAAAAGTAAATATTATACACACACACACACACATACACACACACACATACACACACATACACACACACATACATGTATACACAAGCACGCGCAGACACAGTGTTTGTAACTACTTGTAACTACTCCACAGCTATGGTATTACGTTAACCTCGCATCAAAAACTATGGAACAATCTGATACCGTAGTACCATCCACGATACATATATATATATATGCGCGTTCGCACATACAGACAACTTTATGTTGTACGTATATATAACTATATACGAAATAACATGTACGTCACTGTTGTGGCATGTATGTGTGCGGACAAGTAAGTTAATTTCACACAATGTTTACACAAACATGCACATAGATGTATACACACACACACACACAAAACACACACACACACACACACACACACACACATTTGTATATGAGTGTGTGAACGTATATGTATGTCTACATGAGCAGGCATGGAATTGTGTTTAAGAAATTCGTTTCACGTCCACGTGGTTTCAAGTTCCACTGCACCTGTATGACATCTTAGGTAAGTATTTTCTACTAAAGCTTCAAGACTAACGACTTTTAAGCGAAGCCGACAAAAGCAAACCTTCTGCAAGCCAGTTGTGTGTGTGTGTGTGTGTGTGTGTGTGTGTGTGTGTGTGTGT
>NC_068982.1:176055865-176057947 GCF_001194135.2 Octopus bimaculoides | reverse complement strand
GAATGATGTGGGGGTACATAACTACCACTCTATTTCTTCCTAAAATGTTCTATTAACTATTGAAACTTACAAAAAGACACACACACAAACACACACAATGTATTTTCTGTATCTTAAGTTTCGTCATAACAGGAAAAAGAATTCATTTGACACTTCGATAATAATTTATCATTGATGAATAAAGTATTAAGCTGGCATTGGAAAGTATTGTATGAATTAAATATTACGTTACTGAATTTGAAGTTTACACATCCGGTGACACTCTTTGAGTCACTTTGTTGAACTTTTGGACAGTGTAAAGTTTCTGAATGGCAAAATGCTTGAAGAACAAATCTTAGCTGCCAAAAGTGACTTTTAGATATATTTGAAAGGCTAAATTTACTGAACAAAGTTACAAGAAAAAATACAAATCTTAAATTTGCAAAGAAGTTACAAGTGCTTTCTTTTGAAAATTAGATCTATTCAAATTAGATATTAGTAAGGAGTTGATGCATTTTCGACCCCTTTCCGCTACTGAGGAGGAGCTGCAAAAGGGTTGTATCTCAGTGTACATCCAGCACTTGAAGAAATTGCAGAATGATAAGGAAATTAGGTTCAATGATCTGGAAATGAACATTCCAAGTTGGGTGGTAAACTCGTTTGGGACATATCCAGCTAATGATATCAGACAACAAGAAAGCCGTACTGGGCTAATCCGACTACTTAAGCTAAATTTAATCATAGGCTCAATAACAAACATGTCAACAAGCAGTGAAATTGTTATGGCGTCCCCATTGCTTTGGCAGAAACTAAAATTATAACTCATTGCTTGTTCTAGTTGAATCAAATTTTAGCCGGGTACCTTTCCTATTATCAAAAGTTCACACTCAGACAAGCTGAGATGATCTTCATTTGTCGTTAACCATTGACCCTGATATTGAGAAGCCTGCAAAACTGCCTCAGTCGCAATGACTTCACCGAATGAATTCCGTAAAAAGTTTATATGATATATCGTTGTATTTTAATAAAATATTTTTTGTGCACAAAACATGTTTATCTTTCAGACGTTATAAACTTTGTGGTGGCAATGAGAGTTTGTATTATATCACAAAAAATGATATACGTTTGTAAATGGTTGTTTCATGAACCCACTTTTTTCTGAAATATAGAGAATATAATAAAGAATAAGTGTGTAATTGATAGACGCTGATATTTTTATGGAGCTTATAACGTTAATGTTCGAAAACAGGTCACTGCTGAGAAAAAATTCTGTCTATTATAAATTTTTGTTCGTAAATTGTTTCCATGATATTTTATCGATTTTTTAAATATTCATCGAAATAAATTTCCTGATAATAAAACTAATTTAAAACAATTAAAACTTAAAATATTGCAACGATTCGAAATTTACAAAATTTATTTTTAATAAGTTTTTAATTTTTTCCTGGGAGATCGGTTTCTACCATTTACTATTTATTAGAAAATTGAAATACATATTTCATTTATAATATTTAAAGGTCCACAGAAAAATTTTAAGATCCTAAGGTGGGACATGAACTAAATTCGTCGGGAACCATTGAGCAAATAATGCAATAACAAACAGTGCCTGTTATGGCTGCAATCCAGGAAATGAAACAAGTAAAATACACACGGACACACACGCATATATGTGTGTGTGTGTGTGTGTGTGTATATATACATAAATTGTGTGTATATACACATATATATACTCTGTATGTATATATATATATATATATATATATATAGATATGCAGGGCAGGGAATCATCAATTAGTAATAAAATTAATAATTAACAATTTCTGCCGGGTAGCTCAGTATGAAAATTAACGTGAGTTATTTAGACATTAACAAATTTATTAGAATATTTAGCTGAAGATCAGAATAGAGTATTATGTACTCTTAACTGTGAAACAATTGTACTAAATTAACTAAAAGGCAAGTGTTTTTTGCTCTTCTCTATTGTTTTTTGTTCTGTGTGTATCAAAAATATCGCTATCAATCTGGAGTAATAATTTGTAGTTTTGAAATCAGTAGTTCTTTGACTGCTATTTCTGAATTCTCAGTATGTTGGAGAAGCAGGTT
>NC_068982.1:176050769-176055628 GCF_001194135.2 Octopus bimaculoides | reverse complement strand
TATATATATATATTGGTTGAACGATCTGATACTACATACATCCACCTTACTCCATCTAAATATAGTTGTTTTGAAGTACCGAGGAAATTTTTGTAAGTTTGTGTTAAAAGTAGTCTCTAGAGGAAAATTTGGATCATGAGATTAGTGTTCAATAAAGGAATGTAAGCGACAATTCAAATAAGAAAGACCAAAAAATAATGATAATACAAGCAATGTCCCTTAATTTGTTATAAGGGTTTTCTAGTCCCTTGATCGTTATAAAGGGTTTTCTAGTCAACGATTAATCATGTTACTGTTATCAAGTGACCAACCACATGAAACTTAGATAAAATTGCTGTTATAATTGTACTGAGAATATCAAGTATTGTATTAATATGTTTAGATATTGATTTCATTGGGATTGATATAAGAATTGGATTGTGATTATGATGTGTAAACGTTTGAGGATATTGATATAGAAATGTGTCTATTTTAGAAATATAGGGACTAATGTATATTTTATTGTATCGAACTTACAGTTACATTCATACGATGCATTTCATGTTCACGAAGTTCGCGCAACGACGTGAGCCTCTTAAAATGCAGGAGACACGTTCATCCTACCTCTTCTATGCAAGTAAATTTGATGAGAATATATGCATATCACCATTTATTTGATGATGAGAATATGTACATATCCATTATTTGTATGTGGTGTGCGAGTAGAGTATGTATTAAGAAAAATTTATATTCCCAATGCAATACGGACTCAATGTAATCAATAATTATGACCGCTTTATGGCTAATTGCCTAACTTCACTACAAGCAAACAAATGTTTCATGATATCGCAAGACACTATAATGACGCCTTGACTAGAAGTGGATACGATGTAAAAACTGTATCTAATGAAAACAAGGGAAGTACTAACAAGAGTAAATTAAATGAAACAATATAATTTGGTTAAACCTTCCTTTTCAAATCTTTCAGTAGCAAATTCAACAACACAAATTGATCACTAAGTATATCAGCTCATTCAAAAAATTTTTACAAAATCTTCAACAACAATAGTTAAATTGTCATAATCATATATGTCCAAATTCTTGCTTCTTCAAACGACTAATCATCATGAATCTAATACGAATTTTTTTTTTAAATCAATCAAAATAAGTGTTTCATTTCGAAGCCAACCCACACCATTATTTGTATAAACACAAGTAACGACACAGCCTTGTCTTCTTACATGTGTACCATAAACAATATATATGCATCATGTAACGTAGATTGGGACACCATCAAATGAGGATTTTTACTAAGACGATAAGAAAACTTACAATTTATGCGCAACGGAAACGTATGAAATATTATTTGCAACAAAAACTCATTAATAAACACTAAGAACTATTTTCAGCAAGTTGGCACTGACTGTTTGATGAGTATAATTATTTTTATCCCCAAATAGAGATCATCTATCTCAATTTCCCTATACTTGATTTGATTCAATTCTGACAACCCACCTACAAAAGTTAATACCGCGTTCCCCACATACATACGTATAAGAAGATATTTTCACGACGTCGTTTTACATATATGTAAATGGCCGTTTGACTTGTATGAGAGAGATCAGAATAACGTAATTAATTGCACATGAAAGATTCAGAAACTAACAAAAACGTTGTAAAGCTGAAGTCATATGAATGTAACCATAAGTCCAATACAAAAGGTACATAATAACTCTTTTTATTTTATACATTACATCTGTATATAGTATAGATTATTAATATCTCAATATAATATCATCTAATTTTCCAAATACAATTTTAATGACTTTTTAAAATCAAGTGAAACAAGCAAAGATTTCATAAACGCTGAAAAGATAGCAAAGTGAACACACAAATCAGAAAACCTTCGAACAACAATCAAGATTCAGCATACTAGCAATTTTTGTCTTTGTTTTTAATTATTTGTAAAGCCCTTCAAATGTCTTTAATACGGACCATTAATGCATATATGTGGTGGTGAGGGTATGTAAGTCATGTATATACATGTATGTGTGCATATGCGTGTGTACATAGGCATATATTTATTGCTAATTTTGGACATGTACACGCTAGCATACACACAAACATACACTCACATACAATGAAGAGAGTGAAAGATGAATTATAAAATTTATGTTAATGCATACTTTTTGCAAGCATTAACATTTGGTTTTTATCTTAATTATTATTCATCATCATAATGTTATATTTATTAAATTAATGTATTCATTTTTTTTTTTTAAGCTTTGAGAATTAATTTTATGGGTGTTCGTAACAGAGGTTATGGCAATGGAGAATGAACAGATCTGCATCTCTCTCTCTCTCTCTCTCTCTCTCTCTCTCTCTCTCTCTCTCTCTCTCTCTCTCTCTCTCTCTCTCTCATGGGAGTATTAAATTTGGGAGGATCATTGCTACTACACACAAACATAGTAAACCGCATGCAAAAAGAAAAAATGAAATAATTGGTGAATATTAATATGAATTAAAAGCCCATCCAGTTGATTTACAATGCTTCACAAATCATTAACACATGATGTTTCCTATCTGACTACAACTGGTACCAAAATATTACTGTTTCTCTCGACTAACAAGCCGTACCAACTCCATCTCCAACCCGTTATACGTGCAGCTGCTGTTCCAATTGTCCTGATTAAGCATTTTTTTTATCTGAACCTTTGTTTTCAGAAACCGAAACCTTTGGGAATTTATCATAAAATCCCACGTCAGCCCTGATCCCGCAGATCTTTGCGCAGAAACGTTCCAACTCTGATGGTCACGTCCTTCTTTTGTTAAGTATAACATAATTAGGATATTTTCTGAAGCGTCCTTCCTTTTTTTTTTCTATTTGATGTTTTTTGTTTCTATTTGATTTTTGTTTGTTTTTGTTTTTTTCACATTGTAAGGTGCGATACGAGGGGAATTTAGTTGTAACTTGTAACTACTTGCTCGTCGAGCAAGCAAGCAAGTAGAAGCTCTCTTGGGGTTTCATTTTCGTTCTCGAACGTTGTTATTTGACCCTGGGTCAATAATGATAGAGTAGGCTTATGATTAAAGCATTCCAGTTGTGACCATTTCATCTTTTAAAGATATTTTTGGGAGCTATATCATTGAAAATAGCCTTTATTTATTTAAATCGGTTGGGTATAATTTGAAGGAGATTTGGCTACTAATCTCAGCAAATCCAGAGATCATGAACTAGGCATCACTACTACTGCTGTCATTGCTTTGCCTTAGTGAACTCTGATTGAGCAAATCCACGATCAGAAATGTTCCAGCCGTGACCATCCTGTCATTTCATAAATTAAGGAGTTCATGGAGTGGATTGTCCAATCTGCACTTCTTTCCTGGATGCAACAACATGCACAAATTAAAACCGAATATCAACACTTATCTCTACTAGATTCGATCACGGAACCTTTATTTCAAAACTGCTGTTTCAATGTTAACAAATCACTTTTAAAAAAATTATAATAAAATTACAGAAATCCCCCCCTTCAGGATCCGTTTTTACCCGCTTTTTTTTTTTTATCATTGCATTATTCCCCTTTTCTGTTTGTTGTATCCGCCCCTTTATATTTTTTTTCTCTGTAAAAACCCGCCCACTTTTTCTCTTTCTCACTTCCCTTGATTTCCCCCTTCCCTCATTTTCCCTCTTACTCTCTCCCTCTCTCTCGCTCTCTCCCTCATCTACAGTCTACTGTTCTCTGTTTCCGCCTTTTTATCCTTATCTCTGTCCTTTCCTCCTCCAACTCTGCTTCTTTTTCTTTCTGTACTTGCCCTCATTTAATGTTTTACTTATTTATTTATTTTATTATTTGCATCACTCACCGCAAGCAATCCACCCTCACCCCCACTCCCCATTAAAAAAAACTATTATTTTTAATGTAAGTTCACATCATCACTGTAAAGCCCCCCTTCCAGCTTCTACCAGCTTCTATGCCAGCTTCTTCTTCCTATTCTAGCTCCCCCGTTCTACTAACTTCTTTTTCCGTCACAGCCGTCGTCATACCGTCGACACGATATCCAACACTCCCACCGCCACCACCACCATCATCAGTGTCACTACCACCATCAGCGTCACTTCACGGGCTTTCAATGCTTGCCGTGCCACCCAGCAAACTTACAAACTTCCTCAACCACCAGAGTCACTACGTTGTTTGCGTCTTGTGTGTGCGTGTGTGCGCGCGCGTATACGTATGTGTCAGTACGTAAGTATATATGTGTTTAAGTCCGCTTTACATCATCACTATTGGCCTGTGCATGTGTGTGCATGTATCATCGTGTGCGTGTGTGTGTTTGTGCGTGTGTATATAATTGTGTTTGTGTGTAATGTGTGTGTGTGCTCATGTATAACTAAGTGTGTGTATATATATGCGTGTGTCTGTGTGTGCGTATGTTTAATTTTCTGTGCGTGTGTGCACGTGTCGACCAGCCAACTAATACTAAGATAAATGTGTGTGTGTGGGTGTATGGTTCGTGTGTGTGTGTGTGTGGTACGCGCGTGTGTGTAGGTGGTACGCGCGCGTGTGTGTGTATATATGGTACGTGTGTGTGTGTGTGTGTGTATATATGGTACGTGTGTGTGTGTGTATTTGTGTGTGTGGTACGTGTGTGTGTGTGCGTGTAAATAATGTAAGTGTGTGTCTATATTAATTTCCCTTTCCACCATTCCACACTTACATTCACTCACACTGTAACTCTCTCTCTCTCTTTCTCAAGCATGCGCGCTCAAACACACAAATACACAATTCCTACATCTCGATTAAATCCATCATTTGTAACCCTTAAATTACTTGACATATTTCAGAGACAACGAGATGTGGTGGTGGTGGTGGTGGTGG
>NC_068982.1:176048680-176049460 GCF_001194135.2 Octopus bimaculoides | reverse complement strand
TGTGTGTGTGTGTGTTTGTGTGCGTGTGTGTGTGCTTGTACGTCTGTGTTTGTCTTCCAACACCGCTTGACAACAGATGTTGGTGTGTTTACGTCCCAGCAAGTTAGCGGTTCGGCAAAACAGACCGATACAATAAGTACTAGGCTTACAAAGAATAAGTCGATTAAAGGCGGTGCTCCAGCATGGCTGCAGTCAAATGACTGAAGTAAAAGAATATAAAACGCGCGCGCTCGTACATAGGCTTGTGTGTCTATGTTACATGTTTATACTTGTATCTTACGCTCGCCTGTCACTCCGTAAATTGATTTGTGTGTGTGTGTATAATATTCTTTTCTACTCTAGGTACAAGGCTCGAAATTTTGTGGAGAAGGTGCCAGTCGATTAGATCTACCCCAGTAGGCAACTGGTACTTAATTTGGATCTTTTTTAAAACGGGGGCCACATTTTTCATTAACGAAACACTTTGAAACTTGGAACACTGGTAGAATGTGTCATATAAAAGTTAAAGTTGTATTTCTGTAATTTCAACCAATCACTGACGTCCATTCAGCCGATATACATTAAGTGCCGACTACATAAACAAACGCTTCTGAAACAATTCTATGGGTGATAGGGTTAGGGTTAGGGTTAGGGTAAAACAGCAAATTTAAAAAGAAAAAAGCAAAACGAAGCTATGGAAATTAAATACGCTTTACACCGCTTAATCAGCCAAAGGAATAAATGTAAACAACTGAATACTTGTCAGTGATTGGTTGAAATTATCGAAATAAGACAATTTTT